>NC_141875.1:232801470-233112185 GCF_056163025.1 Triticum urartu
TGGTGACTCATCAAGGATTCCTTTCATTCTTCATTTGTTCTTCAACATTTCTCTTGAAGTTATGATCCGTCAAGCTATATGCAAAATTAAACGGGGTGCTCAACACATGTTTTATTTTGAGGAGTTCAAGTATTGTTCATCTTGCATTCTTATATGCAATTCGTTATACTTTATCTTTCGAGGTGGTGTTATGTCACTCTTGACAATTTCCCTTTGTGTGTCATGATTCAATAGTTGTCAAGAATGAGATAGTTAAGCCCATCAATTTCTTCGAGCATGAGCTCTTCTCAATCCATCAATCTCTTCATTGGAGTTATCTTGGGTTATATTTCACCTAAAGCCTTCCCTAAGGAATGTTGCTATTGTGGTGCTTATCAATATTCCAAGTTTCCTCCTATTCTCACAATAAAGAAATTTTCATCTCTTCGTTCCTCTCAAGCAAGCAATTGATTCCGTTAGTGGCAGAATTTCACCTTAAATTTTGGGATGTTTCCGTTAAGTCCATAACAAGTTTATTCTTTTCAATGTTCATTTCCCAACAACTCCGTCCAATCCTCTATGGAAAGATACTTTCGAATTCATTCAAGGTAGAAGATGTTGTTTTCTTCTTCATTACTTTTAGTCCGTTCTATCTTTTGTTCCGGAGGCATTGTGATGTTGCACTCTTCGACCCATCATTCCATTTTCATCAAAGATCATGTTTTTTTCCTTTGCCTATCCATTCAACCGGAGTGTCGTGTCCTCCATTCAAGTTCTCTCATCTTATCAAGTTTTGCCTCCCTTCTCAATCGGAGTGATGTCTGAAATCTTTCTTACCCCTTGTGCCATTCTTTCAATAGTTCCAGAGGCAGTGTGTTGTTGATTTCATCAAGTATCCTCTCATCTTGTAAAGTTCATGTTCAATCCCTTCCATTTACAGTCGGAGTCCTGTCCAAATTATATCATTCTTATTCCTTCTCTATCTTATTTTAACCGGAGTGTGTCTATCATTCCTCTTTTAACCGGAGTCTCATCCAAGTGCTTTCATTTTGCCAAGTTCATATTCTATGCTTTCCATTTTCAACCCGAGTGGTTTTAATTTCTTCCATTCCCCTTGAGCTCTTGTTTCACGTGTTTGCAACCTACAAGGTTCTCATAATGTTCCTTGTTCCTCTCGTCCCATGGACTGTTTGCAATCTTGTTCATCCTCAATGGTTTTCTTTCTTTCAATTTGCTCAACCTCTCAAGGTTCGTGGTTTCACTCTTTTGTCAAGAAGCAACTTAGTTTTACCTCTCCCTCTTCCGCTTCTCTCCGGTGCCATCCTAAGATTTCGGGACGAGATCTCTTGTAAGTGGAGGAGTGTTGTGACGCCTCGAGACCGACGCTCTAGACGCCTTCAATGTTTTGCGCGACCGCCGTGTGTTTTATTTGTTTGTTGCATTCATCATCGCATCATCTGCATTGCATCAGAACTCCATTGTCGTCATTGTTTTCAAACTTGCATCCCCTCGTAGTTGCCGCGTCCCCCCTTGCTTTCGTTGACCGTTCTGAGACCAACCTTGTTCTTCCTTTTCCCTCTTGCCTAAACCGGAGTCTCTTTGCACAGTGCATCGACCCTTCGCCTGTATCCGCAACTTCTCGAACCCGAACTGGACTATCGTTACCGTTGGGTCCGGATCATCCCAAAACATCCCTAAATCATCATGGTTTCTCGTTGGTCTCTCCTAAGCTAATTATTCTCGACTGTCCGATTAAAATCAGAGGAACCAAATGCCCCTAAACTTAGCCCACTTGCTATATATAGAACAACCGGTAGCCTATCTTGCAAAAACCCTAAAATCTAAGGACATTGTCCCATCCACTCGTCCCCGCCGCCACATTTCCCACCTCGGGATCCATCCCCATCCAATCAGTGTGTGCGCCCCGATCCAAAAATCCTCTCGATCTCTCCCCACCAACCAGCGCCTCCCTTGATCCCCTCATCCACCTCCTGCCGCCCTGAGCGCCCGAGGCCCCAACAGCCCGAGCACCGCCCGGCCACCGAAGCTCCTCTGCGGCCTCCTTCCTCGCCTGACGTCGCCGGCGACCAGCTGCTCCGCCTCCGGCATCGTCCCGTTCATCCCGGCCTCCTCAACACCCGGAGCTGTCCTAGCCGTTCGCCTCCTCCTCATCCGAGTGGAGCCCCGTCCTCCTGAGCTCTCCCGCAGGCTAGCCCCGACCACCCCATCTCTACTTCCTCCCTCCCGCGGCTCTCTTTTTTCTGTAATCTCTCCGTCTCTCGTTCTACAGCCATCGCCATGGGAGCCAAGCTCCAAGCTCCGCCGCCGGTGCATCCCACCTCCAACCCGGCGCCAGGAATGGAACCCCCGCGCTTGGATCTCGCCGCCGTGTCACCCGACCTCGCCGTCTGTTGGCCTCCCACAACCCTCTACCGCGCATGCTGCCGCTGCAAGCTTCCGCCGTCGGCCTCTGTTTGGTCTGCACGAGCAGATGAGCTTGTCCGTCCCGAGAGTCGTGGTTATCCCCTGCATCAAGCCCCACCGCCTCCTCCTGTTTTCCTTCCTCGCCGTCGCCGCGCCAAGTCCTGCTGCCGCCCCGCCGTTAACCTTCAACGCTGCCGGTCTGCCCCTGTCAAGCCGAGAACGAGCAGCAGCAGCTAGCCCGCTCGTCCGCGTTGACCGCGCCTTGCCAACCGCGTGGGCTGCAGCCCCACCAGCCTACCTCTCCACTGACCGGGCCAGGCCCAATGTGAGCATCCTCCCAGCCCCTTTGACCGTGCACTGTTGGGCCAACTACTTTCGGCCCAACTTCTGTTTTTTTAACGGATGAATTTAGCTTTTATCCAGTGTTTTATTATTTTGCAGGAAACCCCTCCATCTTCATGCATATAATAACTTAATAACCATGCATCTTTCGTAAAAACATTATATATGTAACTTGCTTAGAATTTTTCCTAGTTCCATAATATGCCGCTTTCATCCTTGTTAAAAATGTTTAAAATGATGTTTGTTTAATTTTGCATAAATGGCATGCTAAAATGGTTTATTTCATAACTAAATAACCGTAGCTCCAAATTAAATGTTTTATATATGTAATTTGCTTGAAAAAATGCATAGATTAACATGGTGGCATTACTTTGCATATTTAACAACTCTAAAATATGATTTAGGGCAGAACAGTACCAAATCCATAAATTGCATATGAGGTTTTTCCGGAGTTGTTGTTTGTTATTTCCGGCCTTATTTAAACTTGCCTAAATAGTTAGTTTACTTTTGCCACACCTCTTGCCATGTGAACTAAATAACCGAATTTGGTGTTTCGTTGCATATTGAGCTCCACTTAGCTTGTAGTGTTGTTTGTTGCACTTTGCCATGCCATGCCCATTAAACCGGACATGCATTATAATTGTTTGTGCATCATGCCATGATTATGCTTGTGTCTTTACCATGTTGCTTGTTTCTTTTTGGTTTGCTTCTCTCGTTAGCTTCAGTTTCGTTCTGGAGTTGTGAAGATCCGTTTGACTACGTCCGTTTGTCTTCTTCATGGACTCGTTCTTCTTCCTTGCAGGATCTCAAGCAAGATGACCATACCCTCGGTATCACTTCTATCTTTGCTTGCTAGTTGTTCGTTCTATCGCTATGTCGCGCTACCTACCACTTGTTTATCATGCCTCCCATATTGTCATGTCAAGCCTCTAACCCACCTTCCTAGCAAACCGTTGTTTGGCTATGTTATCGCTTTTGCTCAGCCCCTCTTATAGCGTTGCTAGTTGCAGGTGAAGTTGAAGTTCGCTCCATGTTGGATCATGTTTATGTTGGGATATCACAATGTCTCTTATTTTAATTAATGCATCTATATACTTGGTAAAGGGTGGAAGGCTCGGCCTTATGCCTGGTGTTTTGTTCCACTCTTGCCGCCTTAGTTTCCATCATACCGGTATTATGTTCCTTGATTTTGCATTCCTTACGTGGTTGGGGTTATGGGACCCCCTTGATAGTTCACTTTGAATAAAACTCCTCCAGCAAGGCCCAACGTTGGTTTTAACATTTGCCACCTAAGCCTTTTCCCTTGGGTTCTGCAGACTAAAGGGTCATATTTAAGTTAACCTCCCCGGGCCAGTGCTCCTTTGAGTGTTGGTCCAAACTAGAGCCCTTTGCAGTGCCACCTCGGGGAAACTTGAGGGCTGGTTTTAGTTGTACGGATTGCTCATATGGTGTGCCCTGAGAACAAGATATGTGCAGCTCCTATCGGGATTTGTCGGCACATTCGGGCGGTCTTGCTAGTCTTGTTTTACCATTGCGAAATGTCTTGTAATCGGGATTCCGAGACTGATTGGGTCTTTTCGGGAGAAGGATTATCCTTCGTTGATCGTGAGAGCTTGTAATGGGCTAAGTTGGGCACCCCTGCAGGGTATAAACTTTCGAGAGCCGTGCCCGCGGTTATGTGGCAGATGGGAATTTGTTAATATCCGGTTGTAGAGAACTTGACACTTGACTTAATTAAAATGCATCAACCGCGTGTGTAGCCGTGATGGTCTCTTTTCGGCGGAGTCCGGGAAGCGAACATGGTTTGGGTTATGTTTGAACGCAAGTAGTTCAGGATCACTTCTTGATCACTTCTAGCTTATCACCGTTGCGTAGCTTCTCATCTTACTCTTATTTTCGTATGTTAGCCACCATATTTGCTTAGCGCTTGTTGCAGCTCCACCTCATTACCTTATCCTACCCATAAGCTTAAATAGTCTTGACCTCGCGGGTGTGAGATTGCTGAGTCCTCGTGCGACGCCCCCGATTTGATCGTACACTAATCATACACGCAAATGTGTACGATCAAGATCAGGGTCTCACGGGAAGATATCACAACACAATTCTACAAATAAAATAAGTCATACAAGCATCATATTACAAGCCATGGGCCTCAAAGGCTCGAATACAAGAGCTCGATCATAGACAAGTCAGCGGAAGCAACAATATCTGAGTACAGACATAACTTAAACAAGTTTGCCTTAAGAAGGCTAGCACAAACTGGGATACAGATCGAAAGAGGCGCAGGGCTCCTGCCTGGGATCCTCCTAAACTACTCCTGGTCGTTGTCAGCGGGCTGCACATAGTAGTAGGCACCTCCAGTGTAGTAGTAGTCGTCGTCGACGGTGGTGTCTGGCTCCTGGGCTCCAACGTCTGGTCGCAGCAAACGGGTATAGAAAGGGGGAAAAGAGGGACCAAAGTAACCGTGAGTACTCATCCAAAGTACTCGCAAGCAAGGAGCTACACTACATATGTATGCATTGGTATCAAATGGAAGGCTATCATATGTGGACTGAACTGCAGAATGCCGGAATAAGAGGGGGATAGCTAGTCCTATCGAAGACTACGCTTCTGGTAACCTCCATCTTGCACCAGGAGAAAAGAGTAGATGGTAAGTTCACCAAGTATCATCGCATAGCATAATCCTAACCGATGATCCTCCCCTCGTCGCCCTGTGAGAGAGCGATCATCGGTTGTATCTGGCACTTGGAAGGGTGTGTTTTATTAAGTATCCGGTTCTAGTTGTCATAAGGTCAAGGTACAACTCCAAGTCGTCATGTTACCGAAGATCACAGCTATTCGAATAGATTAACTTCCCTGCAGGGGTGCACCACATAACCCAACACGCTCGATCCCATTTGGCCGGACACACTTTCCTGGGTCATGCCCGGCCTTGGAAGATCAACACGTCGCAGCCCTACCTAGGCACATAAATCCTATGGCGCAGGGGTCTGGGCCCATCTCCCATTACACACCTGCACGTTGCGAGGGCGGCCGGAAGCAGACCTAGCCTAGCAGGCATTCGAGTCCAATCCGGCGCACACCGCGCAGTCGCTGACGTCATGAAGGCTTTGGATGATACCACGACGTCGAGTGCCCATAACTGTCCCTGCGTAGATGGTTAGTGCGTATAAGCCAGTAGCTAGACTCAGATCAAATACCAAGATCTAGTTAAACCTGTTAAGTATCCGCGAACGCCGGCTAGGGCCAGACCCACCTCTCTCCTAGGTGGTCACAACCTGCCCTGTCGCTCCGCCTCAAAGTAACAGTCGGGGGCCGTCGGGAACTCAGGCCCACCACTACCTGGATGGAGCCACCTGCCCCTTCAGCCCCCATCTCCGAACAGTATCATAAGTAATGTAACAGTATAAGTATATATCATATGCCCGTGATCACCTCCCGAAGTGATCACGGCCCAGTAGTATAGCATGGCAGACGGACAAGAGTGTAGGGCCACTGATGATAATCTAGCATCCTATACTTAGCATTTAGGATTGCAGGTAAGGTATCAATAGCTGGAGCAACAATGACAGGCTATGCAACAGAATAGGATTAACGAAAAGCAGTAACATGCTACACTACTCTAATGCAAGCAGTATAGAGGAGAGTAGGCGATATCTGGTGATCAAGGGGGGGCTTGCCTGGTTGCTCTGGCAAGAGAGAGGGGTCGTCAACACCGTAGTCGTACTGGGTAGCAGTGACGTCGGTCTGGGTGTCTATCGAGAGAAGAGGGGGAAGAAACAATAAATATTAAGCAAATAGATGCATAGCGATGCATGACATGACAAGTATCGGTGCTAGGGGTGCCCTAACGCGGTACGAGGTGGTACCGGTGAAGGGGGAAAACATCCGGGAAAATATCCCCGGTGTTTCACATTTTCGGATAGACGAACCGGAGGGGAAAGTTGCATCTTCGCTATGCTAGGGATGTGTGGCGGACGAACGGGCTGTGTATCCGAGTTTGTCTCGTCGTTTTGAACAACTTTCATGTACAAAGTTTTTCCATCCGAGCTACGGTTTATTTTATATTGATTTTAAAATATTTAAATCATTTTTAGGATTTATTTAATTATTTAAATTCAACATTATCCAGAATAGTGTTTGCTGACGTCAGCATGACGTCAACATACCGTCAGCAGTCAACGTTGACCGTTGACCTGGTCAACCTGACGTGTGGGTCCAGTGGGACCCGCCTGTCATTCTCCGCTTAGCCAAATTAGGGTTTAGGTTAATTAACTAGGATTAATTAGTTGTTTTAGTTTAATTAATCAAAATTAATTAAGTTAATTAATTCTTTAACTAATCCTCTAATTAATTAATTATAATTTAATTTATTATTTTTTTTATTTTTTTCATTTAATTCCTTTTTTTATAAACCGTTCTGGGGGGCAGGGCCCCACTGTCAGTTGCCCAGAGGGGCCATAGCGGGTGTGGCTAATCGAGCGGAGCCGGGCGCAGGCGCTCGGGCGTGGGTGCCCGAAGGGAGACCCAAGGCACGACGAGTGTTCGCCGGAGCGTGACCAGGGGGCGGAGGTGGGACGGCGAGCGGCGGCAGCCACTACGGGAACCGCGAGCGGGGCATGGGCGAAAGCGGACGGGGTTGTGGAGGCGTTCGGAGGTAGCAGCGGGGGAGGCGGCCACGGTGGGCGCGCACGGGGAGGGGCGCGTGCTAGGCGCGGCTAAGGTGGGCGCGCGCGGGATGTCGGTCCAGTCGCGACGCGGGGAGAAGGCCGCGGCCACGGGGTAGCATCGGGCGGACGGCGGGTGCGGAGAGGACGAGAGGCCGAGGGCCTCACCGGGGTTGTAGGGGTTCGGGCAGCGGTGCTGGGCGGAGGTCGGAGACGATGTTCCGGCGAGGACGACGAGGCGACGGCGATTCGGCGAAGATGGTGAGGGGCTCTGGCGGCGCGGTCCTCGTGCGGCGGGGGCGAGGTAGCTCCGGGCGGGGTCCCGCGTCAGCGTTGTCGTGGACGGGCGGCGGGGCGCCGGTGGGGCGACAGGAGGGGGCCGGCTCCGCGAGGGGGGTGACAACGACGTCGAGGCGGCGATGGGGCGATGGGATCGGGGGGTTGCCTCGATCCAGATCGGGGGAAGGGCGAGAGGGAGGAGTGGGACGAGGGGGAGGGAGTGGGCGCGAGTGGGGGGGTCGGGGGGGAGCAGTGGGGGTTAGGGTTTCAGTCAGTGGACCGAGGGGGGGGTTAAGTGGTGGTGGGGGGGGCCTTTTCGGGCGGCTGGGCTGGCCATCTGGGCCAAGGCCCAGTGCGGCCGGGGGGTTGGCCTCCTTTCTTTTTTTGTTGTTTTTTATTCTATTTCTTTTCTGTTTTCCCTTTTTTTAGTTTCATAAAATTTAGAAATGACAACTAATTTAGTGCTATTAAATAGGTCACGGCCCCAAATATTTTGGCACTCTAAATAAGGTATTTCACATTTGCTTTTTATTCTAAAACCATTTTAGATAATTGTCTTATCACTGTTTGCATTAACTTAGTGCATTTAAATATTTTATTAAAGATGGTTTCTTCACCAACATTTATTATGGATTATTTGACACATTAGGAACAATTTAGTTTTGACTTTTGAAAACTTTAATTGTTTTGACTTTAATTCAAATTTGAATTTTGATCGGTTTTGAACTAACGCGAGATTATCAACAATAATCGAGGTGACATGGCATCATTACGAGAGGGTTACTGTAGCTTGATTACCCGGGCGTCACAATTCCCCTCCACTACAAGAAATCTCGTCCCGAGATTTAAGAGGGGGACTAAGGGGAAAATTTTGGTTACGAAATTCTAACGGGTCTTCTCGATCTTGGTTGCTCTTCTCGAAGAGGTCGATCCATTACGTTGAAGTCTTTATTTCTCTGCTCCAGGTCATCATGATCAAGTTGTCATCCTTTCTTCGGAATCTCCATCGTCCTACGAACGCGACCAAGGGGAAAATCTCTGGAAGAACGCATCTCCACAAAGCTGGGCATCTGACGGTGAACTCAATGGGGAATACATAAGGTACCCCACGAGTTGTATTTCAGTGAATTCGCTAAGTGCAATATACGATGGTACCAAAGTTTCAGACGGGTAGGCAATCGTTCGATGCCTGAAACGGAGTCTGAAAAGGGGTTCAGAGCAACGAGAATAAGTATTGCGTCTAATACCAGAATAGATCACTAGGAAGGTGGCTCACGAATTAGCCATGAAACCAAGAGCAAGGAATAACTGTGTCAACAAGGTGTACAGGAGAGTCAGGTTTCGATCCTGTGGAACTGTGGGTTATGGGCCCACCATGTCGGTTAAAAGTAGGAAGGCGGTGGCGCCTTGCACGATCATGTAAGTAAGGCATGTCAGAGGATAGTCTGTCGGTCATGTCAGCAACAACATCTGTACCAAGGGCGAGGGACAAAGAGAACCATTTTCCTGCTCGTTGAACGAGGCAGACCAGTAGGCAAAGTTCTCATCCATCGATGGTTACTGGAATGTCATCAACAAAAGTAACAGGGTCTTTCTGATAGAGTGGTACAACGAGGTGTTTATATAAGCAGGGAATATAGATCACAAGAAGGTTTAAACAAACCAATGGAAAGGAAAAGTGATTATCAGGTTTAAATAGAACAATGGAAAGGAAAATGTGTTTAAACACATATTTCGAGGGTATATCCTTCCCAAGGACAAGCAGAGCATGATATCCATGACAAGTATAATGTAGAAAACTCTTAAGGTAAGGTGAGAGAAATTTCATGACATTACCCATACAACGGTGTTTGGATAATTGAGTAAGAAACATTTAGCATTGGGCTTCAAATGTTCTTTGTTGAAAATTGGAGTACCACAGACATGCTTCAAGATAGCATTGACATGGTCATCATGTAAGGGTCAGATTTTGGATACACAAAGGATCCATCAGGAACAACTTATAGAATAAGTCTTACAATTTCCTCATGGAAGAATGGTTAACCTTGCTAGAAAGGAAACTATAACACTAGGTCCTTCGGCTAGGTGTCCTAGGAATGACACCACCTTACCAGTCATATAAAGACCAATGTTATAACTCATGGAAATATATTCCAACCATCATATCTGGCCGAGATCCAGATCTGATTGATGTCAGGATACCTCAGACTCACGATGCCTGAGAAGAAAAAGGTGCAACACAAATTGACGAGCTGGCATTTCAAGATTCTCGGGAAATGAACTATGGAAGCAAGTTCCGAAAAAAGAGTTCATCATTAAACCAAGGAGAGGATGAGGAGGTGGTTGATGGTCTCAGCGACAATTCATCGAGATTTCCAAAAGAAGGATCTCCACAATTATTTGAACAAGGAGATAACATTTATCAGATCAAATGGTATAATGATGTATGCTCGAGGAAAACATACACAATTAAACATTGGTTGAAAGGTGCACCCAAAATATTGGCTTAGGTAGCATGATCAATGTTAGAATGGTGATTCAATAACCAATAGTCTAAGGATGAACTATCGACCATTAACTTCAAAGCAATAGGGTTGCTAGAAGTACAGAATCCAAACATCACCGTTCACTTGTTGGTATCCCGGTTAGAAACAACACAGGGACCAGGAAAATAATGGTGATGGTGATAAGTATCACTTGTATCAAGAATTTTTGAGAGGTGGTGAAATTCCCATGACATTCTTGACTTAAAAGATGGTAATACTCCAAGGTAAAGAAGAAAAAATGCTGGAAAGCAAGGATCTCAAGGTATAACACAAATCACAAATAAGTTTGTGTTCGAGGGAAGGCAGTAAAGTGGTCAATGATAACACAAATCATCAAGGGCAAGGATGGTATTTCTCATCATGAATTTAATTGATATCCTGGAAGAGCTCGGAAGGCTGATGATGATCCGACACATTAGTCGAGAGATTTCATGAAGATGTAATCGGTCGGCGATGCCATCAAGTCAAATGATGATGAAGCGAAAGGTTATGGGAACCGAGGGTACGACACAAACTCGAAACCAAGCTTGTTGTTCAAGACGAAATGATATGATGAGGAAGATTGATGTAAGCTTAGCTCATTGTCGAAAATTATGCTCCGGGAATAAGGACCAGGTAGCACAGTTAAAATCAGCACGATAATGATATAGCTGATCAAGCTAGGAATGACTTGAAGGATTATTAAACTCATAAGCAACGAAAATTACTTAGGGTTACCGAACCGGAATGCGGAATCAGTTCACATATCAATGTTCTCGGTTGACAACCCAGAACCCAGGAAAATTGGAATCGGTGAGAAATAACAGTTGATGAAGAACCCATAAGAAGTTATGCCATTCCATGATATTCTCGAGTTACCAGAGTCTAATACTCGACGGTAGATCAAAGTAAAGGTTGGACAGGTGCAGTGATCTGCAAAAGACAAGTACTTCAACTTGTCCGAGAAATAGTATCAAAGAAGAACAATATGGTCGGAACCACGATTGCAAAAGACCAGATCGTAGATATAAGATAAACTTATACCAAGGAATAATTAATTTAAGAGAAGCTTCCATGATAAGATCTACATCGTGTCCATGGGCATGAACACAAAGTTCAAGGTCAACTCCCACTTCTTCAATGTATAACCTACTATTCACCTCTCACTTTTCGAAAATGACATTAGTTGTTGAAAGTTTTACCTGGTGCAATACCAGATAAGTATGACCCGTGAAATCTTTCGGGTCCACACAGATTAGGTAAGGCGTTGATTCAACCCATCGGGGCATCTTAAGAACATATACCACAAACTTCGTAGTAAATAATACAAGCTCGAAAGTAGAGTATGATTATCAAAGCAGAGGATACAAATTACCAAAGGCATTATATACCCATGGAAATGCTTGATACGTGTCCAACGTATCTATAATTTTTGATTGCTCCATGCTATATTATCTACTGTTTTGGACTATATTGGGCTTTGTTTTCCACTTTTATATTATTTTTGGGACTAACCTATTAACCGGAGGCCCAACCCAGAATTGCTGTTTTTTTGCCTATTTCAGTGTTTCGGATAAACAGAATATCAAACGGAGTCCAAACGGAATAAAATCTTCGGAAACGTGATTTTCTCACCGAACGTGATCCAGGAGACTTGGACCCTACTGCAAGGGATCAAAGAGGTGGTCACGAGGGTGCCCCCCCTAGGGCACGCCCCCCTGCCTCGTGGGCCCCTCGATGCTCCACCGACGTACTCCTTCCTCCTATATATACACACGTACCCCGAAACGATCAGAACGGGAGCCAAAAACCTAATTCCGCCGCCGCAACTTTCTGTATCCACGAGATCCCATCTTGGGGCCTGTTCCGGAGCTCCGCCGGAAGAGGGCCGTCATCACGGAGGGCTTCTACATCATCCTAGCCCCTCCGATGAAGTGTGAGTAGTTTACCTCAGACCTTCGGGTCCATAGTTAGTAGCTAGATGGCTTCTTCTCTCTCTTTGAATCTCAATACAAAGTTCTCCCCCTCTCTTGTGGAGATCTATTCGATGTAATCTTCTTTTTGCGGTGTGTTTGTTGAGACCGCTGAATTGTGGGTTTATGATTAAGTCTATCTATGAATAATATTTGAATCTTCTCTGAATTCTTTTATGCATGATTTGTTATCTTTGCAAGTCTCTTCGAATTATCCGTTTGGTTTGGCCAACTAGATTGGTAGTTCTTGCCATGGGAGAAGTGCTTAGCTTTGGGTTCGATCTTGCGGTGTCCTTACCCAGTGACAGAAGGGGCAGCAAGGCACGTATTGTATCATTGCCATCGAGGATAACAAGATGGGGTTTATTTCATATTGCATGAATTTATCTCTGTACATCATGTCATCTTGCTTAAAGCGTTACTTTGTTTTTAACTTAATACTCTAGATGCATGCTGGATAGCGGTCGATGAGTGGAGTAATAGTAGTAGATGCAGAATCGTTTCGATCTACTTGTCACGGACGTGATGCTTATATACATGATCATGCCTAGATATTCTCATAATTATGCACAATTCTATCAATTGCTCAACAGTAATTTGTTCACCCACCGTAGAATACTTATGCTCTTGAGAGAAGCCACCAGTGAAACCTATGGCCCCCGGGTCTATTCTCATCATATCAATCTCCATCACTTTTATATTGTTTTGCTATTTACTTTGCTTTTACTTTTTACTTTGCATCTTTATATCAAAAATACCAAAAATATTATATCTATCAGATCTCACTCTCGTAAGTGAACGTGAAGGGCTTGACAACCCCTAATCGCGTTGGTTGCGAGTAGCCATCGCTTTGTGCAGGTACGAGGGACTTGATCATGGGCTCCTACTGGGTTGATACCTTGGTTCTCAAAAACTGAGGGAAATACTTACGCTACTCTACTGCATCATCCCTTCCTCTTCGGGGAAAACCAACGCAAGCTCAAGACGTAGCAATGCTCACAAGGTTTTTGAATATGAAGGATATTGTCGGATAAAATCCAACAAAGGATCCGGTGGTCTTCAATGGGTTTGATGTGAGCATCGGTACTGAACCAGAGGAGGAAAGGATGCAAGGAGATCGGACTATACAAACAACTGACTAATTCCAAGCTGAAATACAAATGAATTATGAACTTCAAATCAAGGGATCAGAAGCAAACACTCTGATCAAGGATGGATAAGTTGAGTAGGCTTAGGGGTACAATTGATGGCAATTAGGTTGGTCGAGATCTAGCTTAAGTTTAAAATAACGTCTGAGCCAGAAGGGTGAACTCTGGGTTGGATTGATGATTGTGAGCATTCGCAAAGATATTGAATCAAAGACTCAAAATGATGGCGACAAAGGATGCTCATGAATATTGCTAGACATATGGAAAGTAACCATAATGCAAGTAGACAAGTATTTGCAGAGCAATAATTGGCAATGGATTATCAAAAAACCGGATAGTATTTCAAAGTATCTTGTGGATCACATGATCAACTATGAATGAACAAATCCTCGATGAGTGTGAGGAATTATCCGTAGATGTATTAAAGTGAAATGGAGCTGCAGGCAGCAGGCATAATGGATTCTCGAAATATTGGAATGTTTCAGGGTATCTTTTAATAACAAGAGCAATTGGGGATGAAGGTATGAACGACAAATGCAGGTAGTAATCCATAACGATTTATCGGTGGTAGGGATTGCAATGGCAAAGGCACAAGGGTCTCGGGAAAACATCGGAGAGTATCTTCAGAATCTTCTGGCGCAGCAGGCGATCATCTATAATAAGGGGCTCTCCGGGAGGAAGTAGTTACGAGAACCCAGATTAAAGATCGAGGAATAGAAGATCCTAATACCACCCAATGGCAATGTGGGCCCGTAAGACACACAGCCATGTTAGTAAAAGTTTGCAATGACTAGACTCGACTTTGGCCAAGGAGTTTGGAAGGGGGATTCCTACAGGCAGTCGACTCTGATACCAACTTGTGACGCCCCCGATTTGACCGTACACTAATCATACACGCAAATGTGTACGATCAAGATCAGGGTCTCACGGGAAGATATCACAACACAACTCTACAAATAAAATAAGTCATACAAGCATCATATTACAAGACAGGGGCCTCGAAGGCTCGAATACAAGAGCTCGGTCATAGACGAGTTAGCGGAAGCAACAATATCTGAGTACAGACATAAGTTAAACAAGTTTTCTTAAGAAGGCTAGCACAAACTGGGATACAGACCGAAAGAGGCGTAGGCCTCCTGCCTAGGATCCTCCTAAACTACTCCTGGTCGTCGTCAGTGGGCTGCACATAGTAGTAGGCACCTCCAGTGTAGTAGTAGTCGTCGTCGACGGTGGTGTCTGGCTCCTGGGATCCAACGTCTGGTCGCAGCAAACGGGTATAGAAAGGGGGGAAAGAGGGAGCAAAGCAACCATGAGTACTCATCCAAAGTACTCGCAAGCAAGGAGCTACACTACATATGTATGCATTGGTATCAAATGGAAAAGGCTATCATATGTGGACTGAACTGCAGAATGCCGGAATAAGAGGGGGATAGCTAGTCCTATCGAAGACTACGCTTCTGGTAACCTCCATCTTGCAGCAGGAGAAAATAGTAGATGGTAAGTTCACCAAGTATCATCGCATAGCATAATCCTAACCGATGATCCTCCCCTTGTCGCCCTGTGAGAGAGCGATCATCGGTTGTATCTGGAACTTGGAAGGGTGTGTTTTATTAAGTATCCGGTTCTAGTTGTCATAAGGTCAAGGTACAACTCCAAGTCGTCCTGTTACCGAAGATCACGGCTATTCGAATAGATTAACTTCCCTGCAGGGGTGCACCACATAACCCAACACGCTCGATCCCATTTGGCCGGACACACTTTCCTGGGTCATGCCCGGCCTCGGAAGATCAACACATCGCAGCCCTACCTAGGCACAACAGAGAGGTCAGCACGCCGGTATAAATCCTATGGCGCAGGGGTCTGGGCCCATCGCCCATTGCACACCTACACGTTGCGAGGGCGGCCGGAAGCAGACCTAGCCTAGAAGGCGTTCCAGTCCAATCCGGCGCGCACCGCTCAGTCGCTGACGTCACGAAGGCTTCGGCTGATACCACAATGTCGAGTGCCCATAACTGTCCCTGCGTAGATGGTTAGTGCGTATAGGCCAGTAGCCAGACTCAGATCAAATACCAAGATCTCGTTAAACGTCTTAAGTATCCGCAAACGCCGACCAGGGCCAGGCCCACCTCTCTCCTAGGTGGTCACAACCTGCCCTGTCGCTCTGCCTCAAAGTAACAGTCGGGGGCCGTCGGGAACTCAGGCCCACCACTACCTGGATGGAGCCACCTGCCCCTTCAGCCCCCATCTCCAAACAGTATCATAAGTAATGTAACAGTATAAGTATATATCATATGCCCGTGATCACCTCCCGAAGTGATCACGGCCCAGTAGTATAGCATGGCAGACGGACAAGAGTGTAGGGCCACTGATGATAATCTAGCATCCTGTACTAAGAATTTAGGATTACAGGTAAGGTATCAACAGCTGGAGCAACAATGACAGGCTATGCAACAGAATAGGATTAACGGAAAGCAGTAACATGCTACACTACTCTAATGCAAGCAGTATAGAGGAGAGTAGGCGATATCTGGTGATCAAGGGGGGGCTTGCCTGGTTGCTCTGGCAAGAGAGAGGGGTCGTCAACACCGTAGTCGTGCTGGGTAGCAGCGGCGTCGGTCTCGGTGTCTATCGAGAGAAGAGGGGGAAGAAACAATAAATATTAAGCAAACAGATGCATAGCGATGCATGACATGACAAGTACCGGTGCTAGGGGTGCCCTAACGCGGTACGAGGTGGTACCGGTGAAGGGGGAAAGCATCCGGGAAAATATCCCCGGTGTTTCGCGTTTTCGGACAGACGAACCGGAGGGGGAAAGTTGCGTGTTCGTTATGCTAGAGATGCGTGGCGGACAAACGGGATGCGTATCCGGGTTTGTCTCGTCGTTCTGAACAACTTTCATGTACAAAGTTTTTCCATCCGAGCTACGGTTTATTTTATATTGATTTTAAAATATTTAAATCATTTTTAGGATTTATTTAATTATTTAAATTCAACATTATCCAGAATAGTGTTTGTTGACGTCAGCATGACGTCAACATGATGTCAGCAGTCAACGTTGACCGTTGACCTGGTCAACCTGACGTGTGGGTCCAGTGGGACCCGCCTGTCATTCTCTGCTTAGCCAAATTAGGGTTTAGGTTAATTAACTAGGATTAATTAGTTGTTTTAGTTTAATTAATCAAAATTAATTAAGTTAATTAGTTCTTTAACTAATCCTCTAATTAATTAATTAATTTACTTAATAATTTTATTTATTATTTTTTTTTTCATTTAATTCCTATTTTATAAACCGTTCTGGGGGCGGGGCCCCCCTGTGAGTGGCCCAGAGGGGCCATAGCGGGTGTGGCTAATCGGGCGGAGCCGGGCGCACGCGCTCGGGCGTGGGCGCCCGAAGGGAGACCCAAGGCACGGCGAGTGTTCGCCGGAGCGTGACCAGGGGGCGGAGGTGGGACGGCGAGCGGCGGCAACCACTGCGGGAACCGCGAGCGGGGCAGGGGCGAAAGCGGACGGGGCGGTGGAGGCGTCCGGAGGCAGCAGCGGGGGAGGCGGCCACGGTGGGCGCGCACGGAGAGGGACGCGTGCTAGGCTCGGCCACGGTGGGCGCGCGCGGGACGTCGGTCCAGTCGCGGCGCGGGGAGAAGGCCGCGACCATGGGGTAGCATCGGGTGGACGGCGGGTGCGGGGAGAGGACGAGAGGCCGAGGGTCTCACCGGGGTTGTAGGGGTTCGGGCAATGGTGCTCGGGGAGGAGGTCGGAGACGACGTTCCAGCGAGGAGGAGATCCGGCAAGGACGACGAGGCGATGGCAATTCGGGGAAGACGGTGAGGGGCTCCGGTGGCGCGGTCCTCGTGCGGCGGGGGCGAGGTAGCTCCGAGCGGGGTCCCGTGTCAGCGTGGTCGTGGACGGACGGCTGGGCGCCGGTGGGGCGACAGGAGGGGGCCGGCTCCGCGAGGGGGGTGACAGCGA
The DNA here is from genome assembly GCF_056163025.1 of Triticum urartu. Classification (NCBI taxonomy): domain Eukaryota; kingdom Viridiplantae; phylum Streptophyta; class Magnoliopsida; order Poales; family Poaceae; genus Triticum; species Triticum urartu. The sequence goes on from NC_141875.1 coordinate 232,818,774, forward strand.
CGTCGAGGCGGTGATGGGGTGATGGGATCGGGGGGTTGACCCGATCCAGATCGGGGGAAGGGCGAGAGGGAGGAGTGGGACGAGGGGGAGGGAGTGGGTGCGAGTGGGGGGATCGGGGGGGAGCAGTGGGGGTTAGGGTTTCGGTCAGTGGACCAAGGGGGGTTAAGTGGTGGGGGGGCCTGTTCGGGCGGCTGGGCCGGCCATCTGGGCCAAGGCCCAGTGTGGCTGGGGGTTGGCCTCCTTTCTTTCTTTTTTTGTTGTGTTTTTTTAATTCTATTTCTTTTCTGTTTTCCCTTTTTTTAGTTTCATAAAATTTAGAAACAACAACTAATTTAGTGCTATTAAATAGGTCACGGCCCCAAATATTTTGGCACTCTAAATAAGGTATTTCACATTTTCTTTTTATTCTAAAAGCATTTTAGATAATTGTCTTATCACTGTTTTAATTAACTTAGTGCATTTAAATATTTTATTAAAGATGATTTCTTCACCAACATTTATTATGGATTATTTGACACATTAGGAACAATTTAGTTTTGACTTTTGAAAACTTTAATTGTTTTGACTTTAATTCAAATTTGAATTTGGATCGGTTCTGAACTAACGCGAGATTATCAACCATAATTGAGGTGACGTGGCATCATTACCAGAGGGTTACTGTAGCTTGATTACCCGGGCGTCACACCTCGTGACTCATAGATACTTCCAAACAGTTGCAGGTGCCGCTAATACCAGTGCAGGTGACGCAACCGAGCTCAAGTGGGAGTTCGACGAGGACCTTGGTCGTTACTATGTTTCGTTTCCTGATGATCAGTAGTGGTGCCCAGTTGGGATGGTCGGGGATCTAGCATTTCGGGTTGTCTTCTTTTATTTTGGTTCCGTAGTCGGACCTTGATTGTACTCTGGATGATGTATGTTTAACTTGTTATTTGTGTGAAGTGGCGATTGTAAGCCAACTCTTTATCCCTCTCTTATTTAGTACATGGGATTGTGTGAAGATTACCCCTCTTGCAACAAAACCACCATGCGGTTATGCCTCTAAGTCGTGCCTCGAGACGTGGGAGATATAGTCGCATCGTGGGCGTTACTGCATAATAGGTCTCTAATATTTGCTCCTTTTCCAGCCCAGAATTCCAGCTGCCGGCATTTCCCTCTTCATGTAAACCTTGTAAAATAAGAGAGAATAGGCATAGGTATTGTGACATAATGTGTAATAATATCCCATGATGCAATAAATATCGATATAAAAGCATGATGCAAAATGGACGTATCAACTCCCCCAAGCTCAGACCTCGCTTGTCCTCAAGCGGAAGCCGATAATGAAAAATATGTCCACATGTTTAGAGATAGAGGTGTCGATAAAGTAAAATACAGACATGAGGGCATCATGATCATTCTTAGAACAGCAACATATATATATTGTCATATGATTTCTTATGCTAAAGTAACAATTCATTCACAATTTCAAGTATGAATCAGAAACTTCATTGAAAACTTAACAAACTATAATCTCAGTCATTGAAGCAATTGCAATTTATCATAACATCGAAAAGAGTCAACATAAGAGCTTTTCTGCAACTCCACATACTCAACTGTCCTTTAGTCTTTCACAATTGCTAACACTCACGCAATACTTATGGGTATGAAGTTTTAATTGGACACAGAGAAAGATAGGGGCTTATAGTTTTGCCTCCCAAACTTTTACCTCAAGGGTAATGTCAACAATAATAGTTTATGAAAACCCACATCCAATTAGCTATATATATCAGGATCTTTCCAACACACAGTGCTTGCCAAAGGATAAAATGTAAAAAGGAAAGGTGAAGATCACCATGATTCTTGTATGAAGTATAGGACAAAAATAAAAGATAGGCCCTTCGCAGAGGGAAGCAGAGGTTGTCATGTGTTTTTATGGTTGGATGCACGAAATCTTAATGCAAAAGAACGTCACTTTATATTGCCACTTGTGATATGGACCTTTATTATGTAGTCTGTCGCTTTTATTGATTCCACATCACAAGATCGTATAAAGCTTATTTTCTCCACACTAGTAAATCATACATATTTAGAGAGCAATTTTTATTGCTTGCAATAATGACAACTTACTTGAAGGATCTTACTCAATCCATAGGTAGATATGGTGGACTCTCATGGCAAAACTGGGTTTAAGGATATTTGGAAGCACAAGTAGTATCTCTACTTGGTGCAAAGAATTTGGCTAGCATGAGGGGGAAAGGCAAGCTCAACATGTTGGATGATCCATGACAATATAATTTATTTCGCATGTAAGAAAGCATAACCCATTACATTGTTTTCCTTGTCCAACGTCAACTTTTTGGCATGTCATATTTTAATGAGTGCTCATAATCATAAAAGATGTCCAAGATAGTATATTTATATGTGAAAACCTCTCTTTCTTTATTACTTCCTATTAATTGCAACAATGACCAAAACTATGTTTGCCAACTTGATACGTCAATTTTACATCATGCTTTTATATCGATATTTATTGCATTATGGGCTGTTATTACACATTATGTCACAATACTTGTGCCTATTCTCTTATTTTACAAGTTTTACATGAAGAGGGAGAATGCCGGCAGCTGGGATTCTGGGCTGGAAAAGGAGCAAATATTAGAGACATATTCTGCACAGCTCCAAAAGTCCTGAAACTTCATGGAAGACGTTTTCAGAATATATAAAAAATACTCAGCGGAAGAGATTCACCAGGGGGGCCGCACCCTACCCACGAGGGTGGGGGGCGTGCCCCCTACCTCGTGGGCCCCCTGGTGGCCCTCCGGTGGCCATCTTCTGCTATATGAAGTTTTTCGATGGGAAAAAAATAGGAAGCCATCTTCTCGGACGAAACTCCGCCGCCACGAGGCGGAACCTTGGCGAAACCAATCTAGGGCTCCGGTAGAGCTGTTCTGCCGGGGAAACTTCCCCCCCGGAGGGGGAAATCATCGCCATCGTCATCACCAACGCTCCTCTCATCGGGAGAGGGCAATCTCCATCAACATCTTCATCAGCACCATCTCCTCTCAAAACCCTTGTTCATCTCTTGTATCCAATTCTTGTCTCAAGTCCGGGATTGGTGCTAGTAGGTTGCTAGTAGTGTTAATTACTCCTTGTAGTTGATGCTAGTTGGTTTATTTGGTGGAAGATCATATGTTCAGATCCTATATGCATATTAATACCCCTCTGATTATGAACATTTTTATGCTTTGTGAGTTGTTACGTTTGTTCCTGAGGACATGGGAGAAGTCTTGCTATTAGTAGTCATGTGAATTTGGTATTTGTTCGATATTTTGATGAGATGTATGTTGTCTCTCCTCTAGTGGTGTTATGTGAACGTCGACTACATGACACTTCACCATTATTTGGGCCTAGAGGAAGGCATTGGGAAGTAATAAGTAGATGATGGGTTGCTAGAGTGACAGAAGCTTAAACCCTAGTTTATGCATTGCTTCGTAAGGGCTGATTTGGATCCATATGTTTCATGCTATGGTTAGGTTTACCTTAATACTTTTGTTGTAGTTGCGGATGCTTGCAATAGAGGTTAATCATAATTGGGATGCTTTTCCAAGTAAGGATAGTACCCAAGCACCGGTCCACCCACATACCAAATTATCAAAGTACCAAACGCGAATCATATGAGCGTGATGAAAACTAGGTTGATGATATTCCCATGTGTCCTCGGGAGCGCTTTTCTCTATATAAGAGTTTGTCCAGGCTTTTCCTTTGCTACAAAAAGTATTGGGCCACCTTGCTGCACTTTGTTTACTTTTGTTACTTGTTGCTAGTTACAAATTATCCTATCACAAAACTATCTGTTACCACTTATTTCAGTACTTGCAGAGAATACCTTGCTGGAAACCTCTTATCATTTCCTTCTGCTCCTCATTGGGTTTGACACTCTTACTTATCGAAAGGACTACGATAGATCCCCTATACTTGTGGGTCATCACGACTCTTTTCTGGCGCCGTTTCTGGGGAGTGAAGCGCCTTTGGTAGGTGGAATTTGGAAGGAAAAATTTATATAGTGTGCTGAAATTTACTGTCACTTGTTACTATGGAAAGTAATCCTCTGAGGGGCTTGTTCGGGGTATCTTCACCCCGACCAGTAGAGCAAAGAGTTGCTCCTCAACCTACTGAAAATGAAAATGTCTACTTTGAAATTCCTTTAGGTATGATAAAAAAACTGCTAGCTAATCCCTTTTTAGGAGATGGAACAAAACATCCTGATGAGCATCTAATATATGTGGATGAAGTTTGTGGATTATTTAAGCTTGCAGGTGTACCCAGAGATGTTGTTAAGAAGAAGGTCTTCCCTTTATCTTTGAAGGGAGATGCATCGACATGGTATAGGCTATGTGATGATATGAGGTCTTGGAATTACAAACGATTGAAATTGGAATTTCATCAGAAGTTTTATCCTATGCATCTTGTTCATCGTGATCGCAATTATATATACAATTTTTGGCCTCGCGAAGGAGAAAGCATTGCTCAAGCTTGGGGGAGGCTTAAATCAATGTTATATTCATGCCCCAATCATGAGCTCTCAAGAGAAATTATTATTCAAAAATTTTATGCTCGGCTTTCTGATAGCAATCGCACCATGCTTGATACTTCTTGTGCTGGCTCTTTTATGATGAAGACTATTGAATTCAAATGGGATTTATTGGAAAGAATTAAATGCAACTCTGAAGATTGGGACCTCGGCAAAGGTAATGAGTCAGGTATGACACCTAGTTTTGATTGTGTTAAATCTTTTATGGATACCCATGTTTTCCGTAAATTTAGCACTAAATATGGGCTTGACTCTGAGATAGTAGCTTCTTTCTGTGAATCTTTTGCTACTTATGTTGATCTCCCCAAGGAGAAATGGTTTAAATATCATCCTCCCATAGAAGTAAAAGTAGCTGCACCTATTAAAGTTGAAGAAAAGATTGTCACTTATAATGATCCTATTGTTCCTACGTCTTATGTTGAGAAACCACCTTTTCCTGTTAGGATAAGGGATCATGCTAAAGCTTCAACTGTGGTTCGTAAAAGCAATATTAAAACTTATACACCTCATGAGCAAATTAATGTTGAACCTGATATTGCTATTGTTAAAGATCTCTTGTCTGATAATATTGATGGGCATGTTATTTATTTCTGTGATGAAACTGCTAGAATTGCTAAACCTTGTGCTAAAGATAAACCTAGACTTGTGGTAGGCATGCCTGTTATTTTTGTTAAAATAGGAGATCATTATTATCATGGCTTATGTGATATGGGTGCCAGTGCTAGTGCAATACCTATTAGCCTATACAAAGAAATTATGCATGATATTGCACCTGCTGAGATAGAAGATATTGATGTCACAATTAAACTTGCCAATAGAGATACTATTTCACCAATGGGAATTGTTAGAGATGTGAAGTCTTCTGTGGGAAAACTAAACATCCTGCTGATTTTCTTGTTCTTGGTTCCCCACAAGATAGCTTTTGTCCCATTATATTTGGTAGACCCTTCTTAAACACTGTTAATGCTACCATAGATTGCAAAAGGGATGTTGTTACAATCGGTTTAGATGATATGACTCATGAATTTAATTTCTCCCAATTTAGTAGACAACACCGTGAAGAAGAATTACCTAGTAAGGATGAAATTATTGGTCTTGCTTCTATTGTCGTACCTCCTAGTGATCCTTTAGAACAATATTTGCTAGACCATGAAAATGACATGTTTATGAATGAAAGAAGGGAAATAGATGAAGTATTCTTTAAACAAGAACCTATTATGAAACACAATTTGCCTGTTGAAATCCTAGGGGATCCTCCTCCACCCAAGGGTGATCCCGTGTTTGAGCTTAAACCGTTACCTGATACTCTTAAATATGCTTATCTTGATGATAAAAAGATATATCCTGTTATTATTAGTGCTAACCTTTCAGAGCATGAGGAGGAGAGATTATTCAAAACTATGAAGAAGCATCATGCTGCTATTGGGTATACTCTTGATGATCTTAAGGGCATTACACTACAAAAAAAGACACATCCGTGACATTTTGGGCCAAACAATTTTTTTTTCTGTCATACATATGACACTTCTATGACGATAATTGTGACAAAACCCAGTATCATCATAGATGTGGTGGGCTCCTACTTCTATGGCAAAAAATCATGACAGAAAATGGGCTTTTCGTCCTGGGCGGGCCGGAGACGCAGCTGCATGACATTCTTTGGGCCGTCCATGACGGAAAAAACCGTGGTAGAAGCGAGGGGGAGGAAAATTTCAGGGAGTTCCCGGTTACGGTGGGAGGTCGGGGGCCGAGCGATGCGCGTTTCTCTCATACACGTGCGCGCGTGTGCGCTAGGCGTTGGGCTCTAACTGAACCCGAGCGACTGCACTGCAGGCTACGCATTACTGAACCCGAGCGATCGATTGATGGCTGTTAACTAGACCCGATCGAGCGATTCCTTCGCTACTGCTGCTAACTGAAGCCGATCGATTGGATGAATAATGAGCGTTGCGGGGGGGGGGGGGGGGGTGGATGAATAGTGAGCGGTGGCGTTGCCTTTGGATGAATAGGACCCCGTGTGTGGTGGAGGGCTGGATGAACAATAGACGGTGGAGGGGTGCTTGTGGAGGGGTGGTTGAACAGGACCCCGTGGTGTGGAGGGTTGGATGAACAGTAGACGATGGAGGGGTGCCCGTGGAGGGGTGGTTGAACAGTAGCCGGTGGAGTAGCGCGCGGTGGAGGCTGGATGAACAGGAGCCCGTGGAGGCTGGAGGATGTCGACGGTAGCCCATGGAGGCTGGAGGAGGTCGACGGTGGAGATGAACAATATCCTGTGAAGTCCCGTTTTGCGGTACGCCACACCCCTCCCGATGAACAGGACCCCCGTTTCGACCGTAGGAGGTCTGTTTCGTCCGTTTTGCGGTACGCCACACCCCTCCCGATCAACAGGACCCCCGTTTCGACCGTAGGAGGTCCGTTTCGTCCATTTTGCGGTACGCCACACCCCTCCCGATCAACAGGACCCCCGTTTTGACCGTAGGAGGTCCGTTTCCTCCATTTTTGAAAGTGCGTTATATCGACTAGAGGGGGGGTGAATAGGCGATTTTTATGAAAGTCTTCAGAACATAGAAGTTTTGAAGACAAACGATAAAATTAAACCTATTACCATGCAGCGGAAGGTAGACTACACTAGGCAAACCATAGTCAAGTATTCAATGAAGTGAAAGCACAAAGACTAATAGCAGCTAGGTAGTAAGGATCAGGTAGGAAGATATTCTGAAGCCAAACAGAACACGCAGTCACTCAGTGAAGACAAATGATAGAGCAAACATACAATGACTTCACAAGGTGTAACAGTAAGTAAAGTGAAGTGAAGATGAAACCAGTGACTCATTGAAGACAATGATTTGTTGAACCAGTTCCAGTTGCTGTGACAACTGTACATCTGGTTGGAGCGGCTAGGTATTTAAACCTTAGGACACACAGTCCCGGACACCCAGTCCTGAACACGTAGCTCAGGACACCCAGTCCTCACCGTATTCTCCTTGAGCTAAGGTCACATAGACCTCGCCCAATCACTCTGGTAAGTCTTCATGGTAGACTCCCAAACCTTCACAGACTTCGTTCACCGGCAATCCACAATGTCTCTTGGATGCTCAGAACGCGACGCCTAACCGGCTGGAGGATGCACAGTCCTCAAGTGTAATAAGTCTTCAGATCACACAGACAAGAAGACTTAAGTGATGCCCAATTCTCTCTGGCTCTGGTGGTTAGGGCTTTATCCTCGCAAGGAATTCTCTCTCAAAGGCTTCGAGGTGGGTTGCTCTCAAACGACAAAAGCCGTGCTTTCAATCTGAGCAGCCAACCGTTTATGGTTGTAGGGGGTGGGCTATTTATAGCCACTTGGCAACCCGACCTGATTTGTCCGAAATGACCCTGGGTCACTAAGGAACTGACACGTGTTCCAACGGTCAGATTTCAAACTCACACGGCAACTTTACTTGGGCTACAAGCAAAGCTGACTTGTCCGACTCTGGACAAGATTCGCTCTCATAGTCTTCACTCGAAGACATAGGTTTTTTTTGGTTTAGGCATCACTTCAGTCATTCTGACTGGTTCTCTTGGACCCCACTTAACAGTACGGTGGTTCCTATGACTCAACACAAAAGAAAAAGAACTACGAAAGATCTAAGTCTTCGAGCTCCATAGGCTTCATATAGTGTCTTCTCTTGTCACAGTCTTCAATGTGAATATCTTCATATACCACCTTTGACTTCAATGTCTTCATACATTTTTAGGGGTCATCTCTGGTAGTAAAACTGAATCAATGAGGGACTTCTACCTGTGTTATCCTGCAATTCTCACAAACACATTAGTCCCTCAACTAGGTTTGTCGTCAATACTCCAAAACCAACTAGGGGTGGCACTAGATGCACTTACAATCTCCCCCTTTTTGGTGATTGATGACAAACTAGTTGAAGTTTTCAACGGGGAATATAATCTGTGAAATCGTAAAGGATAAGGAATTGTCTTCATAAGTTGCAAGGGCTCCCCCTGAAGATGTGCATATAAGTTAATTTGCTTTTGGAGTGCAAATGCACATGGCAGGTTGTACTTGTGGAGATCCACTTCAACTTATGATTACAATCCACTATGCATGTGAAAGTATATGAAGATAATGACATGCATAATGGAAAATGGACGTCTGCAGAATGAGCTAAGTGCGGAATTTATCGTCGCACATGCGGAATTTATCTTCGCAAAACAAGGTGGCAAATAAGTAGCAGACGACCATCTAGTTTAAGTGTTACAACTCATAAGAACCAAATGTAGAAAAAACGAGAGATCGCCAAGAGTGGGCAAGCCAGTGAGCTCAATGATGTCAAATGCATTGGCTTCGTGATGAACGTTGCCAGTCATCCACTCCAGGACCCAAGTCTTCGGATCTCTACTGTACCCTTTGATGTGAAGTGTGGCATAGAATTGTAGCAGCAGCTCTTCATTCCAATGCTCTTCATCAGTAACAAACTGCAGCAGACCCACTTGCTTGAAGCAATCCAACGCTTCTTCTAGACAGGGCAGACCAGCTATAGCTTCAACGTCAAGGCGCTTGTGTGGGAAGATGTGACCTTGGTTGTAAAGAATGCAAGAGTAATAGCTTCGCTGAGGATAGCTCCAGAACCGATCAGATGATATCCTTTCCCTTGAGTAGGGGTTCCTGGAGCTATTGAAGAACGTGTTGTCTGCCCTGAAGCCATTGATGTTGAAGGAGCCAGGTGCTGATGTAGGACCTGGAAACCTTGGCAGTCTTGGAATTGGATTCTAGACCTGAGGTCTGTGCTCAACATGATAGTTGAATTGGGGACCGACAGCAGACTCAAGAACAGAAGTGGCGGGATCAGTGGCTTCGCTGTCTTCTGAAGCTTTTGCTGGGGAGGGCTCCACATTAGCTTCATTGGTGGTTGTGGCAGCCTCACGATTTTCATCCTCCACTTGACTAGCTGGAGGGTCGGTCACAAGCACATTCTCCTGGAGAACTGCTTCTTGGTGGAACAGGGGAGTGGGATCTTGTGGTACTTCTTCTTCTGCGACTGTTGCAGCCGGAATGTCTTCAGCAGAGACTTGAGGCCTTGGACCTTTGCGAAGCCTGCGGAGCGCAGACGACGCCTGTGGAGTTGGAGTAGGCTGGGCCTCATAGTCTTCTTCCTCTTGTGGGCGATCCGCCCATGAAGCATCCTGTGCAATTGGCGTCAGTGGACGACCAATGCTGATGAGTTCGCTGTTTTCAAACTGAGGAAGGACTGCATCATCTTCTACATTGTCATGATGACCAATGTCTTCAGCAGCGATGGGATCAGCTGCTGGAATGTCTTCAGCTTCAGGAGCCTCTGTGGAAGCAGGCTCATGAACTATCAGTTGACGTTCTGCGTCAGGATGAACCATAGAAATGGGTTCAACTATCAAGGGCTCTGTGGAAGCAGCCCGAGCTTTCTTGGTCTTCCTCTTCTTCTTGGAGGGGGCAGTAGGAGAGGCTTCAGAGTGTTTCCTCTTCCTGGCTTCAGCCTCAGCAGTCCTTGTCTTCTTGAGCTCTGAAGCTGTTGACTGGCCTTTTGGCTTCGAGCCAGTCAGTCTAGTTGGGAAGACAATCGGAACTGCTTCTTGCCTTGGTGCATCAGGTTCAGCCGTAGCAGGCTTCTTCTTCTTCTTTGCGGCCATCCTGGGGTCGATGCCAGGACGCCCAAGTGCCTTGCGCTTCTCAGCCTCATTATAGGCTTGCACACATCTGTCAGCCAGAGTCTTCATGCGCTCACGCGAACCCTGAGCTTCTGCACGCTTCTTCACAAAGGCTTCCTTGAGCTCGTGCATCATTGTTTTGAAGTTCTTCACTTCTTGCACGCTGAGCTTGGCCATATGCTTCTTGAACCGAGCCTTTTCATAGTCAATCTTCTGCTTCAGCTCAACAATGCGCTGGGCAATAGCAAGTTCTGAAGCAATGGCGCCTTGGAAGGCGACACTGAGGCCAATGGGTAGCTGCAAATCTTCAAAGCTGATGTTTGGCGTGTCAAACCACTCGTCAATGAAGTTGTGGATGATGGTGACATCAAAGAGAGGCAGATCATTGAAGATTTCTGCTTCTTCTTTGCTCTTAATGAGTTGCTCAAGAGCGTCATCTGCAAGATCTTCATCACTTGACAGATCAATGTCGTCGTTGCGCAGAATGGCAGCAGCTGTTAGCTCTTTGCCAGTGTGAGAGAGAGGCATCTTGGCCTTCTGGAGCCTTGAGACGCGTGATAAGTCTTCAGACTGCACACTGTCTTCAGGAGGTGCAGTTGCCAATGGCTTCGCCCTTGAGATTTTTGGTGAAGGGGCCGGCTTTGAAGCTTTTGGCTTCTTCAACTGCTTTGGCTTCGGCACTGCAGGCGCGTCATCAGACTCAGTGTCAGCTGCTGGCTCATTTACTGCAGTCCCTTGAACCAAGATGTAGGTGATGAGGCCTTCAAGGTTGGCGAAAGGACCGATGACATTGGGTTCTGCATGTCGTGTGCCATCTGCCCTTGGAGATGAGGGACCAGGGTTGAAGTCTAACCCAAAAGTCTTCTTGTTCTGCTTCGCTGAGTTCTGAGCAAACAGGAACTAGCTTCGGGAGAATTTATGTGATGCTGTAAGAATTCTGCAAATGAATGCAGACTATGAGAACCAAAGGATTCTCCCACGGACATGTACCTGTGACAGCATTAAGGTGCGAGGGAAGGGGAAGAGGTCATATGCATTCTTAGAAGATTTTGAAGATAAATCTATCTAGAAGACATTGACCTCATCGTGCGAAGACATTCACTCATAGATAAGAAGTTGGTTCCAGATTTGTACGAATCCACAAATCAGTACAAGTGAGGAATCTAACTACTTTGTGAAGCACAAGTGAATATACTAGGCATGTTATGAGATGCAGTATGAGAGAGATCTAGCTTGTGTGAACAGAAACTGCTTGTGGTAGAAAGTGACAGATCAATAGGATCAACGGTGCTGTAAAAAGGGAGTTTTATTTACCACACTGAGAACTGCTAGACGGAGTGGGAGATGAGGCCGAGCAGTTCACTCTTCCGTGCCCTAACTTGGCAACGGAGGACACCTACAGCGACGGCGGAGAGGATGATGTCTGCGGTCGACGTGAAGACGGCGTCGGAGAGGTTGCGGCAGCGAAGCGCTTCGTCGCCGGCGTCGTCGAGAGCTAGCGGTGGCGCTAGGGTTCGTGCGAGGGTGGAAGAAGGGATAATGACCGCTGTGAGTGTGTATTTATAGGCACAGGGCGGCACTGTGCTATTACACAGGTGCCCCTGGCGATTCGCATCTCAGGAACACGTGGCCATTATGCGGAATTTTGGGGTTTGTTCCATGTACCACGCACGCCTGGATTGTCGGGTGGTCGTTCCTACTTCTCCGGATTTCATGTGGAGGAATGAGCATTGAAAACGAACTTAATGGTTGTCTCTGTATCTTCTGCTGACAAGGACGCAGAGAAGACATTCGACAGTTTCAATAGAATGCATATGACTTGGAGAGATAGAGTTTGAGATAGAAAGCATAGAGAGGTTAGGGTCCGATCACATTCACTTAGTTCAAAAGATTCAACACGAAGACATAGCTATAAGTGAATTCTGTAGAGGACAGAACACTAGTATATGTATATATATATCTATAATCAACATAGTGAACATGATCATGAAAATATGTTGAGATCGAAGCCAAACCAAATGTGAAGACATTGCAAGGTAACGCCATGAGTGAAACACTTCAAAATAGAACGTTTGGTGGTGGCGTTACCCACCGTATAGGAAGTATTAGACCCAGACACGGCGCACAATTATCGTGGCGCTCCGAAGTCAAATTCCACATTAATGTATTCACACTTAGAATGTATGTCTTCATTGATTGAAGATATACTTTACTTTGTGTGTTGCACATCTAAGTCATCAATATGCATAAGGGTTAGGATGTGTGCCTGATCACAGGACATTCGAGGATTCCAGGATATTTAGCTCACACCGTAACTTGCAAAACCTCTTCTCATCCAAGGGCTTGGTGAAGATATCTGCCAATTGCTCTTCAGTGTTGACGTGTATGATATCAATGTCTTCCTTCACAACATGATCTCTGAGAAAGTGATGACGAATTTCAATGTGCTTTGTCTTCGAGTGCTGAACTGGGTTGTTGGCAATCTTGATGGTGCTTTCGTTATCGCAGTAAAGTGGCACTTGCTTCAGATGAATGCCATAGTCCTTGAGTGTTTGCTTCATCCACAGAAGCTGAGCGCAACAAGATCCAGCAGCAATGTATTGAGATTCAGCAGTGGAGAGAGATACACAGTTCTGCTTCTTTGAAGACCAACATACAAGTGATCGTCCCAGAAAGTGACATGTGCCTGATGTAGACTTGCGATCAACTTTGTCACCAGCATAATCAGCATCCGAGAATCCAACCAGATCAAACTCTGAGCCCTTTGGATACCATAATCCTAGAGTTGGGGTGTGAGCCAAATATCGAAGAATTCGCTTCACAGCTAAGTGATGCGACTCCTTTGGTGCCGCTTGAAATCGAGCACACATGCAAACACTAAGCATAATATCTGGCCTAGATGCACATAGATAAAGTAAAGAACCAATCATGGAGCGGTATACCTTTTGATCAAACTCTTTACCATTATCGTCAGGACCCAGATGATGTTTGGCTGGCATTGGTGTTGTGAAGCCTTTGCAGTCTTGCATACCGAACTTCTTCAGGCAATCTTTGAGATACTTCTCTTGAGATATGAAGATGCCATTGCGTTGTTGTCGTATTTCAAGACCGAGGAAGAACTTTAGCTCTCCCATCATAGACATCTGATATTGCTCTTGCATCATATATCCAAACTCTTCACTGTACTTCTGATTGGTGCAGCCGAAGATAATGTCATCCACATATATTTGGCACACAAACAGTTCACCATCATATGTCTTCGTGAAAAGAGTGGGGTCTAGGGAACCAGGTATGAAGCCTTTGCTCTTCAGGAAGTATTTGAGTGTGTCATACCAGGCCCGAGGGGCTTGTTTGAGGCCATACAGTGCCTTATTGAGCTTGTATACCATGTCAGGATGTTTTGGATCTTCAAAGCCAGGCGGTTGTGCAACATACACTTCTTCTTCAATCTTGCCATTGAGAAAGGCACTCTTCACATCCATTTGATATAGAAGTATGTTATGATGATTTGAATAGGCCAGCAGAATGCGTATGGCTTCAAATCTAGCCACAGGAGCAAATGTTTCATCGAAGTCAATGCCTTCCACTTGAGTATATCCTTGAGCAACGAGACGAGCTTTGTTTCTGACAACTTGACCATGCTCATCTTGCTTGTTGCGGTATATCCATTTGGTGCCTATTATATTGTGCTTCCGTGGATCAGGACGCTTAACCAGTTCCCAAACATTATTCAGCTCAAACTGTTGAAGCTCTTCTTGCATAGCTAGAATCCATTCAGGTTCCATGAAGGCTTCTTCAACTTTCTTGGGTTCTGCTATTGAGACGAATGCGAAGTGCCCACAGAAATTTGCTAGCTGTGTTGCCCTTGAACGAGTGAGTGGACCAGGTGCATTGATTCTATCAATTATTCTTTCAATCTGCACTTCATTGGCAACGCGAGGATGTACAGGACGAAGACTTTGCTCTTGCTGTTCATTATCGTTGTTGGAAGGAATGTCTTCAGGCTGAGCATTGTCTTCATGTTGATCAGGTGCTGAAATGATAAGTTCTTCTTCAAGATGAGCTTCAGAAGGTATAATTTCTCCAGTTCCCATTAGCTTGATTGATTCACTAGATGGAACTTCATCTAGCACATTTGGCAGCTGCTCTCTTTGTGAACCGTTGGTCTCATCGAACCGCACATCCACTGTTTCAACCACTTTGTAATGAAAAAGATTGAAGACTCTGTAGGAGTGCGAATCCTTTCCATATCCAAGCATAAAACCCTCATGTGCTTTTGGTGCAAATTTTGAGGTGTGATGTGGGTCCTTGATCCAGCGCCTTGCGCCAAATACTCTAAAGTAACTGACATTTGGCTTCTTGCCAGTAAGGAGCTCATAAGATGTCTTGTTCAGTAGCTTGTGAAGATAAACACGATTGATTGTATGGCATGCAGTATCAATGGCTTCGGGCCAGAATTTTCTTGGTGTCTTGTATTCATCTAGCATCGTTCTGGCCATCTCAATTAGTGTTCTGTTCTTGCGTTCGACGATGCCATTCTGCTGTGGCGTGTACGGGGCTGAGAATTCATGTGTGATGCCCAATGTATCAAGATATGTATCAAGGCCAGTGTTCTTGAATTCAGTGCCATTGTCACTTCTGATGTGCTTTATCTTGGCGCCAAAATTGTTCATAGCTCGATTGGCGAAGCGTCTGAAGACATCCTGCACCTCAGTCTTGTAAAGGATTATGTGCACCCAAGTATATCTAGAATAATCATCAACAATAGCAAAGCCATAGAGTTGAGTAATGAGTGGGACCGAAAAGATCCATGTGAAGCAGTTCGAAGGGTCGAGTAGTGGTCATGATTGTCTTCGAGGGATGTTTGGCCCTCGTCATCTTCCCTGCTTCACAGGCACCGCATAAGTGGTCTTTCTTGAACTTGACGCCCTCGATGCCTATGACATGCTTCTTCTTCGCAAGGGTGCGAAGGTTCCTCATGCCAGCATGTCCAAGCCTCCGATGCCAGAGCCAGCATTCTGAAGCCTTTGCTAGAAGACATACTGCAAGCTGTGGCCCTGCTGAGAAATCTACCATGTACAAATCATCTTTTCGATACCCTTCAAACACTAGAGACTTGTCAGATTCCATTAGTACAAGGCAACGATATTTTCCAAACATTACGATCATGTTCAAATCGCAAAGCATTGAGACAGACATTAAGTTGAAGCCAAGGGATTCAACAAGCATGACTTTATCCATGTGTTGATCCCTTGAGATTGCAACTCTACCTAGACCCAATACCTTACTTTTACCAGTGTCAGCAAATGTGATGTGGCTCTTGTCGGATGGACGTAAGGTTGAGTCCATAAGAAGACTTCTTTTGCCAGTCATGTGATTTGTACACCCACTGTCAATAATCCATTCTGAAGACGCTAGTGTCGTACCCTACAGTGCAGTTAGGGGGATAGGCTTCACCAAGAGCATTGTGAAGCAAAAACATTTGACGAACCAGTGGGTTATGAAAGCTTAGATCCAGGTTAGGACTAATAGGGAGAGTAGCAAGCGATTCAGGTACGAAGTACATAGTAAGACCATTTGGGCATTTGATCTTGCGCCCTACAAGATGTTTAAGGTCCCCAGCATCTGAGAATTTTGGCTTTGAAGCCTTAGCAAACAGTCTTGCAGGCGGACAATAGTACTCATAAGAATAAGCAGAATAGTTCTTGGTCTTATGAACATGGCGGTTTGATGAACCGCTCTCATATTCATATGCCTGAGTATGGTTTCCCTGCAAAACATTTGTGTTAGTGCGACTCAGGTGAGTCCTCTGTCTGTATGAAGCCTTTGGACCGTATGAAGCCTTTGGTCTGAGGTTTGTCTTCTTCACGTGAGGTGTCATGATGACATTCACAGGAAGACTCTCCAGACACCTTTTCGGAACCCAGATCTTCTTCATAGGCGGTCCATTCCTGCAGTTAGTACCGATGTACCTGGCAAACACTTCACCATTCTGATTCTTAAACAGTATATAGTTTGCATCAAAGGATTCATCAATGATAATGGGGTTAGCACAAGTGAATCCAGATAGATTGGATGGATCTGCTGAAGGTTCCTTTGCAGCAACCCACATGGTTTTGGGGTACTACTCAGGTTTCCAATAAGAGCCATCTGCATTCATTTTCCTTACGAACCCTACACCCTCTTTTCTAGGGTTTCGGTTCAGAATCTGCTTTTTCAGGACATCACATAGCGTCTGATGCCCTTTAAGACTTTTGTACATCCTTGTTTCAAGCAATGTCTTCAACCTAGCATTCTCATGAGCAATAGCGGTGGTATCCTCAGCAGAGGGGTTAGTTACCACATCAACAGTTGAAGATACTGCAACAGCAGTAGCAGTAGAACATTCAGCAACAGAAGTAGCATTATCACGCTCAATGCATTTAAGACATGGTGGTTCAAATCCTTCCTGAGCGGGACTGATCTGTTTGGCGTGAAGTGACTCGTTTTCCGTTTGAAGATCTTCATGAACCGCTCTCAATTTCTCAAGATCTTGCTTCCTTTGAAGATAATCATAGGAAAGCTTTTCATGAGTTATTGAGAGAGTTTCATGACGACTTTCAAGTTCCTGATACTTAACGTGAAGATTTTTATGTCTTCAATTAAGGATTCAGATCGAGTCATTTCAGCACCTAACAGATCATCGCTTCTGTCTAACAGTTTTTGAATATGTTCCATAGCTTTCTGTTGTTCAGTTGCAATTTTAGCAAGTGTTTTGTAGCTAGGTTTTGAACCAAAATCAGAGTCATCGTCACTAGATGTTTGATAGTGAGTAGTGCGTGTGTTTACCTTGGCACTGCGTGCCATGAAGCAGTAGGTAGAAGCGGAGTACTCCTTGTCATTTGCATCGGTGTCGGTGATGAAGTCATTGTCTTCAGTGTTGAAGATGGACTTGGCAACATATGTTGTAGCCAGACTTGCGACGCCTGAGTCGGATTCCTCCTCGGACTCCACCTCCGCCTCCTCAGAAGCAGACTCCTCCTCTGAATCCATTTCCTTGCCAACAAACGCACGTGCCTTGCCAGATGAGCTCTTCTTGTGTGATGAAGACTTTGAGGAAGACTTGGAAGAAGACTTTGAGTATTTCTTCTTCTTCTTCTTGTCCTCAGAGTCATATTCCTTGCTCTTCTTCTTCTTTTTGTTCTCATTGTCCCACTGTGGACACTCAGAGATGAAGTGGCCAAGTTTCTTGCACTTGTGACATGTTTTCTTCTTGTAGTCATGAGCAGGAGCTTCATCATTCCTTGAACTTGATCAGGAAGACTTTCTGAAGCCTTTCTTCTTGGTGAATTTTTGGAACTTCTTGACAAGCATAGCAAGTTCCCTTCCAATGTCTTCAGGATCATCAGAACTGCTGTCAGATTCTTCTTCAGATGAGGAGACAACTTTTGCCTTCAAGGCACGAGTTCGCCCATAGTTTGGACCATAGATATCTCTTTTCTCCGAAAGCTGAAACTCATGTGTGTTGAGCCTCTCAAGTATGTCAGACGGATCGAGTGTCTTGAAATCAGGACGTTCTTGAATCATCAGGGCCAGGATGTCAAACGAACTATCAAGTGTTCTCAGCAGCGTCTTGACGACTTCGTGTTTGGTAATCTCAGTGGCGCCGAGGGCTTGAAGCTCATTTGTGATGTCAGTGAGTCGGTCAAATGTGTGCTGGACATTCTCATTGTCATTTCGCTTGAAGTGGTTGAAGAGATTGCGAAGGACACTGATTCTTTGATCTCTCTGGGTTGAGATGCCTTCATTGACCTTGGAGAGCCAGTCCCAGACCAGCTTGGATGTCTTCAAAGCACTCACACGGCCATACTGTCCTTTGGTCAGATGACCACAGATGATATTCTTGGCAGTAGAGTCCAGTTGAACGAATTTCTTGACATCAACAGCAGTGACACCTTCTCCAGCCTTGGGAACGCCATTCTCGACGACATACCATAGGTCGACGTCAATGGCTTCAAGATGCATGCGCATCTTATTCTTCCAGTAGGGATATTCAGTTCCATCGAAGATGGGGCACGCAGCGGAGACTTTAATTATCCCTGCAGTCGACATAGCTAAAACTCCAGGTGGTTAAACCGAATCACATAGAACAAGGGAGCACCTTGCTCTGATACCAATTGAAGTGTGTTATATCGACTAGAGGGGGGGGTGAATAGGCAATTTTTATGAAAGTCTTCAGAACATAGAAGTTTTGAAGACAAACGATAAAATTAAACCTATTACCATGCAGCGGAAGGTAGACTACACTAGGCAAACCATAGTCAAGTATTCAATGAAGTGAAAGCACAAAGACTAATAGCAGCTAGGTAGTAAGGATCAGGTAGGAAGATATTGTGAAGCCAAACAGAACACGCAGTCACTCAGTGAAGACAAATGATAGAGCAAACATACAATGACTTCACAAGGTGTAACAGTAAGTAAAGTGAAGTGAAGATGAAACCAGTGACTCGTTGAAGACAATGATTTGTTGAACCAGTTCCAGTTGCTGTGACAACTGTACGTCTGGTTGGAGCGGCTAGGTATTTAAACCTTAGGACACATAGTCCCGGACACCCAGTCCTGAACACGCAGCTCAGGACACCCAGTCCTCACCATATTCTCCTTGAGCTAAGGTCACATAGACCTCGCCCAATCACTCTGGTAAGTCTTCAAGGTAGACTCCCAAACCTTCACAGACTTCGTTCACCGGCAGTCCACAATGTCTCTTGGATGCTCAGAACGCGACGCCTAACCGGCTGGAGGATGCACAGTCCTCAAGTGTAATACGTCTTCAGATCACACAGACAAGAAGACTTAAGTGATGCCCAATTCTCTCTGGCTCTGGTGGTTAGGGCTTTATCCTCGCAAGGAATTCTCTCTCAAAGGCTTCGAGGTGGGTTGCTCTCAAACGACAAAAGCCGTGCTTTCAATCTGAGCAGCCAACCGTTTATGGTTGTAGGGGGTGGGCTATTTATAGCCACTTGGCAACCCGACCTGATTGTCCGAAATGACCCTGGGTCACTAAGGAACTGACACGTGTTCCAACGGTCAGATTTCAAACTCACACGGCAACTTTACTTGGGCTACAAGCAAAGCTGACTTGTCCGACTCTGGACAAGATTCACTCTCATAGTCTTCACTCGAAGACATAGGTTTTTTTTGGTTTAGGCATCACTTCAGTCATTCTGACTGGTTCTCTTGGACCCCACTTAACAGTACGGTGGTTCCTATGACTCAACACAAAAGAAAAAGAACTACGAAAGATCTAAGTCTTCGAGCTCCATAGGCTTCATATAGTGTCTTCTCTTGTCATAGTCTTCAATGTGAATATCTTCATATACCACCTTTGACTTCAATGTCTTCATACATTTTTAGGGGTCATCTCTGGTAGTAAAACCGAATCAATGAGGGACTTCTACCTGTGTTATCCTGCAATTCTCACAAACACATTAGTCCCTCAACTAGGTTTGTCGTCAATACTCCAAAACCAACTAGGGGTGGCACTAGATGCACTTACACTTTTGCGGTATGCCACACCCCTCCCGATCAACAGGATCCCCTTCCGAACGTAGGAGGTCCGTTTCCTTCATTGTGCGGTACGCCAGGCCTCGTTTCCATTGCCTGTTCCGTCCAAGCCCTCCCGATGAACACGACCACGCATTCCGTTCCGACCTAGCCGATTGGATCCCACGCGTTCCGTTGCCTCCCGATGAACACGACGCATTCCGTTGCCTCCCCATGAACACGACGACGACGCTGTTTCTCCGTTCCGACCCAGCCATGTACACGAGCCCTGGCCGTACATATGCACGAGTAGGCGTTCGAGACCCCGCCCGTATGTACACATACGTGGCCGTATTTTCTTTCTTGCACCCTGACCGCTGTACGTACGTGTACATACTACGTGCGCGCCTCTACTACGACACGTACGCGCCTCTACTACGACACATGCACGCCTCTACATCCACCAGTATATATGTGCGTACACGTTCGCGACCAGAATGACAACGCTACGTACGCTTTGACCAGGTGGGTCCCAACTGTCAGGCATTTCCTTGCCTGCGAAGATGTAGCTGGTGGGTCCCAGCAGTCAGGGGGAAATGTTTTTTTCGTGAAATACAGTGGCCCGTCCGGTGGGTCCCAGCTGTCAGGTGGAGGAACCATTATTTTCCGCATAATAAGGAGGCACTTCCTTGCTGCGGCCGTGGACCCAGCTGTCAGCCTCTCCACGTACAGTCCACGTCTGATGGAAGTCGTTCCTAGACCACGTTGACCACGCTGCGCCGAGAGCACCAGGGTGGTGGACGACGGCGAGGCCTAGGAAGGGGACGACGGGGAGCCGGGGAAGACGCGGCAGTGGAAGCCCGCGCGGAGAGGAGTACGAGGGTTCACTGGTTCGGCTGCGGTGTGAGGCTGCCGTCGCCGCAGGGCCTGGCCAGCGATGGGAATAGTAGGGGGCGGTGAGGCCTCCGCGGCAGCACAGCCGGCCACGGGAGGCAGGAGCATGCGGAACGACCGGCGCTGCTTTGGGCGGCTGGAGCAAGAAGACCAGAGGTTGAAGAAGCACTACGGCCATTGGATGGACATCGTACTGTCACTGGAGCTAGAATCATTCATATTGACTAAAGTTGACAAAGGCCCCCGTCCCAGTCAACTTAGTAGGCCCACAAGTCAGCCTCCCACCATGGTGGGTCCCAGCTAGCAGGGGGAGTATTCATTTTTTTGTGCGCAATAAGGAGGCACTTCCGGTGGGTCCGAGCTGACAGCAGGGGGAACGTTTTTTTCGCGAAATACGCTGGCCCGTCCTGTGGGTCCCAGCAGTCAGGGGGGAAACGTTTTTGTCGCAAAATAAGGTGGCCCGTCCGATGGGTCCCTGCTGTCAGGTGGAGGAATAATTATTTTGCGTGTAATAAGGAGGCACTTCCTTGCTGCCGCCTGGACCCAGCTGTCAGCCTCTCCACGTACAGTACTCTTCCGATGGAAGTCGGTCGTTGATCACATTGACCGTGCTGCGCCGAGAGCACTAGGGCGGTGGTCTGCACGACGGCGAGGCCTAGGAAGCGGATGATGCGGAGCCAGGGAAGACGCAACAGTGGAAGCCCGCGTGGAGAGGAGTACAAGGGTTCACTGGTTTGGCTGCGGTGTGAGGCTGCCATCGCCACAGAATAACAGGGGGTGTGGGTGAGTAGAGGGATGGCCTGGTCAGCGGTGGGAGTAGTACGGGGCGGTGAGGCCTCCGCGGCATCACAGCCGGCCACGGGAGGCAGGAGCACGCGACACGACCGGCGCTGCTTTGGGCAGCTGGAGCAAGAAGACCAGAGGTTGAAGAAGCACTACGGCCGTTGGATGGACATCGTATGATCACCGCAGCTAGAATCATTTATATTGACTAAGTTGACAAAGCCCTTGGTACGCATCAACTTAGTAGGCCCACAACTCGGATTTGGAAGAGAACATATATCCCATTTGCGATTTGTAAGAATGTACAACCCATTTTTTAATTCTAATGGAATTTACTATAGCCCATTTACAGTTTGTTAAAATTACAACCCAACTTCTAGCTAGGACAACGATTAATAATTTCAAACAACCGCTCAAAACAGAATTCAAAAAAAATTCCCACATTTTGATGGGATCCAAAATATTTTTATTCGAAATTTCTAGTCAGGTTAAATATAATTTCAAAATAAAGTTGTATTACGTTAAAATCCAACAAAATATTGCGCGCGCAACAAGTAATGAAATTAAAAATTTCAAATTCCAAAAATAATATATTTTTCAAACTAATTAAGTGTTTGGTGCATAGTAACTGTCCAGTTATTATAATTACATCCCATTTATTATTTCTTAAAGTCCATTTTCTGGTTAAGCCTAATGCATACCTCCTAGGGAAGTTTGCAGCCCATCGGGGCAGAGAATAACAAGTTAACCTAGATATTGTGTACAACTGTCGGCCCAGTTGCATTGCTGATGTTGAAAAAAAGGCCTGTGTAGTACAGTACAACCTAACATGGTTACTCAGCCCACATTCAGCGACGCCGGAAAGGCCCAAACAAGGCTTTTGTACAACTTTTTGAAGTCACTGAGCTCAATTAATAACTTAAGAAAAAAGTTAGATTACAGTGGAACCTAATTAAAAGCTGTCACGAGCAAATAAATAATTCAACGGGTCCCACTTGTGTGTGTGCGCGCGTGTGTGTGTGTGTGTGAGAGAGAGAGATAGAGAGAGAGACCCATCGGTCGATGCTCGTAAATACATCTTTCAGCCATATGCATTGCTAATGCTCAGTAAAAACTTATATAGTTGACACAATCATATAGAACATCATAGCACACTGAACTTGCATACAAAAATTTCACGCAGGCGGCACAATCAGGATGGAAGCAGTGGATCACTACGGGAAGGGCTATGTTGAAACCAACGAAGTCGTACATGACGGTTCATCGTCTTTATCAATGACGAGGAAATATCTTGAATGTCGTGCAAAGAAAACAGACAGACAACACAATAAGTTCTGCTAGCACATTAAGTTGACGTACAACCCTTTTTAAAAAAAGTTCAGGTACAAAATTTGAACAGGTCACAATCAAATGTACCGGCATATCAGTGCTTCACACCCATAGCTCAGATTTAACTAGTATCTGACAAGATTCAGTTGTTACCTCAAATTAGAGCACATCCAGGCAGCCAGCCCTGCCTCTTCTCCCAAAGAAGCAGTGGCCTCCGCCGCGGGATGTAGTAGGCCTTGTGCCATCCATCATTCCGAGCAACACGGGGAATGTCTGACGTTGACTCCTGTAATGGACGTCATCGACAGACCCTGGCACTAGCGGTGGCGGCAGGACTTCGATTGATGGATTGACCACTTCTTCGACATGCACGAACACTCGATACAGGTACATCCCTAACGTGGTCCGCGGCGGACTTGGTGGTGACGAATAGTACAACCCCGGTTCCTGCACTAGTATCTCAACACCAATCACCTTCGGTATGATGCACGGCTTCTTCATCCATGCCATAACCATCAGAGCCCAGCTGTTTGGAGGAACAAACATACTTACGAGCTCACCTCCAAGGTCGTTGATAAGCTCGTTCATGGACTCGCTGTTCCAAGCACGTCGAGGCATGCCGTGGAAGGTAAGCTTTGTTAAAAACTCAA
The DNA here is from genome assembly GCF_056163025.1 of Triticum urartu. NCBI lineage: Eukaryota > Viridiplantae > Streptophyta > Magnoliopsida > Poales > Poaceae > Triticum > Triticum urartu. The sequence continues at coordinate 232,842,195 of NC_141875.1, forward strand.
GCTCAGAGGGCACCGAGCCCCATCCTGGGTGCGAACGATCAAAGCTCACCAGCGTGCCATCGCAGAACAAACGCCAGGAAGATTCGAACACACGACTGCAGTCGAAAGTTGTCCGGAACCTGACGAAGAAATCAGCCGGTGGTGGACAGACTTCGACGAGCAAGTCACTTATTTGGATGCCGTGCGCAATGCCAAGAGCTTTGACAAGGTCGTCTGGCGAGACGGGAGGCCGGGCCATTGATGGTTACCATCAGCACTTTGCCGGCAAACTGGTCGTCAAGCGCCGCCATGCCACTGTTGAGCGACATCACGCAGCGACTGAAGGCAGGACGGACCTCAGGATCTCCGGCTCGGAGATCCGCGTTGACCGGCGACATGATAGTGCGCTTGAGTACAGGGAGTACAGGAGGGGGATTTGGGGGAACTGGAGTAGGAATCGAGATTCCAGAGGTAGGGGAAGGGCAGGAGACTGGGGATGAAAAGGTAGCATGAATTTCGAGCACGCGCCAATATGCTCTCGGTGCGCAAGCGCATGAAAACATTGGTGGCGCCCACATGTCGGCCTAAGAGTCCTTATTCTTTCTTTTTTGGAGAGCCCGGCCTTTTTTTCAGGATCTTTTGAGAGCCCGGCCTGAGAGTCATAATTGGTCTGTTTGGCATTGCGTTACTACTCGACCCATATTCAACGACACCTCACTGGCCCAAACAAGTGTACATCATCGAAAAGACACTGAGCTCAAATTATATAACTTGAAAAAAGGAGATATACTCTGAACACTAGAGAATGGTGTTGCCCTCATTTAGCCCACTAGTAGTTCGAGACAATAAACAATTCGAAACAACGATATATACAACATTCAAACACTGACTAGTGACTACTACTGACATAAACATCAAGACATGATAGTTCATAAGAAGTCTTGCTACACCACCAAAATGCACCCATCTGCAGCGCTCAGACTCTCGTGATCCAGACGAGAATGACATTCTAAACAGAAGCAACTATTACATATTAAGAGTGACATAGACGAGGATGACCAAATGACAAGGAATATGCATAACAAAAGAAAGAACTACCCATCCAGAACTAGCAGCAAATACAACCAATTCATTCGAAGAGATGATGCAACACCATCATAATTTGCAGCCCCGCTTCAGCGACCAGTGATCCAGAGACACCAGTACTCCACCCTTTCGATGCAACAGCCCAATTACCTATCAACCTGAAGGCTTGAACCACATCACTACCTGTCATAATTGTGACATCCAAGGATCAAAGTTAATCCGGATGCCTTTGTCATTCTCACCTTCTTTTGGCTGCATGTTGTATCATTGACAATCAGGGGAGTTTGCTCCCAAACTCCTAGGGCTCGTCGTGTAGACACAGTTTTCCATAGCAAACTGAGCCTCTCTGCCATCAAGGTCCATGCCAACGGTGATCTCCTGGTTAATCGTATAATTGAGTCCGAGAAACAGAGAGTGTGAACCAAGGCTGTTTACCCGCCTCCAACTAAAAAATCCTAAAGGCCCCAACAAGATGGTATCCTGCTCATAGACGTAACAGCCACTATCCGGATACTCACGTATTACATGGTCCTTGTATACAGTGGGTTTTTTGCAATATAACTTTTCCGGCTCATGTGTCCGAATGATCATCAGTCTTTTGCCGTCGTCTGATCGAGCGAGGAACCAGTTGTGCTTCCCTGTTTTTGGCAAAGGTGGTGTGATTACAAAGGGCAGTAACTGTAGGGACACTGCATCATATCAAAAAGGACAGGCATTGTTAATGTAAGATCAGCATTATTCAGAGTATGAGTAGGATAATGCAAGAAACAACATTGTATAGCGGAAATAGGTCTCCCATGCTAGCATGCCTATTCACTTCATTGTTCATATTGCGAGCAGAACCAAATTATCGTGCATGCCCAATCAACGCCCTGCCGCGATGCATGCAGTGGTCATTCTGGTGCATCAAGGACGTCATGCAGATCGTTCCACACTTGAGAAGAGGAAAAATGGAAAGGTAGGACACGGCAGCAGAGGAAGAGAACGCTGGCTAATGAGGCTGGGAGGGGATTGAGCAGGAAGTTAATGCTCCACACCTCAAGGTTTTGGGAAAACCTAATTTTCATAAGGTGACTTGTACTCACCTAAACGGAGGGAGTATTCCTTAACCAGAGAATGTTGTGTCTCCCACTCACGCGCTCAAAAAAAACTATGACGCAATTTTTTATCTGGTTGCATAGGTCCCACCTATCAGGAAGGATGGGCTTGTACACGAACAGGTACGATTCATCAGTCTACCCGCATAGCCTTTTCGTTTAGTCTACCTAGCCGTCTAATCAACTGCTTGCACACCACTTCTCACATTTACTTCTCTATCGGGAACCGATTCTCCTCGGCTTCTTCACCTCCCATTCGTCTTCATTTGCATCCAAACCCCACTGCGTTCACATTGTTTTAACCTCTTTAAATAATCATCTACTACTTCAGTTAGACTAGCCATCTAATCCTAATTCTCCAAACCATAGCCCTCCGTTCCAGCGGTTCCAAATGGCGAAAGAGATCGAGATGAATGTTTTTAGCGTCCAACATGTCCTCGTCGAAGGCTCGATGCGCATAGTTGCCACTGTCACCGTCCACCCAAGGGTTGTTCGGCAGTGGATAAACAATGTATCCAACTCCCTCGAAAAGGTAGAGACGAGGGTCACCGGTCTCGATGCAGAGTACATGGAACGTGCCCCTGGTAAGATCTAGTGCGCCGCCGTCCTTCAGCTGTGCCTCGAAGATGATGTTTTGGTGTACCACATCATACACTCGCCCTCCATACCAGGTGAGCTTCACGATTTCTTTTCATGGGAGGACGTATACTTCTGTGGGGCAGCCATCAAAGGGGACAAACAGAAGCTGGAGCCATGCAACCTTGATTTGAAAAGTATCGCTGACCTACAAACCAGAATCAAAATTCATGTAGAAGATTGTGATAAACAGACACCATCCCTATTCGACGTAGCAAATTTTGTGCTCGATACAAATCTTCAGAAGGGTGACGAGACGGTGGCATTAAGGTCGTCTGGATGGGAGAATTATCCCTTGACGTACGAGCGGATAAAATATGCTGCCCTCGATGCCTGTGTGAGTTTCGAGATAGCTGCATGGTCCAAAGAGCTTGTTGCGAAGCCGTCTCCCACAGATAATGACAAGACGAAGAAGAAGAAGAAGAAGAAGAAGAAGAAGAAGAAGAAGAAGAAGAAGAAGAAGAAGAAGAAGAAAAGGCTGCACCAGCAGGAGGGCATTATGGATGGATGAACTATTTCCTCTCTTATCAAAAAAATTATTCCCTCTCGGTGTATATTGATATAGATGCACTATTTCGATGGTGTGCATGTCTTTGGAATAGAGTAGTAGCGTGGGTCTGCTTGACTATAAGGAACTATTTATCCACCTATATAGCTTTCTCTGCTACTCCTTCCAGTGATCGGTATGCAGTGCATGTGTCCATAGACATGACAACTTGTCCATGGAAGTTCAACTACGGCGACCATCATGTTTCATCCCGCGATTCCCACGACGCCTCTCCAACCCAAGGCACCACGCCCCCCGATGTGTGCCTCACCCCTCTCGGCCGCACCGCCCCTCTGCCTTTGTGTGCATGACATGTGGGCCACCTAAAATGCGGCGAGCATCAAGTTTCTACCACAGCCACCCGCGATTCCCACGATGCTGCTCGAGCTCATGAAACTACACGTCCCCGACCTGCGGCTCACCCCTCTTGGCCCCGTTGCCCCTCTGCCTACGGGAGCATTACATGTGGACCAGTCACCTATCGGGTCCACATTTTATTGACTCAAAGGTAGGTGTAGTAAGGCGCTGAAGCTCAGTCCCGACGGCCCTAAGAGGGAAATGTAACTCCTGTGCCAGGGCTTGTGGTGCTCCCGCAGCACGAACTCGTGCCAAACTCGAGATTTGTTTCTTTACTATACATGCACGCAACGATTTAATGGACATTGTAATCTCAACATGTGATGGGGAGCTCTAAATTTGAATTCGAAACTTATAAAACGAAAAGATTCAAAACAAATAAACTGGGAGAGAGGGAGTATATTGTAGGATGTGTCCCATACAAAATAAGTCCCCTGGTTTGTCACCGTGAAGATGCGGTTTGAAAGGAGCACAACGTCTTCCTACTCGTACGGCAACAAATCGGCCACAGACAGCATGGTCCGCCTTTGACCGCCATGTGCAAGGTTCGTGCTATCTTATTCAATCTCACCGTGATTCCATCGTACCAATTCATGCGGTGGCCCATTGCATGGCTGATCCCAATGTTTGACAAAGGTTCTATGGGAACGGTGTCACCGTTGTAAATGTTGTGCAAATTGATGTTGGTACCCTCCCGTACATATGTAAGCCAATCTCCACTCGCACCGAGCCTAACCTGTGAAACAGTGGGCAAGGGGAGAATTAGGAAATGGACACGGAAGTAGTCTTTAGAATGCATTTACTACGTGATCAAACTCATCTTACCTGCTCTTCGGAGGAAATCCGAGTGCCCCTCAACGTCGGCATCTCAAGGGGCGTCAACTTGCAACTACGGCCACGTCGCGCTAGAGAGACCCCCAAGGAAACATCCTCGTGCGTTCCACAGAACATCAAGTTGCATTTGTATGAGTAGTTTATCTTATGAGAGAAAAGGGTGAACGAGGGAAGGCCTCTAGAGATAGAGATGGACACTACTACTACCAATGTGCTGGCCCGTGCGTTGCAATGGATCCAAAGTAGTAGAATAATACTTGTTCACGTGCTTGAAATATAAACACTCTAGTTTCGATATACATGTGTCAGCAGACATGACAGCTTGTCCATGGAAGTTGAACCACGGCGACCATCACGTTTCTTGTTTCTACCACTGCCACACGCGCACGCGATTCCCACGACGCCGCTCCAACCCACAACACGACGTCCCCCGATGTGGACATGGATCCTTTGACGTGGCTATCACTGCCTTGCCCTGCCTTTCCTTCACTGACAGGTGGGACCCACGCTTATGGGTCCCACATGTCAATGACAGAATGGTAGGATTGTTCGCGTCAGGGGATCCTCATCCCCCCGATGTTCCCCTCATCCCTCTCGGCCCCACCGCTCCTCTGCCTTTGTGTGCATGACATGCAGGCCAGCTGAACTGCGGCAACCATCAACTTTCTACCACAAACACACCCGATTAGACGCGGTTTGCCTGCTCCGCTGCTGTGCTCCAATCCGTACTCCTGCACCATCAAATTTTCATCCAGCGGCTGTGACACATTTCATCCCGGGCATCAATCCTCAGCTGGAGTACTTATGTACTACATGTAGTACCCGCCGGTGTGGCCATCTACCCCTCGTAACGCCCCGACGCCCAGCTGTGGCACCCTCGCCACGGCCACGCCACCACCGGCCGGTTCATCTCGAATGAGTGAGTCATGAACCACGCCACAACCATGAGAATGACATGTGGGCTAGCCACATTTAAGGTCCGCATGTCATTGACTCATAGGCCGGGCACTAAGCCACTGAAGTTCGGTCCCGTGGGCCCTGAGAGGGAAATGTAACTCCTGCGACAAGCCTTGTGGTGCTTCCGCAGTACGAGCTCGTGCCAAAACTAGAATTTGTTTCTTACTACTACCAACTAGTACTAGTAAGGTACACGTGCATTGCACGCATGAGATTCTGGTGGTTTGTGCATTATGCTTCTACATGTGGAGCTTTGTGGATTCTAACATGTGGCAAAATCTGGTGGAATGTAAGGTTAGGCAAGTTTGATTAACTTAGGTGAGTGTTTGGTTCAAGCGACACCTTAGGCAAGCCACAATAAGGCCCCACATGACATACACACACAAAATGTGGCAAGATTCCCTTAGGCTTGCCAACTTGTGGCTCTCATTTTGAAGAACTAATAACTTTTCCTAAGCTTAGTTGTGGCAAAGTTAGTCATGAATTAACTTCAACCATGGAGTCTTCTAGATTATACATGTGGCAGAATCTGGTGGATGATATCCAACGACCAGTAGTGCTCGGATTTGCCATCTTTGTACCGTCGGATTGGCTTCATCGAACGACCAACTTTCAAAGTTTTTCACACACTATATAGGGGGTATAGATATAGATGTGCCGGTCCGTTGCAATGGATCCAAAGTATATCTAATTAGTGGAGTGCACTCTAAACACATTATCTATTTATTTTTCTCTAACCTTCCGTAGCCATGCAACCAAGCCACATAAGCTTCATGGTGCCCCCCACATCATATTATTCATACTACGTTGATTGAAAAAAGATAAATCACCCAAAACAAGATCTTTCCGTTTTTTGTTCCTATGATGTTGTGCCGTGCACATACCTACTAGTTGTATAGTGGTAGTACTAGTAATATAGTATTAGGAGTACAAACTTGGTACTAGTAGGAGTAGTGCTAGTACGGAATGCTCCTACTCTATCAATGAGCCCTGTCTGACACCAAATTTCTTGGCTTCCGTGCTACAACTAGATCTTCCCCTCATTTCTGTTTTCCAACCCGGCGGTGGGTGGGGTGTCGGTTTGCTCAACGGCGGTCCCACATGAAAGTGAAAATGCTAGGCAACACACCTTCCCTAAGCTATGTGTCGTGTCGGACGTGCCGTGTTGTACTCCCGATTCCCGGGCGTGTGGGGGTGCGACGCGAACTCGGCAGGCCTTTTCCTTTTACCAGCAATGTGCCCGTGCGTTGTGATGGATCCAAAGTAATAGAATAGTAGTATTTGTTCACAAACTTGAAATAAATCACTATTGTTTTGATATACTCCTAATATATTACTCCCTCCATACCTAAATATTTGTCTTTTTTGAGATTTCAAATGGACTATCACATACGAATTATATAGACATATTCTAGTGTTTCTAGCAAGATGCCCGCGTGTTGCACAAAGTTGATGGAAAAAGTAAGCACAACTTATAAATTGACGGATGTAGTACTAGTTACAGTGATGCATATAATTAAGCAAAGGGATCGCACATGTCGGTATTGACTGGAACGAGAATGCAACAGCACAATAAGAATTAAGGCCACGATGATGCGATCGCAGTGGTGGTTACAAAAGGCAAGAAGAAAGATGGATCCACGAACATACGACCTCCTCCTCCTCAACTTAGTGCGCCGGGCCACCGACTGGCGGCTAAGGAGCGACAGCTTTTGTGGCGAGGTCGAGGTGCTTCTCAGCAAAGGCATCCAAGGCTTCCAGCAGGTTGAGGAAGTCCAACGTCGTAGCGTCCTCTGTCATACCCTAGCTAGTCCATGCATTAGAATGTGCATCATGTTTAAATTCCATCAGAAAACTTGAAATGGGGAAGACAGAACCCTCAACACCCCCTGGAAACAACTAGGGTTTACTAAAATTATTTTCAATGAACCTGAAATGCCCTTCTAAAAAGTTCACCCTCTTTGTCTTGGGTTAGAACCTCTGGCAAAAATTGGTGCACAATTTTCTAGGTCAATAGAAGGTCATTGAATTAAATCATAAGTATTTGAATTTGGGCATTTAAATGCTATAAAATAATTTAAATGCTCAAATAATTCTGGGACTAAATGTTTCTTGTTGGAAATAATCTAAACAGAGGCCACATTTATTTTCAAGATTTTTGGAAATGTTCTAGTATTTTAAATAAAGCTAAACAGTTGCAGTTTAATAGAAAACAGAAACTAAAAAAAAGAGAAAGAAGCCCACCTGGGCCTTACCTGGCTCGGCCTAGCCTACTGGCTCGGCTAGTCACCCCCTACCTCGCGCCAGGAGGCAGGGGCGCGTGCTCGCCGCGCGCCGGCCACGCGCCGGCCACCTCCTGCTTCTGCCGACGCCGGGAGACGCCCAGAGGATGCCACGCGACCCCCACGTGTCTCTCCCATCCTCGCTCACTCTCCCCCTCGTCTCTCTCTCTCCCGCGATGGCCGAGCGCGTACCTCGCCGCCGATCGCCGTAGCTGCCACCATAGCCACTCCCTCGCCCCTCCGACGAGCCCATTAGCTCGGCCTCGACTCCCTCGTCCTCCCCACCGAGCCACGCATCGCCGGAGGCCCTGCATCGCCGCCTTCACCCTCGTCTTCAACCTCGGGCACCCGAGCCATCTCCGGTCGATTCGCCGCTGCCAGGACCTCCCCTAGCCCGCTGACCCCCTCTCCGACTCCGTTGTGAGCTCCTCTTCCTTTCCCCCTAGCCCCCGTGCTCGTTTGGCCCCTGTAGCTGCCGTTTCCACCGCACCCGAGAGCTCCTCGCCGCCGGTCATGTCGCCGTTGTGGCTACGGCCGTGCAAGCACGCGTCCGAGCACACCACCGCATTCAGTGCGACCCCAGGAGCCCAACGCACGCACTTCCTAGCCCTGTCGTGCACCGTACCCCCTTTTCCCTCTCCGCCCGAACTCCGGCCGCCGCCACAATCTCGACTCCGGCGAGCTCGCTCCACCCCAGCTCCTCACACTTGCTCCTTTGGATGCGCGAGAGCCTGGGCTTCGCACGGGTGGTCTCCGCCGTCAATTTGGTCGCCTGAGGGCGTTTTCCGAAGCCCTCCGCCGTCTCGGCCTCGCCGGCGACTCAACGCCGGCGGGATTAGCCCTGCTGACCGATGGTTTGACCACTGACGTGGACTGGGTGGGCCCAGGTTGACTCCTTTGAGTCAATGACAAGTGGGCCCCCCCTCCGCTAATTATCCAGATTAGTTTCTAACTAAAATTAGTTAGTTTAATTAGTATAGTCACTGACTAGTGGGCCCTGCCCAGTAATTAGGCTAACTAAACGTAGTTAGTGCACTGAGAGGCTGACAGAAGGGGCCCAAGAGTCAGGTTTGACCTGGGCTAGCACCTTTGACCTGCTGAGGTCAGCATGACGCAATGCTGACATAGTAATGCATTTTCTGGATTTATTTTTATTCAAGAAATTCCAGAAAATGTTTGAAACTTCTAAAAATCATAGAAATTCAACCGTAACTCCAAATGAAATAATTTATATATGAAAAATTATCAGACAAATTCAATCTATCCATCTGTAATGGTTTCATGCATGAAAAAACAAGTTTACCTTGCTGTTAAAGCAGAATAAGGTAATGCACTAATAAGGCCATGTTTAATGAGCTAATATTTGAATCTTTGATTCAAATGAGTTCATTCCTTTCTGTTTTAGCTTGCATTAGGCCAAGACACATTCATATTGCCATGTCATAGCATGCATCATATTGTTGCATATCGTCATGTGTTGATTGTGTTCCGATGTGTTCTTCGTGGTAGGTTCTGCCTCCGAGGATATTCACGAGTATCCAACTGAAGGGTAGTATCCCACTACCACTCCATCAGGCAAGCAACCCATTGATCATTCCGATACAAACCCATGTTCTCGCTTCTGCTCTTGTTTACTGCATTAAGACAACGCATTTCAAACTGCTGTGTGCTACGGTAGTTGAACCCTTATCCTCTGCATGACCCGTCATTGCCACAGTAACTAGATGAAACCCACTAGCATGTGTAGGAGTTGATTGAGCCATGTATGTGATTCCTACCTTGCTATGCCTGCTATGCTTAGAGTTGTGTCAGGTCTGGTTCATCTAGGAGACGGGCTAGAGTGAAATGCTTATGTCGGTAATGTGAGGGATGCGTTGAACATGTTTTGGTAAAGGTATCGATGAGAGGCCATGTAGGGGTACATGGTGGGTTGTTTCATCGAGGCCGTCCCTAAGAACTGAGATCTGTATGTGTGATTTTAAGATTCAGCTACTACCATGCATTGGGATCCTTAATTGACCCTCTCGGTTTCTTAATCACCCTAGTACTCAGTCCAGGAGTTGCAAATAGTTTCTGGTGTTTGTAGGTTATGTGTTGGTGGCCGTGCGTAGCGCTGACCCTAGGGGTGGGCTATGTTGCGGTAGATACACCGTGGCCGGGTATGCCGGGCGCCCGTTTGGCGTCTCGGGACCCTGTTCACATCGTTCGGGGCCGTATGTGGAAACCTCGGCCGGACTCCCTGCGGATGGAACTTGGATAGGCGATAAACCTGGACTAGAGACTTAAGTGTTTAGGTAGGCCGTGGCCGACACCCTCGCTGGGCTTCCGCTTGAAGGTTGCCGAGTACATGTCGTGTAAAAGGCGATAAGTGGTGAAAGCGTGTATGACGAAGTACACCCCTGCAGGGTATAAACTATTCGAATAGCCGCGTCCGCGGTAAAGGACTACTTGGTTGCCTATACAGTTCATAGACAAGTTAATGGATACTACTAAAAGACTCAAGATAAGTGTGAGTACCGAGGATGGCCCTCTCGTAGGATGACGAGGGAGGATCCCCGGTGGAGTATTGTGTTGGTGAGTAGTGGACTCGTGTGCGAAAACTATTTTACTGGTGGAGTTCCGTAGGATAGCTTAGCCAAGAGTCAAAGATGGCTTGCTGCATCAACCCCACCGCCTTCTTGAGAATAAGCATGTATAGTAGGTTCTGATGTAAGACTTGCTGAGTACCTTTGTACTCATGTTTGCTTAATTACTGTTTCAGACGACACCGCCCACTCCGATGGGTTCTACGTAGACCTTGACGTCGACGAGTGACTAGCCACCTAGGTGGTGATCCTGGCCATGGAGGGCTTTATGTAGATAGACAGGCTTCGAGAAGCCTTCTTTCTTTCTAGAGTCTGTACTCAGACTAGTTGCTTCCGCATGTGCTTGTATGTTTGTATGACTTGAGTGTCGGGTCATGTGACCCCTATCTGTATGAACATGTTATGTATGGCTCTCTGGAGCCTTTAGATAAAGTACTTGAGTTGTAGAGTTTTGTTGTGATGCCATGTTGTATGTACTCATATCGGGCATATTGTGTGTATGATTGAAATGCTTGGTATGAGTGGGATCCGACAATCTAGTTGTTTATCCTTGGCAGCCTTACTTATGGGGAAATGTAGTCTAGTGTTCCTCGAGCCATAGTAGTCCGCTACAGCCCGGTTCACCGGAGTCCTGCTAGCCCAGCACTACTGTTCAGGACACTTGACTGGCCGGCATGTGTTTCACTTCGTCCCTATGTCTGTCCCTTCGGGGAAATGTCACACGGTGACTTCCGGAGTCCTGCCTAGCCTGCTACAGCCCGGGGTTCCCCGGAGTCCTGTCAGCCCAGTGCTACAGCCCGGAATCACTCGTTGATGACCGACATGTTCGATGTGATTCATGTATGCCTGTCTCCATAGGTCTGTGCCGCTTTGGGTTCACGACTAGCCATGTTGGCCCGGGTTCTCTGTCATATGGATGCTAGCGACACTATCATATACGTGAGCCAAAAGGCGCAAACGGCCCGGGCCATGGTAAGGAGACACCCGTGGGATACCGTGCGTGAGGCCGCAAAGTGATATGAGGTGTTACCGGCTAGATCGATGTGACTTGGAATCGGGGTCCTGACAGCGTTGGTATCATAGCCGGACTGCCTGTAGGTTTGTTGAGCCAAACTGGTCGATGTCGAGTCTAGAAATGCTCTAGTTATATGTAGGGGAATTGATTGTGGGAGGGAACGTAAGGTTCTTTTACTCCTTTACCTATGCCTCTGATCTGAGTCATTCTCTCCTCATTCAACGTGGGTTAAGGACTAGGCTCTCTTTCTCTATCAGGTTCATGTGTTACTAATCCGTTGTAGCTTATAGGATTGTTGTTACAAGTCCCAGTTCAGTTTCTACTATTCTTAGTATGTTGCTAATTGAATCAGAACATTGATATGATGTTGTTGAGTGGTATTGTGAACTGTTGTGGATGTCTCAAATCTTTTTCTGAGCATTTACAACCATTATGCTGTCCAATTTTCCCTAGAAATTCTGATGTCTTTGTCTTGTGGTTGTGCTTTCAGATGGCCAACCGCGTTCATAACCAAGTGGTTCGCCTGACCCGGTGCCTCGACGTGCCCGGTCATACTGCTATGTTAGTCCGGGTCATGATCGAGACGGGTTACCGTTGGTATCCCGAATACACCGTCGAAGAGCAGTTCCGCGACTTTAACCAAAGCCAGTATTTCTGCACTGTCAGGATATTTCCTTCTTATCCTGGATCTACCGAGCCCCTTCACTGTTCCTATGGGCTCGGGGTTACCGTTGAGATGGCTGTGCAGGATGCTGCCTATTCCATGATGACCATCATGCGAGTCCGGACTGGCCTGCTTCGGAACACCGACTTCCGTTACATGCCAGCTTCACTTCCGGGAGCGCAAGGGTATCTTTAGGCCATCTATGCTGACTCCACTCAGGAGGACTCATTAACTCGTACCACTGCCGAGATGCTCGAAGATAAGGACCGAGAGAATCGGGCCTTGAGGTTGGAGCTTCTCAATACCCGTGCTGATCATTGGGCCACATTGACTCGGTTTGCACCTGTGGTGCAAGTTGGATGTATGGATACAAGGGATCTGTATCCTGTGAGATCAGCTCTGCCAGACATGGTGGATTGGCGTGATGTGGGAGGCGTCACCCCACCCCGTGGTCCCCGCAGGCCACCGTTTGTTGGTCCAAGACCTCATCCTAGCCCCTATGGTCCACAGGCTCCTCAGGACTGTCTGTTCCCGGATGGTCACGTTGAACTTCCAGGCTATGGAGGTGACTTCTATGAGAACTACTACGGAGTTGTCTGAGTTAGTAGTAGTATCATTAGTAATGTAGTAGTTGTATCTCCACCGTCCTGCGAGACTTGTGGAATATGACTTTGTGTGTAATCAAATCCGGAGGTGTAGACAAATAATGTATAGGAGCTTGGAATGCCTCCGATGAGATGTAATGTCTTTCATCATAGTTGTACTGTAGCCTGGGCTTGTACTAAACTATGTATGATGTGTATGACCGTTGGTATATATATGGCAGTTTTATATTACCATGACATACGGATGAACATCTCTGCATTCCGTGTTATCCATTACATTCTGCACTTCCTTGCTAAGTTTGAGCCATCCTTATCTAAACCATTGTCTTGTTTTCTCCTAGGATGGTCAACACCCGCAGCAACCCTGCTGCCTCGGAGCAGGGGGAATCCAGTGCAGCTAGGGGTGAAAATCTGCCTCACCCGCCTTCTCTGGCCAAAGTAATGCTGGAGGCGGAAAGAAACAAGCGTGAGACTAACCGCCTGCTGGAGCGGATTGAGCAGAACACTGCACGCCACCCGCGAAATGACTTGGTGTCAATCAATGACTTTATCAAGCTGTACCCACCAAAGTTTAACCAGTCCGTCGAGCCCCTCGACGCGGATGACTGGCTTCGCAGCATCACCCACAAGCTACGTTCTGCCAACGTAGTTGAAGCCGACAAGGTTACCTATGCTGCCTATCACCTCGAAGGCCCTGCTAGCCTTTGGTGGGAAAACTTCGAAGCTATGCGGCCGGTCGGCCAAATCACTACTTGGGTTGAATTCAGTGAGGCTTTCCGTGAGCATCACATTCCGGAAGGTCTCATGGATCGCAAGAGGGAGGAATTCTGCAACTTCACCCAAGGAAGACTGACTATGGATGCATATAGTCGTGAATTTGGGAATCTGGCACGCTATGCCCCTGAAGAGGTATCTACTGACGCTAAGAAGCAGGCAAGGTTCCGCAAGGGACTTAGCCCCGAGCTTCGTCGCGATCTCTGTCTGCACGAGTGCACATCCTTTCAGAAGTTGGTCAACAAAGCCATCAGTGCTGAGACAGGCCAGACTGATTATGACGCTTCATGCAATCACTCCCGTGACTTTGGCTCTTCATCCGGCTCTAGAGCTCAGAAGCGCCGGGTGTGGATTCCAAGCACAGCACTGCCACCCAGGTTCATTCCGAGGCCATCCTTTGAGGCGCCTCGTCCCAACCAACAATTTGCACCGCCCAAGCCCTATGGTGGCCCCGTTGCTAATGCTGCTCCACGCCCCAATGTGGTGACATGCTTCAAGTGTGGAGAGCCGGGTCACTATAGCCGAGAGTGTCCCCAGAACAACAACCCCAATCAAACTGGAAAGTCTGTTGGCCGTGGTAAGCCAGCGGGGAAGACTTTCTACGCCAAGCCGGCCACCACTGCACATGGCCATGTCAATTATGTTTCAGCCAAGGAGGCTCATGAGGATCCTAACGTCGTCCTTGGTACGCTCCTTGTTAACTGCCATCCGGCATCTGTTCTTTTTGATACTGGAGCATCTCATTCATTCATATCCGAGAACTATGCTCGATTGCATAACACGACATTCTGTGACATGCCCTCTACCATGGAAATTCAAACCCCTGGCTCTAGATGGCAAACTTCTAGAGTAAGCCATGGGAACGAAATTCTTGTCGATAGGCTTGTCTTCCTTGCATCCTTAATAGCTCTCAAGTCCTCAGACATAAACATCATCTTGGGTATGGACTGGATGTCAGCTCATTATGCTAAGATTGATTGTGCCACTAGAACCGTTCAACTTACTCACCCGTCGGGCAAGATAGTTAACGTCATAACCCGAGTGGCCAAGCGCCAACTTTACTCCCTAAATGCCAACCCCCTTCCAGACCTTGAGGACGTTCCGGTAGTCCGAGACTTTCCGGATGTCTTTCCAGAAGAACTGCCAGGTGTTCCACCTGACAGGGATGTTGAGTTTGTGATAGACCTTGTTCCAGGAACCGTTCCAATTTCTAGAAGACCCTACAAGATGGCACCCTTAGAACTAGCCGAGCTTAAGAACCAACTCGATGAGTCCTTGAAAAAGGGTTTCATCCGTCCTAGTTCCTCTCCTTGGGCTTGCCCCGTCCTCTTCGTTAAGAAGAAGGATGGAACGGATCGAATGGTTGTGGATTACCGACCTGTCAACTTGGTCACCATCAAGAACAAATATCCGCTTTCCAGGATCAACGATCTGTATGATCAGCTCGCTGGATCCTCAGTCTTCTCCAAGATGGATTTGAGGTTGGGTTACCATCAAATCAAAATCAGAAACGGGGACATTCCCAAAACGGCCTTTGTTACTCGTTATGGCTAATACGAGTACACCGTCATGTCCTTCGGTTTAACCAATGCCCCAGCTACCTTCTCGCGGTTAATGAACTCGGTTTTCATGGAGTACTTGGATAAATTCGTCGTAGTATACCTCGATGACATACTCATCTACTCCAAGAATGAACAGGAACATGCCGTACATCTAAGGATAGTATTGATGAAACTTCGAGAGCATCG
Organism: Triticum urartu; assembly: GCF_056163025.1. NCBI lineage: Eukaryota > Viridiplantae > Streptophyta > Magnoliopsida > Poales > Poaceae > Triticum > Triticum urartu. The sequence continues at coordinate 232,857,361 of NC_141875.1, forward strand.
CCTTTATGCCAAATTCTCCAAGTGTGAATTTTGGTTGCCAGAAGTGACCTATCTAGGCCATGTAATCTCTGGTAAGGGTATTGCTGTCAATCCCGAGCGAGTTCAAGCCGTCCTTGATTGGAGTCCACCTAAGACGGTTAAGCAAGTTCGGAGCTTCCTTGGCTTAGCGAGCTATTGCCGCCGCTTCGTCGAGAATTTCTCCAAGGTTGCTAAACCTCTAACTAAACTCCTCAAGAAAGATAAAAAGTTCGAGTGGACTCCACAGTGCGAGTTCAGTTTTCAAGAACTAAAAAGACGCCTGACATCTGCCCCTGTACTGGTACCACCAGATTTCTCCAAGGACTTTATTATCTATTGCGACGCCTCGCGACAAGGACTAGGTTGCATACTCATGCAAGATCGTCAGGTAATTGCCTATGCTTCACGGCAATTACACCCACATGAGGAAAATTATCCCACACATGATCTAGAGCTTGCAGTTGTAGTCCATGCACTTAAAACTTGGCGACATTACCTTCTCGATAATCGTTGCGAGATCTTCACCGATCACCAAAGTTTGAAATATATCTTCACCCAACCAGATTTGAATCTCAGGCAAAGACGTTGGGTTGAGTGGATCTCGGATTACGACTTAGGAATAACTTACACCCCGGGCAAAGCCAATGTCATGGCTGATGCACTAAGTCGTAAATCCTATTGTAACAACCTGATGTTACAACAAAGTCAACCACTTCTCCATGAGGAATTCCGTAAGCTTAATCTTCACATTGTTCCTCGAGGATTCCTATCCACCCTAGTGGCGAAACCTAACCTTATGGATCAGATCATAACCGCCCAGCGGTATGATAAGGGCATATCCCGGATTAAGGAAAACATTGCTAGCGGAGTTGCTAAATGTTTTTCCATGGATAAGCGGGGTGCTTTCTTCTTTGAGAACCGTTTGGTGGTTCCCAAGAAACAACATCTACGCCAATTGATCCTTAAGGAAGCTCATGAATTCCCTCTCACCATTCATCCCGGTAGTACTAAAATGTATCAAGACCTACGCCAGAGGTTTTGGTGGACTAGGATGAAGAGAGAAATCGCTCAATACATTGCTAATTGCGACGTTTGTCGTCGTGTTAAAGCAGAGCATCAACGGCCTGCTGGCACCCTTCAACCTTTGGCTATTCCTGAATGGAAATGGGATAAAATCAGTATGGATTTCATCACTGGGTTTCCCAGGACCAAGAGAGGGAATAATGCCATCTTTGTTGTGATCGACCGACTTTCCAAAGTATCCCACTTTCTACCTGTTCGTGAGAGTATCACCGCTAGCCAGCTAGCTGAGTTATACATCTCTCGAATAGTGTCCCTTCATGGTGTTCCATTGGAAATTAACTCAGACCGTGGGAGTCTCTTCACCTCTCGATTTTGGGAAAGTTTCCAAAATGCTATGGGAACTCGTCTCTCCTTTAGCACTGCCTTCCGTCCTCAATCAAGTGGTCAAGTAGAGCGAGTCAATCTAATTCTGTAGGATATGCTCCGAGCTTCTGTCATCTCGTTCGGAATAAGTTGGGAGAAATGCCTTCCATTCGCGGAGTTTGCTTATAACAATAGTTATCAAGCCAGCTTAGGCAAGGCTCCTTTTGAAGTTCTCTATGGACGAAAATGTCGAACGCCTCTTAACTGGTCAGAAACCGGGGAAAGACAACTCTTTGGCCCGGATATGATTCAGGAAGCAGAAGAGCAGGTTTGCGTTATTCGTGAGAAATTGGAAACAGCCAAATCTCGTCAAAAGAGTCAATATGACCGTAAACATAAGCCTATGACTTATGAAGTCGACGAGAAGGCTTACCTTCGGGTTACTCGGTTAAAGGGAACCCATCGTTTCGGTATCAAAGGCAAATTGGCCCCTCGTTACATCGGACCCTTTTGCATTCTTGCCAAACGAGGAGAAGTTGCCTACCAATTGGAACTACCTCCGCATCTTTCCCGAGTTGACGATGTCTTCCACGTTTCACAACTCAGGCGTTGCTTCGCGGATCCTATCCGTGAAGTGCACCACGAAACGCTTGATCTACAAGATAACCTCTCTTATCGGGAATATCCCGTTCGTATCCTTGATCAAGCCGAGCGTACCACTCGACGCCATAATATCAAGTTTCTCAAGGTTCAATGGTCACATCATTCCGAGGAAGAAGCCACTTGGGAATGGGAGGATCGTCTTCGACTCGAGTACCCCACCTTCTTTCCAGAGGATCCTAAATCTCGGGACGAGATTCTTTTGAGTGGGGGTGAGTTGTCACACCCTAGCTAGTCCATGCATTAGAATGTGCATCATGTTTAAATTTCATCAGAAACATGAAATGGGGAAGACAGAACCCCCAACACCCCCTGGAAACAACTAGGGTTTACTTAAATTATTTTCAATGAACCTGAAATGCCCTTCTAAAAAGTTCACCCTCTTTGTCTTGGGTTAGAACCTCTGGCAAAAATTGGTGCACAATTTTCTAGGTCAACAGAAGGTCATTGAATTAAATCATAAGTATTTGAATTTGGGCATTTAAATGCTATAAAATAATTTAAATGCTCAAATAATTCTGGGACTAAATGTTTCCTATTGGAAATAATCTAAACAGAGGCCACATTTATTTTCAGGATTTTTGGAAATGTTCTAGTATTTTAAATAAAGCTAAACAGTTGCAGTTTAATAGAAAACAAAAACTAAATAAAAAAAAAGAGAAAGAAGCCCACCTGGGCCTTACCTGGCTTGGCCCAGCCTACTGGCTCGGCCAGTCACCCCCTACCTCGCGCCAGGAGGCAGGGGCGCGTGCTCGCCGCGCGCCGGCCACGCACCGGCCACCTCCTGCTTCTGCCGACGCCGGGAGACGCCCAGAGGACGCCACGCGACCCCCACGTGTCTCTCCCATCCTCGCTCACTCTCCCCCTCGTCTCTCTCTCTCCCGCGATGGCCGAGCGCGTACCTCGCCGCCGATCGCCGTAGCTGCCACCATAGCCACTCCCTCGCCCCTCCGACAAGCCCATTAGCTCCGCCTCGACTCCCTCGTCCTCCCCACCGAGCCACGCATCACCGGAGGCCCTGCATCGCCGCCTTCGCCCTCGTCTTCAACCTCGGGCACCCGAGCCATCTCCGGTCGATTCGCCGCCGCCAGGACCTCCCCGAGCCCGCTGACCCCCTCTCCGACTCCGCTATGAGCTCCTCTTCCTTTCCCCCTAGCTCCCGTGCTCGTTTGCCCCCTATAGCCGCCGTTTCCACCGCACCCGAGAGCTCCTCACCGCCGGTCATGTCGCCGTCGTGGCTACGGCCGTGCAAGCACGCGTCCGAGCACACCACCGCATTCAGTGCGACCCCAGGAGCCTAACGCATGCACTTCCTAGCCTTGCCGTGCACCGTACCCCCTTTTCCCTCTCCGCCCGAACTCCGGCCGCCGCCATGAGCTCGATTCCGGCGAGCTCGCTCCACCCCAGCTCCTAACACTTGATCCTTTGGATGCGCGAGAGCCTGGGCTCCGCACGGGTGGTCTCCGCCGTCGATTTGGTCGCCTGAGGGCGTTTTCCGAAGCCCTCCGCCGTCTCGGCCTCGCCGGCGACTCAACGCCGACGGGATTAGCCCTGCTGACCGGTGGTTTGACCACTGACGTGGACTGGGTGGGCCCAGGTTGACTCCTTTGAGTCAATGACAAGTGGGCCCCCCTCTGCTAATTATCCAGATTAGTTTCTATCTAAAATTAGTTAGTTTAATTAGTATAGTCAGTGACTAGTGGGCCCTGCCCAGTAATTAGGCTAACTAAACGTAGTTAGTGCACTGAGAGGCTGACAGAAGGGGCCCACCAATCAGGTTTGACCTGCTGAGGTCAGCATGACGCAATGCTGACGCAGTAATGCATTTTCTGGATTTATTTTTATTCAGGAAATTCCAGAAAATGTTTCAAACTTCTAAAAATCATAGAAATTCAACCGTAACTCCAAATGAAATAATTTATACATGAAAAATTATCAGAAAATTCAATCTATCCATCTGTAATGGTTTCATGCATGACAAAACAAGTTTACCTTGCTGTTAAAGCAGAATAAGGTAATGCACTAATAAGGCCATGTTTAATGAGCTAATATTTGAATCTTTGATTCAAATGAGTTCATTCCTTTCTGTTTTAGCTTGCATTAGGCCAAGACACATTCATATTGCCATGTCATAGCATGCATCATATTGTTGCATATCGTCATGTGTTGATTGTGTTCCGATGTGTTCTTCGTGGTAGGTTCTGCCTCCGAGGATATTCACGAGTATCCAACTGAAGGGCAGTATCCCACTACCACTCCATCAAGCAAGCAACCCATTGATCATTCCGATACAAACCCATGTTCTCGCTTCTGCTCTTGTTTACTGCATTAAGACAACGCGTTTCAAACTGCTGTGTGCTACGGTAGTTGAACCCTTATCCTCTGCATGACCCGTCATTGCCACAGTAACTAGATGAAACCCACTAGCATGTGTAGGAGTTGATTGAGCCATGTATGTGATTCCTACCTTGCTATGCCTGCTATGCTTAGAGTTGTGTCAGGTCTGGTTCATCTAGGAGATGGGCTAGAGTGAAATGCTTATGTCGGTAATGTGAGGGATGCGTTGAACATGTTTTGGTAAAGGTATCGATGAGAGGCCATGTAGGGGTACATGGTGGGTGTTTCATTGAGGCCGTCCCTAAGAACTGAGATCTGTATGTGTGATTTTAAGATTCAGCTACTACCATGCATTGGGATCCTTAATTGACCCTCTCGGTTTCTTAATCACCCTAGTACTCAGTCCAGGAGTTGCAAATAGTTTCTGGTGTTTGTAGGTTATATGTTTGCGGCCGTGCGTAGCGCTGACCCTAGGGGTGGGCTATGTTGCAGTAGATACACCGTGGCCGGGTATGCCGGGCGCCCGTTTGGCGTCTCGGGACCCTGTTCACATCGTTCGGGGCCGTATGTGGAAACCTCGGCCGGACTCCCTGTGGATGGAACCTGGATAGGCGATAAACCTGGACTAGAGACTTAAGTGTTTAGGTAGGCCGTGGCCGACACCCTCGCTGGGCTTCCGCTTGAAGGTTGCCGAGTACATGTCGTGTAAAAGGCGATAAGTGGTGAAAGCGTGTATGACGAAGTACACCCCTGCAGGGTATAAACTATTCGAATAGCCGCGTCCGCGGTAAAGGACTACTTGGTTGCCTATACAGTTCATAGACAAGTTAATGGATACTACTAAAAGACTCAAGATAAGTGTGAGTACCGAGGATGGCCCTCTCGTAGGATGACGAGGGAGGATCCCCGGTGGAGTATTGTGTTGGTGAGTAGTGGACTCGTGTGCGAAAACTATTTTACTAGTGGAGTTCCGTAGGATAGCTTAGCCAAGAGTCAAAGCTGGCTTGCTGCATCAACCCCACCGCCTTCTTGAGAATAAGCATGTATAGTAGGTTCTGATGTAAGACTTGCTGAGTACCTTTGTACTCATGTTTGCTTAATTACTGTTTCAGACGACACCGCCCACTCCGATGGGTTCTACGTAGACCTTGACGTCGACGAGTGACTAGCCACCCAGGTGGTGATCCTGGCCATGGACGGCTTTATGGAGATAGACAGGCTTCGAGAAGCCTTCTTTCTTTCTAGAGTCTGTACTCAGACTAGTTGCTTCCGCATGTGCTTGTATGTTTGTATGACTTGAGTGTCGGGTCATGTGACCCCTATCTATATGAACATGTTATGTATGGCTCTCTGGAGCCTTTAGATAAAGTACTTGAGTTGTAGAGTTTTGTTGTGATGCCATGTTGTATGTACTCGTATCGGGCATATTGTGTGTATGATTGAAATTCTTGGTATGAGTGGGATCCGACAATCTAGTTGTTTATCCTTGGCAGCCTTACTTATGGGGAAATGTAGTCTAGTGTTCCTCGAGGCATAGTAGTCCGCTACAGCCCAGTTCACCGGAGTCCTGCTAGCCCAGCACTACTGTTCAGGACACTTGACTGGCCGGCATGTGTTTCACTTCGTCCCTATGTCTGTCCCTTCGGGGAAATGTCACACGGTGACTTCCGGAGTCCTGCCTAGCCTGCTACAGCCTGGGGTTCCCCGAAGTCCTGTCAGCCCAGTGCTACAACCCGGAATCACTCATTGATGAACGACATGTTCGATGTGATTCATGTATGCCTGTCTCCATAGGTCTGTGCCGCTTTGGGTTCACGACTAGCCATGTCGGCCCGGGTTCTCTGTCATATGGATTCTAGCGACACTATCATATACGTGAGCCAAAAGGCGCAAACGGCCCGGGCCATGGTAAGGCGACACCCGTGGGATACCGTGCGTGAGGCCACAAAGTGATATGAGGTGTTACCAGCTAGATCGATGTGACTTGGAATCGGGGTCCTGACATCCTCACTGGCCTTGTAGATACCTATGTACACGATTTTCTCGTACACGTGGATGTGTAGGTCGATGAATTATTGCAGGGCGAGGCGCCTCACGGCGAGCGCGACCTCTAGGTGGACATTCTTCATGGCATCGGCGGACGGTCGCAGGGCCACTAGTGCTTGAAACAGGTTCCGGCCATGGAGGCCGATTAGGGTGGCAGGCAATGAGGATCCCGAGCGCGCGGGCTGGAGGAGTACGGCGATGTCGTCCGCGAGCTTCTTGAGGATGGTGAACTTGTTGCTGGTGGCAACGATCATCTGGTCCAACTGAGAGTCGTAGTTGGCGTCGACGGCGGCCATCCACCAGCCGGTCTCCAACACCGTCTGGAGACGATCCTCGGCGCCATACCGCAGGCCGGTGTCGTGGACCATCTGGCGCAGCTGCTGGCCGCTCACGCGCATCGCTGCCATGGGTCTGGAGTGAGATCTTTTGCGCTTAGTGTAGGTTCGTAGGCAAATGCTTAGGTGTGTACGATGTGGTAGATGCATTGGAATGGAGGGGCGCCTTTATATGAGGGCAATGAGGGCAAACTGCGTTGCATTCACATCGTGCAGCCTCTTTTCCCAGACCTCCTCCCATTACTTCCCTCATGCATTAATTGAAGGAGGATGCATTGGCCGTTCAACATATCGGGAACCGCTACTCCCTCCCTCGTCTGCATTAAAGCCGTATCGGGAACTGCGCCATCCGCTGTCAAATCGAATACTCCCTCCGTCTAGGTGAGTATTAAGTCATCTTACGAAAACCAAATAGTAAACACATAGGCGTGGTGCATTAACTCTCACGTTGTTTCTTATTTTTTGACATAAATAGAGGAATCAACCAAGAAGAGATGTGGGGCTTGTATGCTTTTAATGACTTGAGACTATCAAACATGACATGCAGTGGTCAGTTCGTTGCACAAGAACAAATACAACCCACGTCAGCACACACGCATCTTATATAGCATCACATCTAATGGCTATAAAAGATGAATGCGACCAAATTATATCTCATCTAGATGAGTTCTAGCAAAACTGTATTAATAATACTTAGTACTCCTGCACCATGTATCATATATTAGTATCATGTAGTACTTTATTTATTGCCATGTATGACACATAGTACTCAACTCTCTCTCTTTCTTCATTTAATTCTATGACACCTCATCAAAATTGCTAAGGCTAGCACCATTACAACCATCCTTAGCAAATACTAAGTACTAAACATTAAGTTCTCTTGTTTTCCTCTCCACCTTGGTCACCTAGACGGAGGGAGTATACTATGCGGGCTTTTCCTGCGCGGTAGGCGGGGCAGTTCCGCCTAGTCGGTTCGACAGAGACGCGAGAAGACGAGGGAGTAGGCTGCTGCAAACGTAGGGCTATGTGATTTGAGAGTGAGTTACTGCTGGACTGGTGGGGCCCCGTGATTTGACTTGCCATTATCATTTAAACTGCGGCGCTACGACCGACGTGAGTCTCCCGATTCCTGACCACCTCCATACAGGTGCCTCTCCCAATGCTCCACCATGTAGTAGAGGCTGGCTCTTGCATGAGAGCCCACTTCTCCACTTTTTCCTTGCCTCTCTTTCCTCCACATATGCAAAAATGCCATGTAAATCGCACTATTGTACTTAGTTGCTCCTACATGTGCTTAAGCTTGCCACATAGGCATAAAGTCTGATGTGGCACGTTAATCAAGAAGAGAGAGACTAGTTTGGTGACCCAAGGAAGAAACGGTGCTAAGCGCGTGTACCTAGGTGAACAGACAATTTTGAGTCTATAGCTAATTAAACGAAGCAAACTTAGTAGCACCATTTCATTGGAAGAGGTCACTCCTTGGCAAATGCAATAAATACTAGTACTCCATGTGTCCCATAATATAAGAATGTTTTTGGCACTATACTAGTGCCAAAAACGTTCTTATATTATGGGACGGAGGGAGTACAAAGAAAGAGATAGAGAGAAGTAAAAAATACACTTATAACCAACCTTATAGCCAAAACCTTGTTGTAGTATGAGTGACTAAGTGATGACTATGTATGACATGCCAACATCAGATAGTGTAACACACTGTGTTAAATCTCCAAGGGCGCGACCGCACAAGCGATGCGACGGTCGTGGTAGGCGTGACCACGATACGGGCTGCTAGCAGCCCTTGGATCTGAGATCAAACAGTCGCATGCTAAGTTGCTGAAAATTTGCAGAATAACCCTCCAGGATAGGATATTCACCCATAGGTCTTGAATCACGCCATGCAACCGTTTGATCTCAGATCCAAGGGCTCTCGGAAGCCCGTATCATGGGAGAATGGAAAGCCACTACCCTGCCGTTCGCACGCTGGCAGTTCGCTCCTACTTGTCCTCGCATGTCCTTCAATACTATGGCGGTTCGCTCCTAGTCGTCCCGTCCATTCACATTATGGAAGTTCCACTAATCCTAACCCGCCTCCCAAATCCATGGCATCCCAAATCTCCCCGATCGGCGGTGAGTACAAGGTTAGAACCATCACCGGCGATGAGTTCGACGTCATCTACACCCGTTCTTCCGCGACAGTGAAAGGATGCCTTTCTCGCTTCAGACGCATGTTCGAAGACTCATATAATGAGTGGGTCGCTGGGCTAGATGTTAAGTACACCACAGTCCTGGGATGAGAGAAGGATCTAAAGGACAAAGAGAGGAAGAAGCCTGTCGTGATCCAGGTTTGCGTGCATGACTTATGCTTGCTCTACCACATATGCCATGCCGACGTTAAGTGCCAGGATTTTATGGACTTCCTTGAGAGCAACCTAGTGAAATTCCTTACTGTAGACTTTGGTAACGACAAAGAAGTCTTGTGTCGGATAGGCCTCATTGTAGGCAACACCTTCGACCTCCAGAAGAATCGGCTGGTGTCCTCTCATCAGCCTTCAATGCTGACCCTGGCAGGAGCCATGGTTCATCCTTCGTACGGTAAATTGGAGAAACCTCCATACATGTTTCATCGTCATGCATGGTAGCGGAATGTACTAGATATAGACCACATCCACTACGCTGCAATGGATGGCTACCTTTGCTTCAATATCTACAAGGGTTGGATGAAGTGCAACAGCCAAGTGTGTGGTTCAAGCAAAGAAGTATAGGCCAAGAGGAAGAGGGACAAGGACGAAGTCGAGGACGTGGACGAGGACTCCGAGTAAGGTGGCGGTGTCATTGCTCATGGTGGTTCTAATGCAGTGTCTACCAGAATAGTTGCAAAGTTTAATTTCAGGTGTGCTTAATTTAATTTGAGGGGTGTGTTGTGCTGAGCCCCCAGCAGAACTATGTTATGTTTCTTCTTGTTACTTTAACTCTTCAGTACGTACATACTAGTATTTCTTACATTTCATCTTTTAGTTGGTATAGTACTACCACTCGTTTCTTCACATTATATACGTACAATATATATGGCCAACATCATATAGCTAGCAGTTTAGTTGTCAAAGAATTTCAGGGTGCTTAGTTTTGTCAAAGAATTCCAGGGTGCTTAGTTTTATTTGAGGGGTGGGTTGTGCACTTGTGCTGGACACCATTATTGTGACAAGCCTTTTTAATAGTACTATATGCATAATTTGGCGACGAGCGCTCTCTATATGTACCACCTTTTTTTTAATTTCAAGTTTTGCTCCATGGCGCAATCCATCGATACTACTAATGTACAAAAGTGGAGTATATACATTTTTTGAAAGGCTAGAGGGCGGGGCAGTATAGCTCGGTCGGTTTCACGAGAGGCGAGGGCCTTTGTGATTTGATGGCTCATTACTGCTATCAAATCGAATAGTACTGCGCCGCCCGCTGCACGCCCGATGCCTCCATTAAACCCCTCCGTTAAACCCGCATGCAAACCCAGAATCCTACTCCGGCCACACGTTCGTTCATGAGTGGGCCAGAATTAAACGCAACACCGGCCGAGCTCCTCCCGTCCGTCCTTAGTTTAAACGAGGCTAGACGCCAGCCAAGCTCCTACCGTCCTCTCTCTATTTACACGAGGCCAGACAGACAGCGGGCAAGAATCGCACCCCTCCGCCGCTCCCCCATCTCCTCCTTCACCATTTTCTCCACTCTTCCGATGGCTTCTGATGAGCCGTTCTCCGGCATATTACCCGGCTGGGTGGCCCGCCGAGCCCTCCGGATACGGGCGAGGCCGCTCGGTGCTTCACCAACCTCTCTTGGCCCGATGGAGCCAGTTGCTGCCCCAAGCAGGCGCGTGGTTCAGCAACTCGCCGCTCTAGTTCAGCTCGATGAGGAGTGGCGAGTTGCTCCACGCCGGCACGGCGGCGAGCACGCCGGTACGGGCGACGTCACTGCCGCATCGTACCGCGCCACCAGTGTCTATGGTGGCCGCGCCTCCCGTGTCTGTGGGCACGCCTCCCGTGCCTGCGGCAGCGCCATGCAGGCAGAGACAGAAGCTGGGTGTGTGGAGAGCGACGAGTCGGTGGCCATCTTCTCCATGTCCGCGCCATCATCAAGGAGAAGTACAACACGGGAGGCCGCCGCCACTTGGGACCCATGAAGGCCACCGCCGAGACGACGACCGCGGATTCAGGTGGTTTCTTTGCCGCTTCGTCTCTTCCAAGGACCTTCATCGACTCCGCAAGTGTCTAACGAACATGAGGAAGACAAAGGGATCCGCGGGCGGCCATTTAGAACTAAAATAAGTCTAGATACATCCATTTCTAGTTCATGTAAATGTAATGAAATCCATCATGTTCATATGAAGATCCGGCTTTTTTATACGAAATCCTTCATGCTTATATGAAATCAGGCCGTGTTTGCACGAATTTCATCTGGTTGGTTAGAGTTGTAAAAATGTATGCCGCTGGCGTTTGATGTCGTCCTCCGCTTAAGGAAGCGGGAGGAAATTTGCCGGCTGCCGTTGGAGATGCTCTTTATGCTGGAAGTAATAGAGTGACATGCAATCCATTTGAGTTAATTGCCTATATGATTGTCCCTCTATAAAAAGTTAATTGCATGTACAGTGTACACGTGACTTGCAGGGTGGCTACAGCTTCGTACAGAAAGTTAAAAAGAAACAAGTCCATCCTTAATCTTGTATTCTATGTACTCTGTGGGTTCCACTGTCAGTACAGTAGCGAAATAAGTATATATTAAATAAGTAGAGTAATATATAATATAAAAATATAAAGTTAAAAGACATAATTCGAACTCATGTCATCGCGTTGAGAGCATCCAGCGCTAACCAGCCCAACACATTTTGTTGTAGACCATGCTGGAGATATATCTTCATGTCTACTCTTATATATACTCCATTCATTCCTAAATATTTGTCTTTTTCAGATTTCAAATGGACTACCACATACAGATGTGTATGTAGACATATTTTAGAGTGTAGATTCACTCATTTTGCTCCGTATGTCTTTTTAGGAAGGGGTCAGATTTGTTCTTTATTTATTTATGAGGTATCCAGATGGCACTGCACCGCCAAGAAAAGAGGGTAACATCAAAATTATGGACTACTTTTTGAGTATGTTGGTAAGGTCCGGTCATAGTCACCTGTTGAAATCTCTAAAAAGACAAATACTCCCTCCGTCCGGAAATACTTGTCATCAAAATGGATAAAAGGAAATGTATCTAGACGTATTTTAGTTTTAGATACATATGTTTTTATCCATTTTGATGACAAGTATTTTCGGACGGAGGGAGTAGAAAACAGAGTTGGTGATGATGGTGTGCGTGCCATCCTGCAATATAGGCCGTCGGATTTATATCTAACGGATAGGAAAGAAACTATGGCAATTTTGCAAAAATATACCCACACGTCTCTCCACGTTCGCAAATAAGGCCTTCCCTTGTTCAACCTTTTCTCTCACAAGATAAACTACTCATACAAATGCATCTTGATGTTCCGTGCAACGCACAGGCAGCTAGCTAATTTCTTTTAAAATAGTTGCTGCGATAATTGGGTTGAAGTGATATATTATATGTATGCCCTGAATGATTTCATATTCACTAGTAGTAACAAAGAAAAGGTTGCCTTGTTAAATAACAGAAAACAGGGTGAAAACTATCACATGAGGTCGGTAAAAACAAGGCACATTGGGTTCAGCGTCATCGTCACTACAGCTGTGCACGCGCGAGAAGTCTACATATCGAGGGGGCTACCGAGCGAGGCACCGAGACACAATGTTTGAGAGAGAAACCAATTGAAAGATTATGATCAGATCGAGTTGTCACCCTTCTGCTGTCATTGTTGGGGGGGAGGGGGGAGGGAGAGAAAGACGTATCGAGAGTGTGCGCGGTAGGCACAAAGGCACAACTAGCGAGTGTGTGTGTGTGTGTTTGAAAGAGGAGTAGATAGATTATTATCAAGATAGATGTGCCACCCTACTCCTTCAGTGCCGAGTAGTGTGTGTGTGTGTATGTTTGAGAGAGAAGCCAGTCGATAGATTAGTATCAAGATCGAGGTGTCACCCTACTCCTTTGGTGTTGGGAAGTGTGGGTGTGTTGGGGGGGGGGGCAGTGACACTCACATATCTCTACTCTTATAAAAAACAGAGTTGGTGATGATGGTGTTCCTGCCATCCTGCAATATAGGCCATCCGATTTATATCTGACGGACAGGAAGGAAACTATGGCAATTTTGCAAAAAGATACCCACACCCCTCTCTGCATTTGCAAATAAGGCATTCCCTCATTCATCCTTTTCTCCCACAAGATAAACTTCTCATACAAATGCATCTTGATGTTCCGTGCAACGCATGGGCATCTTGCTAGTAGGGAGAAGGAGTCTGTGTGACACATATCTAGCTATATTAAGGGATAGGTAGATAGCATATGTGTGAGAGACATTATTATACTTTGAGACATTAGTGGCTGTGGGTGGGCGGAATTAAAGGGGTGGGCATGTTAGACATAGAGAGCGTGTGTGTTTCTGTGTGAGAGACTTGTAGGACGGGGTAAAAAGACGAATTTAACCCTGACGGAGGGAGAGAAATACACGAAGTGTGCGTGTGTGATTATGATGCCCACAGGGAAATGAGATATGTATGTGTGTGAGAGAGATTGCACAATTCATTCACGTATCACTATCTAGCGATCGTGGACGTGCATCGCTTGAACATAAGTCAATATCTACTCGCATCGTGGCCAAAGGTACAATATCGATTCAACACTATAAAGATTGGACACTCACATATCACATTTTTTCCTATTTAAATAAACCTTTTCAGTTGTGCATGCCAAAGTTACAGTGATGTTTCTTCAAACAACCAATGTAGCTATCATGTACATGCACCATTGTTACTCTTGCATTCAAATTCATTAGTCTTGGATGATTTAAGTTTCTATTTTGAAGTAATATATGTAATATTCATATCTGAATTCAACGGGTACGCAATTTATGAAATGGAGGCTATGTAATCATATGAGGTAACACTTTTAAGTAGCTGACTACAATATCCATTTCTTTTTGTGCGCCTCTACACTAACACGTCAATGCATTATGATTAAAGTAAATAACCTATGGCACTAAATTATCTATTTACACGAGAAATACATAGGCTGAGCGTTTGATCCCTTTTTTTGTGAACGCGCCACTACACCCGTACGATTGGCCGCGCCCGTGTGAACGTCCAAGTTACCGGCGCATCATCTCGAGTTATTGTCTTTTTTTCTGGGGTGGACTTCACACCAGTTATTAACTGCTGACGCGTGCCCCGTGTACACAGTCTAGCATGACCTTCCCGCTAGCACGGTCCAAAATTAGTTGAAACTGGATACGAACGATCCCGCGGGCGGCAAAATCTCCCGCCTCCTTCTAAAATTTCCGGCACCTTAGTCTTTAGCATGCGAAATCCCCCTTTTGTCCTTGGTGCATGGAGACCAACAGTTACAATACCGCCCTCATCTACATGATAGGTTGGGGCTGCTTTGGTAACTTCCGGTTCCCCCACTACACGGCAACCCCCATTTCCTCTCCCCCTCCCGCAAAAACGACTAACTCCACAGCACCAGAGCATCTTACATCACGCCTTCCGTACTTCATCGCCCTTTCTCCCCTCCCCTCTCGAAACCCTAGACTGCTCATCCACCGGCGTACCATAGCCCATTCACTGCCAGCGGCGTCCACCTCGCCAAATCTGCTTCTGTGGCCGCATCTACCCCTCCCACCTCCCCTAGAAACAAGTAGACTGCTCATCCACCACTGCACCACAGCCATTCAGTGCCGGCCTTGTCCACGGCGCTGGATCTGCTTCGCCAGTACTCTCGTCAACCGCCGCGCATCTGCAGCGGCTCATTCGTACTCCCCACCGGAGACGCTTCGTCCAGACCCCCCGGAGCCGCCCCACCGACGCCCCCATCGACGGCCTCTGATCCTCTTCGCCGACACCTTCCTCAACCCTACCGGAGCCGCTTCGCCGACACCTTCCTCAACCCTACCGGAGCCGCTTCACCGACACCATCGCCAACCCTACCAGAGTAGCTTCGCCTATACCATTTTCAACCCTACCGGGGCCGCTTTGCCAACTCATAAGTCCACGGCCTCAGATCCGCTTCCTCGCACCCTCATCCAACCTACCGGAGCAGCTTCTGACGCCCTATCCACAGCCATAGATCCGCATCATCGACACCATCCTTAACCCAACCACCGGAGCAGCTTCTGACGCCCCGTCCACAGCCGCAGATCTGCATCGTCGACACCATCCTTAACCCAACCATCGGAGCAGCTTATGATGCCCCGTCCACGGCCGTAGATCCGTGTCGTCGACACCATCCTTAACCCAACCACCGGAGCAGCTTCACCTACGCCCTCATCCACGGCCACAGATCCGCTTCGCCCACACCGTAGTCCACCCTACCGGAGCCGCTCCACAAACACCCTTCTCGACGGTTCTAGATCTCCTTACCGGACCCCGACAGCCAGGGCAGCATCATCACCCTCGACGTTTCTAACCTAATTCCCACCGTCTGGAGAGATGCCAAGCACTCGCCACGGCCTAGGTACTTGTCACCTTTAAACCCGTCCAGCATCACCTGCCCGATGTACTTCAAATATACTAACCGGTCGCTGTTACCTGTTATGCAGCTGGCAAAAACTACAAGGACGATGTTTCTTATGGATCTAACAGCCTGGCCAACCAAGATCTTGGACTAAGGCATTGGTATGATCTTGTAAGCGCGTCTCTCTCTCTCTTGTATTGTTCTGTGCCTGCCAGCATGCTTTGCTAGGATTTCTGACCAGTAATCCCTTTGTGCAGACAATGATTTCTACTACTGGCTGCTAAATTAGATATGTAGGTTTCATACATGATACTACCTCGTACCTCCGTTCCTAAATATAAGTCTTTCTAGAGATTCCACTATAGGCTACATACGGAGCGAAATGAGTGAATCTACACTCGAAAATGCATCTATATACATCTATATGTGGTCCATACTGGAATCTCTACAAAGACATATATTTAGGAACATGGGCAGTACATTACACAAAATCATAGGTGGCATGTAGGAATTCCAGTGCACTACATTAGGCTCCCTTAGAGTGCCTGCTAGTCCAGCATACAGAGTCATGGCTAGTATATGGTACGCACACAATCGTTAATTGGTGGTTTAAATATGCTCAAGGGATATGCAATGTAGTATCATGTAGAGATGTCTGAAATTAGCTGTGTCAACTTGCAGATAGGGTTACACAATGAAAAAGTACAAGATGTATGTGGCAATTTCATGGAACATCGCAAAAAAGGAGAGGCAGCGGTGAGCCTATACAGTGTCCTATGGTACGTCACTCCTCCATTGCAATCATCGTGACATGTTATTTGTATGCCAGTTCTATTAGCCAAGTTTCTTAGGGACAGTTAGTATGAGTTATCATAAGAAAATAAGCACCTGTGAATATAAGCTCCATGTAATAAGCCAACCAGTTCTTTTCATTTCGTTTTTAGCTTATCTTTGGTATGATCAGTGGAAAGTCTAGATTGCGTTATATTTTTTTCATTTTGCTGCCCATATGGAAATTAATTTGACTTGCAAACATCACAAATTGAACCCAGTGCAGTAATTAATATGATAAGAAAATAGACCATCACTATTTGCTCAAAATGCAAATACAAAGATGCCATCTACTTAGCACAATCTACTTTGGTCAATGTTTTCCATAGAGATCCCATTGCCCAATTTAAACAAAGAACGCATGACCCACATTTAAATGAAGAACAATCATTTATTGAAGTTCGATGGTCCAAGTGGCTGGTTATTATCGTATAGCAGCACCACCCGAAAGCATCATATAGCAGCAGCAGCTCATAGCAAGTCATCATACATCAACAACAGTCTGCAATTCATCATATACCAGTAGCAGCTCATAGCAATTCATCATATAGCAGCAGCAGGAGCAGCTCATAGCAATTCATCATATAGCAGCAGCAGGAGCAGCTTGTAGCAACTCATCATATAGCAGTAGCAGCAGCTCATAGCAATTCATCATATAGCAGCAGCAGCAGCTCATAGCAACTCATCATACAGCAGCAACAGCTCATAGCAATTCATCATATAGCAGCAGCAGGAGCAGCTTATAGCAATGCATCATATAGCAGCAGCAGAAGCAGCTCATAGCAATTCATCGTATAGTGGATCAGAATGAAAATTTGGCAAAAAATTAGAGGAGATCCTCACCTTATTGGATGAGCTCATCCTTCAACAACACCTCAAGGCCATGGCCTGGGAGGAGGGGAGGGGGAATAAGGTGCCTTCTACCGAAGTGTGGCATCAGCCATAGTTGTGCAGTGCCCGCGGGAGTAGTGCGTTGGACGAACCACAGTGGAGCAGCTGCTGGAGACCATGAGAATGAGGGGTGGCGCCAGAGGGAGGAGCAGCCAGGGAGATTTGCCCCTACCCGCCGGCCATGTAGCCTAGCTGGACATAGCATCGTCGAGGACCAGGCCAGATGGGACCAGTGGCGACGGCTCGCTGGAGGAACCCTAGTGCTGCAGGCAGGGGATCGAGGTAGAGGGAAAGGGGAGAGGAGATGCAAGCGTGCAGGGCAATGAAAGCTTGCGTGTTTGTTTTTACTTGAGGGTCAGGTGTGACATGGTTGTCAGCAGTTGCATTTTGAGTGTAATATAGGCAGACAACAGAGTAATTTCACTATTCCCCTTCCCTTCAATTTTTAGTGAGGTTCTACCCGAAACACCCCCCTCCAAAGCGAAATTAGTTAAGCCCAAGCCCATAACTCAAAAATGACTTCTTTACATCTTTTATGGCTTATTTTGACAATATGCCCTAAAAGGCAGAATCAAACTGGCCCTTAACCTGCAATTCAATTGTGTGTGCAATGATGAATCACTCCTGCATGCTATCTGTACATTTAGGCATCATCATACATGGCATAACCTAATACATGTGCATTCCATTGTAGAATCTGGAATATGCAATGTTTATGTTAGTTCATACGTTGCACGTGATGTTTAAATGCCCCTTAAATCTGGTCAGTCAAGTGATGGTCTTTAAGCCTCCTTCTTTGCTTCTTTTCTTGATATGTAAGATTTGCTCACACATCTGTTCAATTGCTTGTTTGCATCAGCCAGCCATACTAGGACTATTTGCTTTGATTACTTGTTCTTAACCTAACACTCTAACAGAGCTTGTCAACGATTTAAACACTAAGGGCTGCTGTAGTGGGGCCTTGTCTAACTCATAGGTGACATAAAGGTTTGGCTGTACACTACAGTAGGCTCTCCAAGAGTACCTGGAGATCCAGTTCAAAGGTATGCCTAGTTTTTACATAGTGCAGACATAGTAAATGCTCATTTCATTGTGTGCAAGTGCAAGAGATGCGGCATGTTTCATTATGTGGTGTTGTTTTGTTATAATCTCATCCTTTTGTGTTCACAGACTGGAAAATATGCATATTTATCTTCCAAGGAGACGAGTAACTAGTTTGTGTCACCTTGCAGAGGGGGTGCAATGAAGATAAGATTGAGGATTTCCAAGTACAAGATGTCAGGAAGGAGCCTTGCAAGATAAGTAGGAGCTGCGCTGAGCCTCTTCAACCTGCTAAGGTAAGTCACTGTATGCAACTCAATAGTTCAATTCCTTGTTTGTTTCAGGCATAGTTAATTTTCTCTTTTCAATTACTTTATTTGTCCTCAGTTAATTAGATGCCCAAATAATCATGCCTAATGTTCGGTACTTGTATCACTATTAGTTGACATAATTAAAGGCCTTACCATTTAATTACTCTGCCGAAGTGTGCCTGAAGCTTTGAAGTCTATTAACCAACTATTATTGCATGAGGCTCACAATCTAGTTTATACTACGCTAATGATTGCATAGTTTTGCCTGATGTAGTATGTTTGTATGAAACCCTCTGCTGTTCATTATGCTCCCTAAGACTTTAATTGAGGTACAGAATGGCCAACTACTTGCTTACTTATACACAACGTGCTGTCTAAATTTGTAACTTGTCTGTGTTTTCGATTGGGCGCCAACATCATGCTCCTCTGGTGAGCTAAGAGGGATTTCTGTATGCAGGCTGCACAGACTATCTTTTTTATAATTTTTAAAATATCACCTGCTTATGCTTCATGATGTGTAACATTTTTTTTTGAAAGTGACGTGTAACATTATTGTTAGTCCTGTTTTGCCATGTAGTACAAAATAGTGTCTTGTTCGCTTCACTGTTGTAACTATATTTTTGCCCTAGTCATGTGTACTTACAGAAACATTTCAGGATGAAGTGACATCAACACAAAGATCTGCGAGCAGTGCGACATGGCCATTACCAAATGATTATGGATTGGAATTGGAATGTGCTGATGTTCTCGAGCATCAACTAGAGGTGGCAAGACAATGTGTACATGATTGTCAACGTATAATCAACAAGTTGAGACTGGACACGTAGGTATTAGATACAGGAGTCAAAAAAATGAAACAAGACACTGAGGTAACCATGAAGGAATTGGAGATTTTGCAGACTGAAATTTGTGCTATCTGAATCCGGCCAATCCTATTTTCTGAAGAGATTATAGTTCAAATGGAGTTAAGTTGATGCGCGTCCATGATGTATGAGCTGTATTTGCCCAGTGTATGTAATTTGCTGTTTGTGTATGCTTTATTATCACCTGTGCCGAACCATAATGCCTAGTGGGTATAATCGGTTGTAATTTCTTTATTGTATAGTGTAGGATTATTCTACCTTTCTATGCCTTGTTATCTTTGTTGTATAGTGTATGCTTTTTAGAGGTGATAGTATTGTGTAGGATAATTCTTTGAATATGCTATATCGTTCAAACGGGGGCCAACTCGCTCGACCATGGCCCTTCACGGGCCGTCGGATCCATGGGCCTTCTACGTCTCGTAGGATCCATGGGCCTTCTACGTCTCGTAGGATCCATGGGCCTTGTACGTCTCGTAGGATCCATGGGCCTTCTACGTCTCGTAGGATCCATGGGCCGCCGACTCATTTATGGGTCTTGTACAGGCCTTTAATGGGCCGTAGACGGGCCTTTAATGGAAATCATACATTTTATAGGCTGACCATAATGGGCCGTTAATAGGCCGTATTTGGTTATGCTATGAAATTGGCCCAACAGACTAACGGTCCACAAATGGGCCGACTGTAACAACGGGCTGAATTTGGCCCACAAGCAGAAAATGACAATAACGGGCCGTAAGTAACCAAATGCTGCAAATGAGCCCAAGAATAAATGGGCCCTCAGAAGGCCGAAAGTTAACTTGGGCTGGAAACGGCCCAACAGAATAACGGGTCGTTAATGGGTATAAAGTGATACACTGTTCATTATGGGCCAGTTTCACCACAGGCCGTTAATGGGTGTAAAGTAATACACTTTTCATTACGGGCCAGTTTCACCACGAGCCGCTAATGGGCCAAGAGTTACAAAGGGCCTCATATGGGCCAAAAGACGTCATGGGCTATACATGGGCCAGAAGTGAAAACAGGCTCGAATCATATTGGATGGCCCAGATGACGCTACTGGGCCTAATTCGGATAGGGCATAATGGGCCTTGGGTTAGCGGGTTGTAAATGGGCTATATGCGAACAGGCCGTTAACAGGCTTTCCATGGGCCGCCCCGCCAGCTTTTGACAAAGTCAAACGGGCCGGCCTTTTCACAGGAATGGGCCACTGTTGGGCCGTGCCACGTGTCGACGTATCATAGGCGCCTTCTGTCTAGTGAGTGGATGACATCTGTCCCAGCGATGAGCCGACACGTGTTTCCTCTAGCCAATGATGATTTTACACATGGAAAATCCCCATTGGTCGGGGCTGTTAACGGGTTATCGGATCCAAAACCCGACCTGATAGCTTAACGGCGTTCCGTTACGGTGGATGCCACGTGTCGGTCACCCTTGACGAAAGCACTTCTGTGACACGCGATTTATCGTCATGGAAGTGGACACTTCCATGATGATAATTTTGGTAATGTCATAGACACATGTATGACTATCTTGATTCTGTCATAAATTTGTCATGAATGAACATCCATGACAAAAAACGCGACCTACTATGACAAACACGTCTCATCACGGAAGTGTATTTTTTTAATGTTAGTCCCACTCTATGTCAACATAAAATTAATTTGGAAGAAAATGCTAAACCAGTTCGTGATCATCAACGACGGCAGAATCCTAAAATGAAAGAAGTGGTAAGATGCTAAACCAGTACATTTCAGCAACACCTTCACCATCCTTCATTTTGAACTTGTCAAGTTGACTTTGAAGCACATCCAATTTGGATTCCTTGACGGAGTCAGTACCTTCATGTATATCTATCAAAGTATCCCAAATTTCCTTTACATTCTCAAGACGGCTGATTTTGTTGAATTCTTCGGGGCACAATCCGTTGAAGAGGATATCACAAGCTTGAGCGTTGTATTGCAGCATTTTCAACTCTTCCGCGGTGGCTTCACAGTTCGGTTCTTTCCCGTTAAAGAATTCACCTTGCAAGCCAATACACACAATAGCCCAAACGGCGGGGTTATGTCCAAGAATATGCATTTTCATCTTATGCTTCCAACTAGCAAAATTAGTGCCATCAAAGTAAGGACCTCTACGGTGATAATTTCCCTCGCTAGACGCCATACTCTCCTAGATTGTGAAACCAAGGCTATGACCACCAAAAGCTATGGAAATCAAAGCAAATGGAGACCAAAGCCCTGATACCACTTGTAGGATCGAAAGTATGTCTAGAGGGGGGTGATTAGACTACTTGACCAAATAAAAATCTAGCCTTTTCCCAATTTTAGTTCTTGGCAGATTTTAGATATCTTAGCACAAGTCAAGCAATCTCCACACAATTCAAGCAAGCATGCAAAAGAGTATATGAGCAGCGAAAAGTAAAGCATGCAACTTGCAAGAATGTAAAGAGGAGGGTTTGGAGGATTCAAACGCAATTGGAGACACGGATGTTTTTGTCGTTGTTCCGATAGGTGGTGCTATCGTACATCCACGTTGATGGAGACTTCAACCCACGGAGGGTAACGGTTGCGCGAGTCCACGGAGGGCTCCACCCATGAAGGGTCCACGAAGAAGCAACCTTGTCTATTCCATCACGGCCGTCGCCCACGAAGGACTTGCCTCACTAGCGGTAGATCTTCACGAAGTAGGCGATCTCCTTGCCCTTACAAACTCCTTGGTTCAACTCCACAATCTTGTCGGAGGCTCCCAAGTGACACCTAGCCAATCTAGGAGACACCACTCTCCAAGAAGTAACAAACGGTATGTTGATGATGAACTCCTTGTTCTTGTGCTTCAAATGATAGTCTCCCCAACACTCAACTCTCTCTCACAGGATTTGGATTTGGTGGAAAGAAGATTTGAGTGGAAAGCAACTTGGGGAAGGCTAGAGATCAAGATTCATATGGTTGGAATGGAATATCTTGACCTCAACACAAGTGTAGGTGGTTCTCTCTCAGAAAATGTGTATTGGAAGTGTAGGTATGTTCTGATGGCTCTCTCAATGAATGAAGAGTGGGTGGAGGGGTATATATAGCCTCCACACAAAATCTAACCATTACACACAATTTGCCAAACTCGGTGGGACCGAATGGTTAAACTCGGTCGGACCGATTCAGCAAACCTAGTGACCGTTAGGATTTTCGGTGGGACTGAGATGCAACTCGGTAGGACCAATATGGTTAGGGTTAGGGCATAACGTAATCTCGGTGTGACCGATTACACAAACTCGGTGGGACCGATTTTTGTAATAAGCTAACCAAAGAGTTGGTCAGGTAAACTCGGTGGGACCGATTCGCTCATCTCGGTGAGACCGAAGTGTTACAAAAGGGAAACAGAGAGTTTACATTGCAATCTCGGTGGGACCGATTGCTCATCTCGGTAAGACCGAAACGTTCCGAAGGGAAACAGAGAGATTACAATCCCATCTCGGTGAGACCGAGATCCCTATCGGTGAGACCGATTTGCCTAGGGTTTGTGGCAGTGGCTACGACATTTGAAACTCGATGGCGCCGGATAGAAAGAATCAGTGGGGCCGAGTTTGACTTTTGGTTTAGGTCATATGTGGATGTGGGAAGGTAGTTCAGGATTTTGGAGCATATCACTAAGCATTTTGAGCAAGCAAGCCATTAAGCAATACCTCAACCCTCCTTGATAGTATTGGCTTTTCCTATAGACTCAATGTGATCTTGGATCACTAAAATATAAAATGTAGAGTCTTGAGATTCAAGCTTGAGCCAAACTTTTTGTCCTTAGAATTTTGAGGGATCCACTTTCCTCATCCATGCCATGCCATTCATTGAGCTTTTCCTGAAATATTAATCTTGGAATAATGTTAGCTCAATGAGCTATATGTTGTTAGGAATTACCAAAACCACCCAGGGATAGTTGCACTTTCAATCTCCCCCTTTCTTGGTAATTGATGACAACATATAGATCAATGCTTCGACAAATGATAATAAGAGTGAAAGATATTGTCACTTTGAGAAGTATGTGAAAAGCAAGAGCTCCCCCTAAATTTGTGCATATCTTAAGATTTGTTTTGTACTGCAAATGCACAATGAGTTAGGATCATGGGTTACTCTTCCATGTCACATACATCTTGGTGGAGCGCTCAAAATAATAAAGATTGAATACATGCACTCATCACCAAGCAAAGTGAATGATCATATAAGGATAAGTAAGATAATATCATCTAACAAGCATAAGTGTAGCTTATGATCAACCACATGATCATCAATGTCTCATAGATAATAGCATAGTATCTCAAGCAATCAAAAGTAAACAAAGTTCAACCACCAAAGCAAGAGAGAATAAAAAGCAACGCTCTCTCTCTCGAAGCCTATGATCTATACATGTTTCTCCCCCTTTGGCAACAAGTTACCAAAAAGTTCATAGAAAATGCAGAGCACTAAAATGTCTCTCAAGCTTGGTCTTCAGGTGGTGGTGTCCGGAGAACTCCAAGAACGAAGGCTTCAGTCGAAGTAGATGGAGCTGATGGGGTAGGTGCTGGAGCTGGTGGCACTGAAGCTGTAGCTGGTGCAGATGAAGTGGCTCTAGTGTCTGGTACTGGTGCTGCAGTTGACCTCTGAGCTCTAGGCACTCTGGCAAATGCATCAGTAGTTGTCTTGGCCTTCCTCTCCTGCATATCATCTTGAAGTTGCTCCACAACAGACTGAATCTCAGTTACCTTCACATCCAAGTCACAAAATTTTTGCTCCATGATTCTTTCCAAGCTCTCCTGGTTTTGAGTCAGGGTGTCCAGTCCCTTCTCAATCCTCAGAGTGGATGCAATCAGGTAGCCAAGCTGATCTTTCTTGCTCTTCAGGAGATACTGAGATGCTTCTTCAATAGTTGGCATCCTTGCAGCTTTTTCTGTTTTTGCCTTCTCTCTCTTGGCTTGTGCTTGTACTGAGGATGGTTCATCTTCATCCATAACCACTTGGTTGTCCTCAAAGTCAGGATAGAGAACAAAGTGTTCCTTATCCAACAGATATTTTCCTGTGCCCATCTTTGAGTTAATCAACTCCTGAATTTGTGGGGCATATCCACAACTTCTCTTTTGGTCTGCTGTTGTCCTCTTGATAGTCTCAACCATGAGGCTCATGACCTTGAATTTCTGTGGCACATCAAATATGTGTAGCAAATTAATTGCATGCCCTCTGATCATGTTGTGGTCACCTGACTTGGGCAAAAGAGTGTGCCTTAGGATCCAGTTGATCGTTGGCAGTACTGACAGAAGAAAATGGACTGACCCAAACTTGAAAGTCTCAAGAGATTTGTCTGGGATCTCCTTGTACATCTGTGAGATAGAATTGTGATCCATCTTTTTCTTGGCATAAACATCCAAGTCATCTTCACTTTCCTTTGGGGCATTGATCAGATTGGCCCATTCCTCAATAGTTGATTGGTATCTCATTCCTTCAGACATCCAAACTATTCTGCCATCTGGATAGAAATGTGTTGTGGAGTAGAATTGCATAATGAGCTCATCATTTCAGTTTGTGAGCTTCTGCCCAACAAAGTCTGCAACTCCACACGCACTGAAGCTGTCATACACTCCAGGATAGTGTTCTTCATTCTCCTTCATGTAGGTCCAGTCGACCCACCTCATATCACACACTATAGGCTTCTTGTCCAACAAGATTGTCTCATAGAAATCCTGCCGTTCCTTTGTGTGGAACCTGTAATCAACAGCAGTCCTTCTCCTGGTGGCATATGGATCTGACTCTCTCCATAGCCTCAACCCTGAGTCTCTCCTGATCTTCATGTTCTCAGCCACAGGATGAGCATCATTGTGGTCTGGAATCTTGGGTTTGAGCTTTCTCAGGACTTGTTCTTCATCATCTTCATCAGCAGCAACTTCAGGCATTGGGGCCTTGTTCTTCTCAGCAGCTGGTATACTCCTAGTATTCCTCTTAGGTGCACTCTTGGGCTTGGAGGATGCTTTGGGTGCTTATTTGGGCTTTGATGTTGCAGCCCCTGACTTTATAGCATCACCCATCAGCTTTTGTGCCTTGGGTGCTGGTGCAGCAACCTCTTCTTCCTCTTCCTCTTCAGAATCTCTCATGATTGAGGATCTCCCAAGCACTCTAGCAGTGGTCTTTTTGATCCTCTCCTTCCTCTTCTTCTCTTCTGCAGCAGCCTCTTTGGGTTCAGATCCCAAAGGGACT
This sequence comes from Triticum urartu, assembly GCF_056163025.1. Classification (NCBI taxonomy): domain Eukaryota; kingdom Viridiplantae; phylum Streptophyta; class Magnoliopsida; order Poales; family Poaceae; genus Triticum; species Triticum urartu. The sequence goes on from NC_141875.1 coordinate 232,882,908, forward strand.
TGAGTAGATGCTTTGGCCTTAGACATTGGAATTCTCTTTGCAGGAACCTTTTGCTTCATGCCTGGCTTGGTGGCAGCAGCAGTGCCATATTACTTCTTAACCACTTTCTTCTTGGAAGTGGCCTCATCCTCAACTGCCACATAGTCTTCATCCTCAGATTCAGAGGTCTTCTTCTTTCTGGCCCTGGGGGCAGCTTTGGGTAAGTTGCTTGGTGTGCTCCCGCTACCATCATCTGAACTGCTAGAGGGACTAGTGCCCTCACTCAGGTGAACCTGCTCCTCTGACCTGTTCTGGCTGTCACTCTGATCAGACATATTGCAAACACCGACAGCAGACCCTGTGAATAGATATAGATGAGATAGAGTGGATGAGCATCACAAAATGCAGAGGTTTTTGCAAAAGAATGAGTCAAAAACTTAGTTTTAGTTTTCCACAGAAAGCATTTCGGATCAACCAATTTGTAAACTCGGTGATATCGAAGAAGCTTTTGGAACCTAAACTAGTGAACTCGGTCAGACCGAGTCACAGTTCGGTGGCACCGAGACTGCTAGGGTTTCACAAAGTCCTAAAGTCGGTCACACCGATTTGCAATTCTCGGTCAGACCGAAAATTACATGTGCAATGGCCTGAGCCGAATCGGTGGTACCGAGTTCCACAACTCGGTGGGTCCGAGATGGTTTCGGCGGAAACCTAACCCTAAATTTTCAATTCACGACTAAACTACGGAGTGTTTTGACTGGATAAGAATGATCTCAATCGTGGCAAGATACATGGCGAACACAATGTGCTAGGAATCAGATAGGGATAGCATAGTGATCGAGTTCATACCCTAGTTCAGCGATGATCTCGCTACGACGGCAACGGCGGGGATGATTCCCGTTAACGGCGGCGGAGACCAGCGGCAGGAGGCGGCTGGCGACGAGGAAGACGATCCGGAGACCCTGGAGGCAGAGCGGGCTAAGCGCGGGTCGAGGAGGTTCGGAAAGTTTTCCAAAATTTGACCTGTGGGTATATATAGTCCGACCCTGTCGGTGTGACCGAGTGCAACAACTCGGTGGCACCGAGATTCATAACTGCAATCAGTTACTGAAACTCGGTGTAACCGAAAGGTTCAAATCGGTTGCACCGAGATTGAAAACCTAGATCGACTTAGTGATCTCGGTATGACCGAAATGGATGAATCGGTCAGACCGAAACGCACAAAGAAGTTTTGGAAGTTTAAGTCTATGACGAATCAGGGACTCCGCGTGCTCCTCACACAGAGTGGTTCGAATCTGACTTGATCAAATTTTGTGATGTAGCATGAATAGAGTTTGAGACGGGAAAAGCATAGATAGCTAGAGAGGGTTCTTAGGCATTCTTGTCCATCCAATTGGCAAAAGAAAAGAAAACCAATCAATCTAAACAACAAGTGGATGTCCTCGAATGAGTAAAATATGCAATCAACATGCTCACACAATAAAATGGCAATTGAAATATGTGGCAAAGCATTCACAACCAATTCTAGCATCTATCAAACAATTTGCGATGACTAGGTCATCTATATATGAGTATATTGACTTAGGAGTCAAATGAAAACATTTGATCATAGGTCATACTTATCGTTTAAGCACAAGTGGGGTTACCACTTTTACATAAAGCATTGTTGTGTTCACACCATTAGAGTTGCTTTAGCTCAATTCTTAGAGTAAAGCTCCCCCTAGATGTGAGATCCCCCCTAAGAGGGATGAACTAACCTTGGGTTTTGTCGATGATGACTTCATGTAGATGTTGAAGATGTGGATGCTCAATGTTGATGTAGATCATTTGAAGCTATCCATTGGAGTGAGTTGCACTTTCAATACCTACACGGGTTAGTCCCACAAGGAACAAACAAGGATATCCATAGACATAAAGTGATGCACACACAAGATGATGTCTATCAAAATCTTTTAGGTTACCTTGTCCCTTGTCTTACCAACAAGAGGGTTTGTGACTCCTTGAACTAGTGCAAGATGTGGAAGTTTATTGCACTTGTTCTTGCCAAGATGATAAGAGTGAAGTATGTTGGCGGAGTCACCCTCAAGAAATCTCTAGTTCTTCTTCTTCAGGATCCACACCATCTTGATGGGAATCCTCGGTGTTGTAGTTGTACTTGATGAAGTGGAACTTGAAGTAGTCTTGGGAACCCACTTGACCAAGGCCTTAGGAGCTTCTTCAAATGCATCAATTTCCTCTTGAAGCTTGTCCTTGCCTTTTTGCTTGTGGTCTTGTGGTGGAAGATCATCTTGAGCTTGTGTCCCTTTGAAATAAGTAGGATCATACTTCTCTTGTTGAGGAACAAACTTCATCTTGGGGTATTGATCTTCTTCCCACTCAACTCCATTGGCATTGAACTTTCGTTCAAAACCAACACCTTGATTCTTCCGGTGCCTTCCTTGCTTGCGTACAATTTCCTCGAATTGCTTACTTCCGGCAAGGCTCTTGTAAACACCTTTCTCTATAATTCCCTTCAATAAGCTATTTTCTTGCTCAAGTGTAACTTGGCTAAGAGAATCATTAGTGGAATCAAGAGAACTACTAGAAGCAACAATATTGGATTTAGCATGATTATTGTTACTACTAGAGGAAGAATCTTTCTTGTTCTTGTTACTAGACTTGACTTGAGGCATATAAGTGGATAAGAGTAAACGCTTGGCAATGTAATAAGAACTTTTCTTATGAAAATCATCATTGATTGATTTTAAGAACTCATGCTCTTGCTCAAGGTTGAGCTTTTCAAAGCGTAATTTCTCATGAGTCCTTAAAAGTTCTCGATGATCTCCTAAGATAGTTTCATGAGCTAACTTAAGAGTGTTTAGTTCTTTAGTTAGAGACTCAATCTTCTCCTTATCATTGTCATTTGTTTTATCTTGATTAGCATGATTAATTGATGTTTCATCACAGTATTCATCACTAGAGTTGTCAACAAGTAAATCATCATCACCTAACAAGTCATCTTCATCACTATTGAAATCAACATACTCGGGGTGTGATACCTGTGGGCCTTTAGCCATGAAGCATGTTCCAACTCCTTCATTTGGTGAGTCAAATATGTCGTAGGAGTTGGTTGTCACAAGTGCTAGACCGACAACACCTTCATCTTGAGTATATTCAGAGTCAGAGTGATAGCTTCTCTCGGAGTGGTTGTCGGAGTTGGAGCCGGATACCCATTCACCTACATGAGCTTGATGTCTTCGTTTTGTGTAGCTCCTTGATGACTTGTCCTTTCTTTCCGAATCCTTGCTTCTCCATGAGGGTCTTCATTCATAACGATCATCTCTACTCCTTCTTTCTCTAGATGGTGATTCTTCTCTTCTACTTCTTCTCTTGGGAGAATCTTCTCTTATCTTGTAGGGGGCGTACACTCATTGGAATAGTGTCCGGGCCTTCCACAATTGTAGCAGTTTCGCTCTCGACTAGAAGATCTTTTGTCATTGTAGGACCTTGACTTGGAGCTTCTCTCTTTGCTTCTACTCTTGTAGAACTTGTTGAAATTCTTCACCATTAAGCTCAATTCTTCATTGAAGGTTTGTTTCTCACTCGATGATGTGGGGGCTTCACATGAGGCTTTGTAAGCACCACTTGATTTGTTGTGAAGTTCCTCTTTATCCTTGAGTGACATCTCATGAGCAACAATTCTTCTGATGACTTCCGTTGGCTTGAGATCTTTGTAATTTGGCATCATTTGGATCAATGTGCACACGGTATCATATTTTCCATCCAAGGATCTTAGGATCTTCTTGATGATGAATCTATCGGTCATCTCTTCACTCCCTAAGTCGGCAATCTCATTTGTGATAAGAGCAAGCCTAGAGTACATTTCAGCAACACATTCACCATCCTTCATTTTGAACTTGTCAAGTTGACTTTGAAGCACATCCAATTTGGATTCCTTGACGGAGTCAGTACCTTCGTGCATATCTATCAAAGTATCCCAAATTTCCTTTGCATTCTCAAGACGGCTGATTTTGTTGAATTCTTCGGGGCACAATCCGTTGAAGAGGATATCACAAGCTTGAGCGTTGTATTGCAGCATTTTCAACTCTTCCGCAGTGGCTTCACGGTTCAGTTCTTTCCCGTCAAAGAATTCACCTTGCAAGCCAATACACACAATAGCCCAAACGGCGGGGTTATGTCCAAGAATATGCATTTTCATATTATGCTTTCAACTAGCAAAATTAGTGCCATCAAAGTAAGGACCTCTACAGTGATAATTTCCCTCGCTAGACGCCATACTCTCCTAGGTTGTGAAACCAATGCTATGACCGCCAAAAGCTATGGAAATCAAAGAAAATGGAGACCAAAGCTCTAATACCACTTGTAGGATCGAAAGTATGTCTAGAGGGGGGTGATTAGACTACTTGACCAAATAAAAATCTAGCCTTTTCCCAATTTTAGTTCTTGGCAGATTTTAGCTATCTTAGCACAAGTCAAGCAATCTCCACACAATTCAAGCAAGCATGGAAAAGAGTATATGAGCACCGGAAAGTAAAGCATGGAACTTGCAAGAATGTAAAGAGGATGGTTTGGAGGATTCAAACGCAATTGGAGACACGGATGTTTTTGTCATGGTTCCGATAGGTGGTGCCATCGTACATCCACGTTGATGGAGACTTCAACCCACGGAGGGTAACAGTTGCACGAGTCCACGGAGGGCTCCACCCACGAAGGGTCCATGAAGAAGCAACCTTGTCTATTCCATCACGGTCATCGCCCATGAAGGACTTGCCTCACTAGCGGTAGATCTTCACGAAGTAGGCGATCTCCTTGCCCTTGCAAACTCCTTGGTTCAACTCCACAATCTTGTCGGAGGCTCCCAAGTGGCACCTAGCCAATCTAGGAGACACCACTGTCCAACAAGTAACAAATGGTGTGTTGATGATGAACTCCTTGCTCTTGTGCTTCAAATGATAGTCTCCCCAATACTCAACTCTCTCTCACAGGATTTGGATTTGGTAGAAAGAAGATTTGAGTGGAAAGCAACTTGGGGAAGGCTAGAGATCAAGATTCATATGGTTTGGATGGAATATCTTGACGTCAACACAAGTGTAGGTGGTTCTCTCAAAAAATGTGTATTGGAAGTGTAGGTATGTTCTGATGGCTCTCTCAACGAATGAAGAGTGGGTGGAGGGGTATATATAGCCTCCACACAAAATCTAACCGTTACACACAATTTGCCAAACTCGGTGGGACCGAATGGTTAAACTCGGTCGGACCGATTCAGCAAACCTAGTGACCGTTAGGATTTTCGGTGGGACTGAGATACAAATCGGTAGGACCGATATGGTTAGGGTTAGGGCATAACGTAATCTCGGTGTGACCGATTACACAAACTCGGTGGGACCGATTTTGGTAATAAGCTTACCAGAGAGTTGGTCAGGTAAACTCGGTGGGACCGATTCGCTCATCTCGGTGAGACCGAAGTGTTACAAAAGGGAAACAGAGAGTTTACATTGCAATCTCGGTGGGACCGATCGCTCATCTCGGTAAGACCGAAACGTTATGAAGGGAAACAGAGAGATTACCATCCCATCTCGGTGAGACTGAGATCCCTATCGGTGAGACCAATTTGCCTAGGGTTTTTGGCAGTGGCTATTACATTTGAAACTCGGTGGCGCCGGATAGAAAGAATCAGTGGGCCGAGTTTGACTTTTGGTTTAGGTCATATGTGGATGTGGGAAGGTAGTTGTGGATTTTGGAGCATATCACTAAGCATTTTGAGCAAGCAAGCCATTAAGCAACACCTCATCCCTCCTTGATAGTATTGGCTTTTCCTATAGACTCAATGTGATCTTGGATCACTAAAATATAAAATGTAGAGTCTTGAGCTTCAAGCTTGAGCCAAACTTTTTGTCCTTAGAATTTTGAGGGATCCACTTTCCTCATCCATGCCATGCCATTCATTGAGCTTTTCCTGAAATATTAATCTTGGAATAATGTTAGCTCAATGAGCTATATGTTGTTAGGAATTACCAAAACCACCCAGGGATAGTTGCACTTTCACCGGTGAGAAGAGGTTATTTGATATTAGCTCACTTGATGAATGGAGAACCCAAGCCTATGAAAATGCCAAGTTTTTTAAAGAAAAAGTTAAATGATGGCATGATAAAAGGATACAAAAGCGTGAGTTTAATGTAGGTGACTATGTATTTCTATACAACTCTTGTTTAAGATTTTTTGCAGGAAAACTTCTCTCTAAATGGGAAGGTCCTTACGTTATCGAGGAGGTCTATCGTTCCGGTGCCATAAAAATAAACAACTTCGAAGGCAGAAATCCGAAGGTGGTGAACGGTCAAAGAATCAAACATTATATCTCAGGTAATCCCATAAATGTTGAAACTAATATTATTGAAACCGTAACCCCGGAGGAATACATAAAAGGGACACTTTTCGGAACACTCCAGACTCCGAAAAATAATAGGTATGTGGTACGGTAAGTAAACCGACTCCAAAACAGTTTTTAAGGCCATATTTCTCTGTTTTGGAATATTTAGAAAAATAGAAAAATAAGAAGCCGTCCGGGAAGGACACGAGTGCTCCACGAGGGTGGAGGGCGCGCCCTACCCCCTTGGGCGTGCCCCCCGACCTCGTGGGCACCTCGTGCACTCTCCGGACTCTGTTTTCGTACATGATATGTATTTTTGTCGGTAAAAATTCATTATATAATCTCCCGGGGGTTTTGATTCTCGTATCATGCAATTATCCTCTATTTGTGTTTCGAGATGTTGCTGCTGCAGATTAGAGCAAGATGTCTTCTCAAGAGTCAGTCGGTGAGAGCCGGGTGTCTCATCCGGCACCAAGATCAACGACAAACAGCAATGCTGACCTCTTTGGGCTAGCAATGGAGGAAGAGATGGAGGCTGATTTGAAGAGGATAGATGCCATGGAAGAGGATCAAGAAGTCACTTCCTGCCTCCAAGCTAGATTCACAATGGGAGAACTGGAGAGCTCGGCTATTCCAAACTCGGTTATCCCTTCCAATGTTAGATTTCTTATGAGAATATGAAAAAGAGTGTCATTGGTTCTCCCGCAGCTATGCGGCACCCTTGGGAGCAGGGAGCTTTGGCTGTTACAGGAAAACTCCGAAAGGAAATAATGGACCTCAAGCAGCAAGTAAACAAGCTCGAGGAGGAGAATCGTATCTTGAGGGGCATCATCACCAAGAATATCACATCACCATCCCCCAAAAGAGAGACATAATCACATGGGTATGGGCACTCCCCTTGGCAACTGCCAAGCTTGGGGGAGTGCCCCGGTATCGTATCACCATCACTTTTATCTTTACCATTTTCCTTAGTTCGGTCCTTTTGGTAATATCTTGATCTAGTAGAATAAAAGTTCTTAGTATGATCTAGTCGTGAGTTTTGCTTTATAATCCTTCTATGTAATCGAGTCCGTGAGCTATATAATAAAGATTAGTGTTGAGTCAAGGGCTTGATTATTTTTCCATGATCCTAAGGGAACAAAAGAAAAGAGAAAGAAATAAAAAGAAACAAAGAGATCATGTGAGTCTTATGGAGAGTAATGAGCTCACATAGAAAAAAGTATGATGAATAAAAGTTGTTGAGAGTTGACAAGCATAGTTTTGGTTATCGTTGCAATTAATAGGAAGTAATAAAGAAAGAGAGGTATTCACATATAGATATACTATCTTGGACATCTTTTATGATTGTGAGCACTCATTAAAATATGACATGCTAAAGAGTTGACGTTGGACAAGGAAGACAACGTAATGGGTTATGTTTTCTTACATCTGAGATAAATTATATTGTCATGGATTATCCAACATGGTTGAGCTTGCCTTTCCCTCTCATGCTAGGCAAATTCATCGCACCAAGTAGAGATACTACTTGTGCTTCCAAATACCCTTAAACCTGTTTTGCCATGAGAGTCCACCATACCTACCTATGGATTGAGTAAGATCCTCCAAGTAAGTTGTCATCGGTGCAAAGCAATAAAAATTGCTCTCTAAATATGTATGACTTATTAGTGTGGGAGAAAATAAACTTTATACGATCGTGTGATATGGAAGAAATAAAAGCGACAGTCTGCACAATAAAGGTCCATATCACAAGTGGCAATATAAAGTGACGTTCTTTCGCATTAAGATTTTGTGCATCCAACTATAAAAGCGCATGACAACCTCTGCTTCCCTCTGCGAAGGCCCTATCTTTTACTTTTATCTCCTACCTTGCATAAGAGTCATGGTGATCTTCACCCTTCCTTTTTACATTTTATCCTTTGGCAAGCACAACATGTTGGAAAGATCCTGGTATATATGGCTAATTGGATGTGAGTTTTCATGAACTATTATTGTTGACACTACCCTTGAGGTAAATGTTGGGAGGCAAAACTATAAGCCCCTATCTTTCTCTATGTTCGATTAAAATTCCATAGCCATAAGTATTGTGTGAGTGTCAGCAATTGTGAAAGACTATATGATAGTTGAGTATGTGGACTTGCTGAAAAGCTCTTATACATTGACTCTTTCCTATGTTATGATAAATTGCAATTGCTCCAACGACTGAGATTAAAGTTTTTTAGTTTTCAATGAAGTTTACTATTCATACTTGAAATTGTGATTGAATTATTACTCTAGCATAATGAAAGTGCGTTATATCGACTAGAGGGGGGGTGAATAGGCGATTTTTATGAAAGTCTTCAAAACGTGGAAGTTTCGAAGACAAACAATAGAAATAAACCTATTACCATGCAGCGGAAGGTAGACTACACTAGGCAAGCCAAAGTCAAGTGTTCAATGAAGTGAAAGCACAATGACTAATAGCAGCTAGGTAGTAAGGATCAGGTAGGAAGATATTATGATGCCAATCAGAATAAGCAGTCACTCAGTGAAGACAAGAGATAGTGCAATCTTACAATGACTTCACAAGGACCAACAGTAAGTAAAGGGAAGGGAAGGATGAAACCAGTGACTCGTTGAAGACAATGATTTGTTGGACCAGTTCCAGTTGCTGTGACAACTGTACGTCTGGTTAGGGCGGCTAGGTATTTAAACCTTAGGACACACAGTCCCGGACACCCAGTCCTAAACACGCAGCTCAGGACACCCAGTCCTCACCGTATTCCCCTTGAGCTATGGTCACACAGACCTCGCCCAATCACTCTGGTAAGTCTTCAAGGTAGACTCCCAAACCTTCACAGACTTCATTCACCGGCGATCCACAATGACTCTTGGATGCTCAAAATGCGACGCCTAACCGTCTGGAGGATTCACAGTCCTCAAGTGTAATAAGTCTTCAGATCACACAGACAGGAAGACTTAAGTGATGCCTAACACTCTTTGGCTCTGGGTGGTTAGGGCTTTATCCTCGCAAGGAATTCTCTCTCAAAGGCTTCGAGGTGGGTTGCTCTCAAACGACAAAAGCCGTACTCTAACTCTAAGCAGCCAACCGTTTATGGTTGTAGGGGGTGGGCTATTTATGGCCACTAGGCAACCCGACCTGATTTGTCCGAAATGACCCTGGGTCACTAAGGAACTGACATGTATTCCAACGGTCAGATTTCAAACACACACGGCAACTTTACTTGGGCTACAAGCAAAGCTGACTTGTCCGACTCTGGACAAGATTCGCTCTCATAGTCTTCGCTTGAAGACATATGTTTTGGTTAAGCTTCACTTCAGTCATCCTAACTGGTTCTCTTGGACCCCACTTAACTATACGGTGGTTCCTATGACTCAACAAAGAAGAAAAAGAACTACGAAAGATCTAAGTCTTCGAGCTCCATATGCTTCATGCGACCTCTTCTCGTGTCATAGTCTTCAATGTGAATGTCTTCACATACCACCTTTGACATCAATGTCTTCATACATTTTTAGGGGTCATCTCTGGTAGGAAAACCGAATCAATGAGGGACTTCTACCTGTGTTATCCTGCAATTCTCACAAACACATTAGTCCCTCAACTAGGTTTGTCGTCAATACTCCAAAACCAACTAGGGGTGGCACTAGATGCACTTACAATCTCCCCCTTTTTGGTGATTGATGACAAACTAGTTGAAGTGTTCAACGGGGAATATAATATGTGAGATTGTAAAAGGATAAGGAATTGTCTTCATAAGTTGTAAGGGCTCCCCCTGAAGATGTGCATATAAGTAATTTGCTTTTGGAATGCAAATGCACATGGCAGGTTGTACATGTGGAGATCCTCTTCAACTTATGATGACAATCCACTATGCATGTGAAGATATGTAAAGATAATGACATGCATAATGGAAAATGGACGTCTGCAAAATGATCTAAGTGCGGAATTTATCGTCGCACATGCGGAATTTATCATCGCATCACAAGGTAGCAAATAAGTAGCAGACGACCAATGAGAGTTTAAGCGTTACAACTCAAAGAACCAAATGTATCAAAACGAGAGTTGTAAACACTTGGCAAAATATAAAGTAACCGCCCATAGGGACCCGCTTGAAGACTATCAAACTCATATGCTTCTCCCCCTTTTGTTAGTAAGGACCAAAAAGGTTTGAAGACATAGAGCATCTACTCGTTCCCATGAAGAGTAGGTGAAGCAGCAGGGTCGTCGGTGGTGTTCGGCGGTGCAGAAGAACTCGGAGCAGTGTCGAAGCGTGCTGAAGGAGGGGGTGGTGAAGTAGCATCGTCTTCGTCCTCGATCACGCTGGCATTCACAGTTGCCGCAGAGGAAGAGAACTCAGAGTCTTCAAGAGATGGAGTTTGTCGCAGCACTGCCCTTCGAGGAGGTGTGGAGTCAAACTTGAAGCGTTCAGAGAAGCCATCCTCTTGAAGATCATCTTCAGAGCACATAAGCGTCAGCCCTTTCCATGTGCGTCGAGAGGTTTCATGTGCAACAAAGGCATTCTTGGTGGCAAGATTGCGAATGCGGTTGACATCCACCAAGAGGCTTTGCATTTGTCGCTTCAGCCAGTCATGATGCCTATCCTGTTTCTGATGAAGAGCCACCAGAAGCTCTCGGTCATTGAGAACACGAGTGCGCTTCTTGGGTCGTTGGGCAATTGTGCTTTCGGTGGCTTCAGTAAGGGCAGGATGTGGTGCACGTGTAGTTCCAGCCAAAGGATAAACACGAGTGACTGCTTCAACTAATTCCATGTGCTAAGAGAAACTTTGATGCTCCGCATTCTGACGACTAAGAGGCTCCTTGGCAGGCTCAGGATAAATAGCTTCAACGGACATGTCCACATCAGGCAGAAAGATCCGATGATTGCGAGCAGATGGCTGATATGAGATAGCAGAGTGGAGTTTAATCAGCCGAGTTATCCACGGAGCGTAGAACTTCAAGCCAAAAAGATCAGAGCCTGATGCAGCAAGTTGGCGGATGAAGAAGTCTTGTGCATTGAAGCATTTGCCATGAAGAATATAGAAGACCAAAGTCTTCATTGCACCTTCCAGCTTGGCATGGGGAGAATGTCCTTTGATAGGCCAGAGAGTTCGCCTTATGATGTGATAAATAGTCCATGGCAGATACTCAAGATCTTCAACAAGGAACTCCTTAGGATATGGAGCATCTTGTGGCAAGGGCTTCATCATACTAAGCATCTGGCTCATATTTGGTTCAGGCTTCTGAAAGATGCTCTCCATAGCTTCACTATGAAACTGACAGCCAGGTTCGTAGAGATCACCAGGAGTGGGAAGACCAGCGAGCTCAATGATGTCAAAGGCTTTGGCTTCGTGATGAACATTTCCTGTCATCCACTCCAGGACCCAAGTCTTCAGATCTCTGTTGTACCCACGGATGTGAAGTGTGGCATAGAATTGGAGTAGCAACTCTTCATTCCAGTTCTCTTGGTCAGTGACAAACGACAACAATCCAACCTCTTTGAAGCAATCCAGAGCTTCTTCCAGACAGGGCAGACCAGCTATTGGTTCGATGTCAAGGCGCTTATGTGGGAAGATGCGACCTTGACTGTACAGAACGCAGGAGTAATAGCTTCGCTATGGATAGCTCCAGAACCGATCAGAAGATATTCTTTCCCTTGAGTAGGGGTTCTTGGAGCTATTGAAGAAAGTGTTGTCTGCTTTGAAGCCTTTGACATTGAAGGATCCAGGTGCTGATGCAGGGCCCGGAAACCTGGGCAACCTTGGAATTGGCTTCTGGACCTGAGGCCTATGCTCAACATGATAGTCAAACTAAGGACCAGCAGCAGGCGCAGGAACTGGAGCAGTAGTATTTGCTTCACTGACTTCTGGTTCTTGGGTTGGTGGAGGCTCCACATTTGCTTCAGCCATGACAGCGTCAGTGGCTTCATTGGTGTTGGTGGTGGCAGCCTCAAGCTTTTCAACCTCCACATGATGAGCTGGAGGGTCGGTCACAATCACGTTCTCCTTGAGAACATCTTCTTGGTGAGACGGGCGTGTAGCAACTATTGGGGTTTCTTCTTCATCGGCTGATGCAGCCGGAATGTTTTCAGCAGCTTTAGCTTCAGACTCGGAGACTGGAGGCCTTGGTCCTTTGCAAAGCCTGTGTAACGCTGGCGACGCTTGTGGAGTTGGAGTTGGCTGGGCCTCGAATTCATCTTCCTCTTGTGCTTGTGGGTGATCAGCCCATGATGCATCCTGAGCAATTGGCGTCAGAGGACGTCCAATGCTGATGAGTTCGCTGTGCGTAAGCACAGGCGATGATACCTGTTGGTGCTCGATCTGAGGAAGAACTGCATCATCTTCAACATGGTCATGGTGACCAATGTCTTCAGCAGCGCTGGGATCAGCTGCTGGAAAGTCTTCAGCTTCATGAGCCTCTGTGGAAGCAGGCTCATGGACAGTCAGCTGGCGCTCTTGGTGTTCGGCAGGGCGAGCCATGGAGATGGGTTCAACAATTAAGGGCTCTGTGGGAGCAGCCCGTTCCTTCTTTGTCTTCCTTTTCTTCTTGGAGGGAGCAGCATCAGAGGCTTCAGAATGTTTCCTCTTTCGGGCTTCAGCCTCAGCAGTCCTTGTCTTCTTCAGTTCTGAAGCGGTAGACCTGGCTTTTGGCTTCGAGCCAGTCATGCTAGTGGGGAAGACAATGGGATCTGCTTCTTGCCTTGGTGTGGGTTCGACCACAGTGGGCTTCTTCTTCTGCTGCTTTGCAGCCATCCTGGGGTCGATGCCAGGACGACCAAGGGCCTTGCGCTTCTCAGCCTCATTGTAGGCTTGCACACTCTTGTTAGCCAGGACCTTCATTCACTCACGAGAACCCTGAGCTTCTGCACGTTTCTTGAGAAAGGCTTCTTTGAGCTCGTGCAGCATGATCTTGAAGTTCTTCACCTCTTGCACGCTGAGCTTGGCCATATGCTTCTTGAACTGAGCTTTCTCAAAGTCAATCTTCTACTTCAGTTCAATGATGCACTGGGCTATAGCTAACTCTGAAGCAATGGCGCCATGGAAGGCAACACTAAGGCCAATGGGAAGTTGCAGATCTTCAAAGCTGAGGTTGGGCGTGTCAAACCACTCATCGATGAAGTCATGGATGATTGCCACGTCAAAGAGAGGCAAATTGTTGAAGATTTCTGCTTCTTCTTTGCTCTTGATCAGTTGCTCAAGAGCGTCATCTGCCAGATCTTCATCACTGGACAGATCAATGGTATCATTGCATAGAATAGCAGTAGCTGTCAGTTCTTGGCCGGTGTGTGGCAGAGGCATCTTGACTTTCTGGGGCTTGGAGATGCGTGACAAATCTTCTGACTGCACACTGTCTTCAGGAGGTGCAGTAGCCAGTGGCTTCGCCCGTGAGATTTTTGGTGCAGAGGCAGGCTTTGAAGCTTTAGGCTGCTTCTTTGGATTCTGCTCTGTAGGCGCTTCATCTGATTCAGCGTCATCTGCAGGCTCATGCACGGCTGTCCCTTGAACAACGATATGAGTGATGAGACCTTCCAAGTTGTAGAAGGGCCCAACAAGATTGGGTTCAGCTTCGCGAGTTCCATCCGCACGGGGAGCAGAGGGACCAGGGTTGAAGTCTAATCCCAAAGACTTCTTGTTTTGCTTCGCTGAGTTCTGGGCAAACTAGAAGTTGCGCTTGAATAGATTGTCGTCATGACACCATAGCAGTGATGATGGGTCAACATCTGCAGGCTGTGGTCCACAGACCATGCAGGGATAGAAGCCTTGTTCAATGGCTTCATCTCTGGAACTGGGTTGAAGATTTTTGTATAGGATGTCTCCCCATGGTCGCTTGATGGCATTCTTTTCAGCATACTCCTTTGTCACAAATCCGTACTTGAACCACTGTTCTGCCCAATATCGTCGAATCCATTGGATTCGTGTCTTGCGCTGATTGTAATCCTCTTCTGGATCTTCTTGTACAGTTCTAAGAGGTCATCGGGCAGATCTCTTGATGTCTCACCTCGACGTTTTCTGCCACCCTTCCTTACTGATTTCTCTGCAGCCATGAACTTTAAACTAAATGGCTACAATACGTTCAAAGGCTTCAAGGGCTTTCGCTTGCTGGACAAATAGGAACTGGCTTCGGGAGAATTTATGTGATGTTGTAAGAATTCACACGTAGAACTGCTAGACGGAGTGGAAGAGGAGGCCGAGCAGTCCAATTGTCCGTGCCCTAACTTGGCGACGGAGGACACCTACGGCGACGGCGGAGAAGATGATGTCCGCGGTCGGCGTGAAAACGGCGTCGGAGAGGTTGCGGCAGCTAAGCGCTTCGTCGCCGGTGTCATCGAGGGCTAGCGGTGGCGCTAGGGTTCATGCGAGAGTGGAAGAAGAGATAATGACTGTGGTGTAGCGTGTATTTATAGGGACAGGGGTGGCACAGTGTTATTACACAGGTGCCCCTGGCGATTCACATCTGTCGAACACGTGGCCATCATGCAGCATATCGGAGGTTATTCCACGTCCCACGCACGCCTGGATTGTCGGGTGGTCGTTCCCACTTTTTCGGGTTTCAGGTGAAGGAATTAGCATTGAAAGCGGACTTAATGTTTGTCTCTGTATCTTCTGCTGACAAGGACGCAGAGAAGACAGTTGACAGTTTCAAAAGAATGCATATGATTTGGAGAGATAGAGTTTGAGATAGAAAGCATAGAGAGGTTAGGGTCCGATCACATTCACTTAGCTCAAAAGATTCAACAAGAAGACATAGCTATAAGTGAATGCTATAGAGGACAGAACACTAGTATACATATATAATCATCGTCGTGAAGATAATCATGAAGACATGTTAAGATTGAAGCCAAACCAAATGTGAAGACATAGCAAATGTAACGCCATGAGGGAAACACTTCAAACAGAACATTTGGTGGTGGCATGACCCACCGTATAGGAAGTATTAGACCCAGACACGGCGCACAATTATCGTGGCGCTCCGAAGTCAAATTCCTCATTAATGTATTCACACTTAGAATGCATGTCTTCATTGATTGAAGATATACTTTACTTCATGTGTTGCGCATCTAAGTCATCATTATGCATAAGTGTTAGGATGTGTGCCTGATCACAGGACATTTGAGGATTCCAAGATATTTAGCTCACACCATAACTTGCAAAATCTCTTCTCATCTAAGGGCTTGGTGAAGATATCTGCCAATTGCTCTTCAGTGTTGACGTGTATGATATCAATATCTTCCTTCACAACATGATCTCTAAGAAAGTGATGACGAATCTCAATGTGCTTTGTCTTCGAGTGCTGAACTGGGTTGTTGGCAATCTTGATGGCGCTTTCGTTGTCGCAGTAGAGTGGCACTTGCTTCAGATGAATGCCATAGTCTTTGAGTGTTTTCTTCATCCACAGAAGCTGAGTGCAGCAAGATCCAGCAGCAATGTATTCAGATTCAGCAGTGGAGAGAGATACACAGTTCTGCTTCTTTGAAGACCAACATACAAGTGATCATCCCAGAAAATGACATGTGCGTGATGTAGACTTGCGATCCACCTTGTCACCAGCATAATCAGCATCCGAGAATCCAACCAGATCAAACTCTGAGCCCTTAGGATACCATAATCCTAGAGTTGGGGTGTAAGCCAAATATCGAAGAATTCGCTTCACAGCTAAGTGATGCGATTCCTTTGGTGCCGCTTGGAATCGAGCACACATGCAAACACTAAGCATAATATCTGGCCTAGATGCACATAAATAAAGTAAGGAACCAATCATGGAGCGGTATACCTTTTGATCGAACTCTTTACCATTGTCGTCGGGACCCAGATGATGTTTGGCTGGCATTGGCGTCGTGAAGCCTTTGCAGTCTTGCATACCGAACTTCTTCAGGCAATCTTTGAGATACTTCTCTTGAGATATAAAGATGTTGTTGCATAGCTGTCGTATTTGAAGACCAAGGAAGAACTTCAGCTCTCCCATCATGGACATCTGGTATTGCTCTTGCATCATATATCCAAATTCTTCACTATATCTCTGATTGGTGCAGCCGAAGATAATGTCATCCACATATATTTGGCACACAAACAGTTCACCATCATATGTCTTCGTGAAGAGCGTGGGGTCAAGGGAACTAGATGTGAAGCCTTTGCTCTTCAGGAAGTATTTGAGTGTGTCATACCAAGCACGAGGGGCCTATTTGAGGCCATACAGTGCCTTGTTGAGCTTGTATACCATGTCAGGATGTTTTGGATCTTCAAAGCCAGGCGGTTGTGCAACATACACTTCTTCTTCAATCTTGCCATTTAGAAAAGCGCTCTTCACATCCATTTGATATAGAAGTATGTTATGATGATTTGCATAGGCCAGCAGTATGCGTATGGCTTCAAGTCGAGCCACAGGAGCAAATGTTTCATCGAAGTCAATCCCTTCAACTTGAGTATATCCTTGAGCAACGAGGCGAGCTTTGTTTCTGACAACTTGACCATGCTCATCTTGCTTGTTGCGATATATCCATTTGGTGCCTATTATATTGTGCTTCCAAGGATCAGGATGCTTAACCAGTTCCCATACATTATTCAGCTCAAACTATTGAAGCTCTTCTTGCATAGCTTGAATCCATTCAGGTTCCATGAAGGCTTCTTCAACTTTCTTGGGTTCTGTTATTGAGACGAATGCGAAGTGCCCATAGAAATTTGCTAGCTGTGTTGCCCTAGAATGAGTGAGCGGACCAGGTGCATTTATGCTATCAATTATTCTCTCCATCTGCACTTCATTTGCAACACGAGGATGCACCGGGCAAAGATTTTGCTCTTGCTGATCATTGTCATTGTTAGAGGGATTGTCTTCAGGCTGAGCATTGTCTTCAGGTTGATCAGGTGCGGAGATGATAAGTTCCTCATCAGGTTGATCTTCAGAGGGTATGATTTCTCCGGATCCCATAAGTTTGATTGATTCACTGGATGGAACTTCATCTAGCACATTTGGCAGGTGCTCTCTTTGTGAACCATTAGTCTCATCGAACCGCACATCCACTGTTTCAACCACTTTATAATGAAAGAGATTGAAGACTCTGTAGGAGTGCGAATCCTCTCCATATCCAAGCATAAAACCCTCATGTGCTTTTGGTGCAAATTTTGAAGTGTGATGTGGATCCTTGATCCAGCACCTGCCGCCAAATACTCTGAAGTAACTGACGTTTGGCTTTTTGCCAGTGAGAAGCTCATAAGATGTCTTGTTCAGAAGCTTGTGAAGATAAACATGGTTGATTGTATGGCATGCAGTATCAATGGATTCAGGCCAGAATTTTCTTGGAGTCTTGTATTCATCAAGCATCGTTCGGGCCATCTCAATCACTGTTCTGTTCTTGCGTTCGACGACGCCATTCTGCTGTGGCTTGTACGGAGCTGAGAATTCATGTGTGATGCCCAAAGTGTCAAGATATGTATCAAGGCCAGTGTTCTTGAATTCAGTGCCATTGTCACTTCTGATGTGCTTTATCTTGGCGCCATAGTTGTTCATTGCTCGATTGGCGAAGCGTCTGAAGACATCCTGCACTTCAGCCTTGTAGACGATTATATGCACCCAAGTATATCTAGAATAATCATCAACAATGACAAAGCCATAGAGATAAGCAGTAGTAGTAAGAGTTGAGTAATGAGTGGGACCGAAAAGATCCATGTGGAGCAGTTCGAAGGGTCGAGTTGTTTTCATGATTGTCTTTGAGGGATGCTTGGCCCTCGTCATCTTTCCTGCTTCACAGGCACCGCATAAGTGATATTTCTTGAACTTGACGCCCTCGATGCCTATGACATGCTTCTTCTTTGCAAGGGTGTGCAGGTTCCTCATGCCAGCATGCCCTAGTCTTCGATGCCAGAGCCAGCATTCTGAAGCTTTTGCCAGAAGACATACTGCAAGCTGTGGCCCTGCTGAGAAATCTACCACGTACAAATCATCTTTCCTATACCCTTCAAACACTAGAGACTTGTCAGATTCCATTAGAACAAGACAACGATATTTTCCAAACATCACGATCATATTTAAATCGCAAAGCATTGAGACAGACATTAAGTTGAAGCCAAGGGATTCAACAAGCATGACTTTATCCATGTGTTGATCCTTTGAGATTGCAACTCTACCTAGACCCAATACCTTACTTTTACCAGTGTCAGCAAATGTGATGTGACTATTGTCGGATGGACGTAAGGTTGAGTCCATAAGAAGACTTCGCTTGCCAGTCATGTGATTTGTACACCCACTGTCAATAATCCATTCTGAAGCTGCTGGTGTCGTACCCTACAGTGCAATTAGGGGGATAGGATTCACGAAGAGAATTGTGAAGCAAAAACATTTGACGAACCAGTGGGTTATGAAATCTTAGATCGAGATTAGGACTGGTAGGGAGAGTAGCAAGCGATTCAGGAACGAAGTACATAATAAGACCATTCGAGCATTTGATCTTGCGCCCTACAAGATGTTTAAGGTCCCCAGCAATAGCGTCAGACGATTTTGGTTTTCTGCTGGAGACCCTTCCCTGCAAAAGAGAGTTAAGCTTTCTTAACCACCCACATCTTCAAGGGTGGCTTAGAAGCAATAAGTCTAAGTGCAGCAGCTGAGAACTTTGGCTTTGGAGACCTAGTAAAAAGTCTTGCAGGAGGACAATAGTACTCATAAGAATAAGCAGAATAGTTCTTGGTCTCATGAACATGGCGGTTTGATGAACCGTGCTCATATTCATAGGCCTGAGTATGGCTTCCCTGCAAAACATTTGCGTTAGTGCGACTCAGGTGAGTCCTCTGTCTGTATGAAGCCTTTGGACCGTATGAAGCCTGTGGTCTGGGGTTTGTCTTCTTCACTTGTGGTGTCATGATGACATTCACAGGAAGATTCTCCAGACACCTTTTCGGTACCCAGATCTTCTTCATAGGCGGTCCATTCCTGCAGTTAGTACCAATATACCTGGCAAACACTTCACCATTCTGATTCTTAAACAGTTTATAGTTTGCATCAAAGGATTCATCAATGACGATGGGATTAGCACAAGTGAAGCCAGATAGGGTGGATGGATCTGCTAAAGGTTCCTTTGCAGCAACCCATGTGGTTTTGGGGTACTGCTCAGGTTTCCAGTAAGAGCCATCAGCATTCATTTTCCTTTCGAACCCAACACCCTCTTTCCTAGGGTTTCGGTTCAGAATCTGCCTTTTGAGGACATCACATAGTGTCTGATGCCCTTTGAGACTTTTGTACATCCCTGTTTCAAGCAATGTCTTCAACCTAGCATTCTCATCAGCAATAACAGTGGTATCCTCAGTAGAGGGGTTAGTTCCCACATCAACAGTTGAAGATATTGCAACAGTAGCAGCAGTAGAACATTCAGCAACAGAAGTAGCATTATCACGCTCAATGCATTTAAGACATGGTGGTTCAAATCCTTCCTGAGCGGAACTGATCTGTTTGGCGCGAAGTGACTCGTTTTCCTTTTGAAGATCTTCATGAGCCGCTCTCAATTTCTGAAGATCTTGCTTCCTTTGAAGATAATCATAGGAAAGCCTTTCATGAGTTGTTGAGAGCGTTTCATGACGACCTTCAAGTTCCTCATACTTAACATGAAGGTTTTTTATGTCTTCAATTAAGGACTGAGATCGAGTCATTTCAGCGTCTAGCAGATCATCGCTTTTGTCTAACAGTTTTTGAATATGTTCCATAGCTTTCTGTTGTTCAGTTGCAATTTTAGCAAGTGTTTTGTAGCTGGGTTTGAAATCACAATCAGAGTCATCTTAACTAGATGTTTGATAGTGAGTGGTGCTTGTGTTTACCTTGGCACCACGTGCCATGAAGCAGTAGGTAGGAGCGGAGTCGTCCTTGTCATTTGCATCGGTGTCGGTGATGAAGTCGTTGTCTTCAGTGTTGAAGATGGACTTGGCAACGTATGCTGTAGCCAGACTCGCGACCCCAGAATCGAACTCCTCCTCAGACTCCACCTCCACCTCCGCCTCCTCAGACGACGACTCCTCCTCTGAATCCATTTCCTTGCCAACAAACGCACGGGCCTTGCCAGATGAGCTCTTCTTGTGTGATGAAGACTTGGAGGCATACTTGGAAGAAGACTTTGAGTATTTCTTCTTCTTCTTGTCGTCGGAGTCATACTCCTTGCTCTTCTTCTTCTTCTTCTTGTTCTCATTGTCCCACTGCAGACACTCAGAGATGTAGTGGCCAGGTTTCTTGCACTTGTGGCATGATCTTTTCTTGTAGTCATAAGCAGAAGCTTCATCATTCCTTGAGCTTGATCATGAAGACTTTCTGAAGCCTTTCTTCTTGGTGAATTTTTGGAGCTTCTTCACAAGCATAGCAAGCTCCTTTCCAATGTCTTCAGGATCATTAGTACTGCTGTCGGATTCTTCTTCAGATGTGGAGACAGCTTTTGCCTTCAAGGCACGAGTTCGCCCATAGTTGGGACCGTAGATATCTCTTTTCTCAGAAAGCTGAAACTCATGTGTGTTGAGCCTCTCAAGTATGTCAGACGGATCGAGTGTCTTGAAATCAGGACGTTCTTGAATCATCAGGGCTAGGGTGTCAAACGAACTGTCAAGTGATCTCAGGAGTGTCTTGACGACTTCATGCTTGGTGATCTCAGTAGCGCCGAGGGCTTGAAGCTCATTTGTGATGTCAGTGAGTCGATCAAATGTGAGCTGGACATTCTCATTGTCATTTCTCTTAAAGCAGTTGAAGAGGTTGCGAAGGACACTGATTCTCTGATATCTCTGGGTTGAGACGCCTTCGTTGACCTTTGAGAGCCAGTCCCAGACTAGCTTAGATGTTTCCAAAGCACTCACGCGGCCATACTGTCCTTTGGTCAGATGACCACAAATGATATTCTTGGTAGTAGAGTCCAGTTGAACGAACTTCTTGACGTAAGCAGCAGTGACACCTTCTCCAGCCTTGGGAACGCCGTTCGTGACGACATACCATAGGTCGACGTCAATGGCTTCAAGATGCATGCGCATCTTATTCTTCCAGTAGGGATATTCAGTTCCATCGAAGACGGGGCACGCAGCGGAGACTTTAATTATCCCTGCAGTCGACATAGCTAAAACTCCAGGTGGTTAAACCGAATCACACAGAACAAGGGAGTACCTTGCTCTGATACCAATTGAAAGTGCGTTATATCGACTAGAGGGGGGGTGAATAGGCAATTTTTATGAAAGTCTTCAAAACGTGGAAGTTTCGAAGACAAACAATAGAAATAAACCTATTACCATGCAGCGGAAGGTAGACTACACTAGGCAAGCCAAAGTCAAGTGTTCAATGAAGTGAAAGCACAATGACTAATAGCAGCTAGGTAGTAAGGATCAGGTAGGAAGATATTATGATGCCAATCAGAACAAGCAGTCACTCAGTGAAGACAAGAGATAGTGCAATCTTACAATGACTTCACAAGGACCAACAGTAAGTAAAGGGAAGGGAAGGATGAAACCAGTGACTCATTGAAGACAATGATTTGTTGGACCAGTTCCAGTTGCTGTGACAACTGTACGTCTGGATAGGGCGGCTAGATATTTAAACCTTAGGACACACAGTCCCGGACACCCAGTCCTGAACACGCAGCTCAGGACACCCAGTCCTCGCCGTATTCCCCTTGAGCTAAGGTCACACAGACCTCGCCCAATCACCCTGGTAAGTCTTCAAGGTAGACTCCCAAACCTTCACAGACTTCGTTCACCGGCGATCCACAATGACTCTTGGATGCTCAGAACGCGACGCCTAACCGTTTGGAGGATTCACAGTCCTCAAGTGTAATAAGTCTTCAGATCACACAGACAGGAAGACTTAAGTGATGCCTAACACTCTTTGGCTCTGGGTGGTTAGGGCTTTATCCTCGCAAGGAATTCTCTCTCAAAGGCTTCGAGGTGGGTTGCTCTCAAACGACAAAAGCCATACTATAACTCTGAGCAGCCAACCATTTATGGTTGTAGGGGGTAGGCTATTTATAGCCACTAGGCAACCCGACCTGATTTGTCCGAAATGACCCTGGGTCACTAAGGAACTGACACGTGTTCCAACGGTCAGATTTCAAACACACACGGCAACTTTACTTGGGCTACAAGCAAAGCTGACTTGTCCGGCTCTGGACAAGATTCGCTCTCATAGTCTTCGCTCGAAGACATAGGTTTTGGTTAAGCATCACTTTAGTCATCCTAACTAGTTCTCTTGGACCCCACTTAACGGTACGGTGGTTCCTATGACTCAACAAAGAAGAAAAAGAACTATGAAAGATCTAAGTCTTCGAGCTCCATATGCTTCATGCGACGTCTTCTCGTGTCATAGTCTTCAATGTGAATGTCTTCACATACCACCTTTGACATCAATCTCTTCATACATTTTTAGGGGTCATCTCTGGTAGGAAAACCGAATCAATGAGGGACTTCTACTTGTGTTATCCTGCAATTCTCACAAACACATTAGTCCCTCAACTAGGTTTGTCGTCAATACTCCAAAACCAACTAGGGGTGGCACTAGATGCACTTACACATAAGAGCTTATATGACAAAAATTATATAAGTTACTGTTTTAAGAATGATCACGATGCCCTCATGTCCGTATTTTATTTTTATCGACACCTCTATTTCTAAACATGTGGACATATTTTTCGATTTCGGCTTTTCTCTTGAGGACAAGCAAGGTCTAAGCTTGGGGGAGTTGATACGTCCATTTTGCATCATGATTTTATATAGATATTTATTGCATTATGGGTTGTTATTACACATTATGTCACAATAATTATGCCTATTCTCTCTTATTTTACAAGTTTTACATGAAGAGGGAGAATGCCAGCAGTTGGGATTCTGGGCTGGAAAAGGAGCAAATATTAGAGACCTATTCTGCACAGCTCCAAAAGTCCCGAAACTTCATGGAAGACGTTTTCAGAATATATAAAAAATACTCAGCGGAAGAGATTCACCAGGGGGCCACACCCTGCCCACGAGGGTGGGGGCGCGCCCTACCCCCCTGGGCGCGCCCCCCTACCTCGTGGGCCCCCTGGTGGCCCTCTGGTGGCCATCTTCTGCTATATGAAGTCTTTTGATGGGAAAAAATAGGAAGCCATCTTCTCGGACGAAACTCCGCCGCCACGAGGCGGAACCTTGGCGGAACCAATCTAGGGCTCCGACAGAGCTGTTCTGTCGGGGAAACTTCCCTCCCGGAGGGGGAAATCATCGCCATCGTCATCACCAACGCTCCTCTCATTGGGAGAGGGCAATCTCCATCAACATCTTCTTCGGCACCATCTCCTCTCAAAACCCTAGTTCATCTCTTGGATCAACTTCTCCCATGTGCTAGTAGGTTGCTAGTGGTGTTAATTACTCCTTGTAGTTGATGCTAGTTGGTTTATTTGGTGGAAGATCATATGTTCAGATCCTATATGCATATTAATACCCCTCTGATTATGAACATGTTTATGCTTTGTGAGTAGTTACGTTTGTTCCTGAGGACATGGGAGAAGTCTTGCTATTAGTAGTCATGTGAATTTGGTATGCGTTCGATATTTTGATGAGATGTATGTTGTCTCTCCTCTAGTGGTGTTATGTGAACGTCGACTACATGACACTTCACCATTATTTGGGCCTAGAGGAAAGCATTGGGAAGTAATAAGTAGATGATGGGTTGCTAAAGTGACAGAAGCGTAAACCCTAGTTTATGCGTTGCTTCATAAGGGGCTGATTTGGATCCATATGTTTCATGCTATGGTTAGGTTTACCTTAATACTTTTGTTGTAGTTGCGGATTCTTGCAATAGAGGATAATCATAAGTGGGATGCTTGTCCAAGTAAGGACAGTACCCAAGCACCGGTCCACCCACATACCAAATTATCAAAGTACCGAACGCGAATCATATGAGCGTGGCGAAAACTAGCTTGATGATATTCCCATGTGTCCTCGGGAGCGCTTTTCTCTATATAATAGTTTGTCCAGGCTTGTCCTTTGCTACAAAAAGGATTGGGCCACCTTGTTGCACTTTGTTTACTTTTGTTACTTGTTGCTAGTTACAAATTATCCAATCACAAAACTATCTGTTACCACTTATTTCAGTACTTGCAGAGAATACCTTGCTGGAAACCGCTTATCATTTCCTTCTACTCCTCGTTGGGTTCGACACTCTTACTTATCGAAAGGACTATGATAGATCCCCTATACTTGTGGGTCATCACAACTCTCAACAACTTGTATTCATCATACTATTTATATGTGAAGTCATTACTCTCCATAAGATCAATCTGATCTCTTTATTTCTTTTTATTCTTTCTTTTATTCCCTCATGATCAAAGCAAGGTAATCAAGCCCTCGACTCAAAACTAATCTTTATTATATGTAGCTGTAAGTGCATCTAGTTCCACCCCTAGTTGGTTTTGGAGTATTGACGACAAACCTAGTTGAGGGACTAATGTGTTTGTGAGAATTGCAGGATAACACAAGTAGAAGTCCCTCATTGATTCGGTTTTACTACCAGAGATGACCCCTAAATGTATGAAGACATTGAAGTCAAAGGTGGTATATGAAGATATTCACATTGAAGACTATGACAAGAGAAGACACTATATGAAGCCTATGGAGCTCGAAGACTTAGATCTTTCGTAGTTCTTTTTCTTTTGTGTTGAGTCGTAGGAACCACCGTACTGTTAAGTGGGGTCCAAGAGAACCAGTCAGAATGACTGAAGTGATGCCTAAACCAAAAAACCTATGTCTTCGAGTGAAGACTATGAGAGCGAATCTTGTCCAGAGTCGGACAAGTCAGCTTTGCTTGTAGCCCAAGTAAAGTTGCCGTGTGAGTTTGAAATCTGACCGTTGGAACACGTGTCAGTTCCTTAGTGACCCAGGGTCATTTCGGACAAATTAGGTCGGGTTGCCAAGTGGCTATAAATAGCCCACCCCCTACAACCATAAACGGTTGGCTGCTCAGATTGAAAGCACGGCTTTTGTCGTTTGAGAGCAACCCACCTCGAAGCCTTTGAGAGAGAATTCCTTGCGAGGATAAAGCCCTAACCACCAGAGCCAGAGAGAATTGGGCATCACTTAAGTCTTCTTGTCTGTGTGATCTGAAGACTTATTACACTTGAGGACTGTGCATCCTCCAGCCGGTTAGGCGTCGCATTCTGAGCATCCAAGAGACACTGTGGATTGCCGGTGAACGAAGTCTGTGAAGGTTTGGGAGTCTACCTTGAAGACTTACCAGAGTGATTGGGCGAGGTCTATGTGACCTTAGCTCAAGGAGAATACGGTGAGGAGTGGGTGTCCTGAGCTGCGTGTTCAGGACTGGGTGTCCGGGACTGTGTGTCCTAAGGTTTAAATACCTAGCCGCTCCTACCAGACGTACAGTTGTCACAGCAACTGGAACTGGTTCAACAAATCATTGTCTTCAACGAGTCACTGGTTTCATCTTCACTTCACTTTACTTACTGTTACTCCTTGTGAAGTCATTGTATGTTTGCTCTATCATTTGTCTTCACTGAGTGACTGCGTGTTCTGTTTGGCTACAGAATATCTTCCTACCTGATCCTTACTACCTAGCTGCTATTAGTCTTTGTGCTTTCACTTCATTGAATACTTGACTATGGTTTGCCTAGTGTAGTCTACCTTCCGCTGCATGGTAATAGGTTTAATTTTATCGTTTGTCTTCAGAACTCCCATGTTCTGAAGACTTCATAAAAATCTCCTATTCACCCCCCCTCTAGTCGATATAACGCACTTTCAATTGGTATCAGAGCAAGGTGCTCCCTTGTTCTGTGTGATTCGGTTTAACCACCTGGAGTTTTAGCTATGTCGACTGCAGGGATAATTAAAGTCTCCGCTGCGTGCCCCGTCTTCGATGGAACTGAATATCCCTACTGGAAGAATAAGATGCGCATGCATCTTGAAGCCATTGACGTCGACCTATGGTATGTCGTCGAGAACGGCGTTCCCAAGGCTGGAGAAGGTGTCACTGCTGCTGATGTGAAGAAATTCGTTCAACTGGACTCTACTGCCAAGAATATCATCTGTGGTCATCTGACCAAAGGACAGTATGGCCGTGTGAGTGCTTTGAAGACACCCAAGCTGGTCTGGGACTGGCTCTCCAAGGTCAATGAAGGCATCTCAACCCAGAGAGATCAGAGAGTCAGTGTCCTTCGCAACCTCTTCAACTGCTTCAAGCGAAATGACAATGAGAATGTCCAGCACACATTTGACCGACTCACTGACATCACAAATGAGCTTCAAGCCCTCGGCGCCACTGAGATTACCAAACACGAAGTCGTCAAGACGCTGCTAAGAACACTTGATAGTTCTTTTGACATCCTGGCCCTGATGATTCAAGAACGTCCTGATTTCAAGACACTCGATCCGTCTGACATACTTGAGAGGCTCAACACACATGAGTTTCAGCTTTCGGAGAAAAGAGATATCTACGGTCCAAACTATGGGCGAACTCGTGCCTTGAAGTAAAAAGCTGTCTCCTCATCTGAAGAAGAATCTGACAGCAGTTCTGATGATCCTGAAGACATTGGAAGGGAACTTGCTATGCTTGTCAAGAAGTTCCAAAAATTCACCAAGAAGAAAGGCTTCAGAAAGTCTTCCCGATCAAGTTCAAGGAATGATGAAGCTCCTGCTCATGACTACAAGAAGAAAACATGTCACAAGTGCAAGAAACTTGGCCACTTCATCTCTGAGTGTCCACAGTGGGACAATGAGAACAAAAAGAAGAAGAAGAGCAAGGAATATGACTCTGAGGACAAGAAGAAGAAGAACAAATACTCAAAGTCTTCTTCCAAGTCTTCCTCAAAGTCTTCATCACACAAGAAGAGCTCATCTGGCAAGGCACGTGCGTTTGTTGGCAAGGAAATGGATTCAGAGGAGGAGTCTGCTTCTGAGGAGGCGGAGGTGGAGTCTGAGGAGGAATCCGACTCAGGCGTCGCAAGTCTGGCTACAGCATATGTTGCCAAGTCCATCTTCAACACTGAAGACAATGACTTCATCACCGACACCGATGCAAATGACAAGGAGTACTCTGCTTCTACCTACTGCTTCATGGCACGCGGTGCCAAGGTAAACACACGCACTACTCACTATCAAACATCTAGTGACGATGACTCTGATTGTGGTTCAAAACCTAGCTATAAAACACTTGCTAAAATTGCAACTGAACAACAAAAAGCTATGGAACATATCCAAAAACTGTTAGACAGAAGCGATGATCTGTTAGGTGCTGAAATGACTCGATCTGAATCCTTAATTGAAGACATAAAAAATCTTCACATTAAGTATCAGGAACTTGAAAGTCATCATGAAACTCTCTCAACAACTCATGAAAAGCTTTCCTATGATTATCTTCAAAGGAAGCAAGATCTTGAGAAATTGAGAGCGGTTCATGAAGATCTTCAAACGGAAAATGAGTCACTTCGCGCCAAACAGATCAGTCCTGCTCAGGAAGGATTTGAACCACCATGTCTTAAATGCATTGAGCGTGATAATGCTATTTCTGTTGCTGAATGTTCTACTGGTACTGCTGTTGCAATATCTTCAACTGTTGATGTGGTAACTGACCCCTCTGCTGAGGATACCACCGCTATTGCTGATGAGAATGCTAGGTTGAAGACATTGCTTGAAACAGGGATGTACAAAAGTCTTAAAGGGCATGAGACGCTATGTGATGTCCTGAAAAAGCAGATTCTGAACCGAAACCCTAGGAAAGAGGGTGTAGGGTTCGTAAGGAAAATGAATGCAGATGGCTCTTACTGGAAACCTGAGCAGTACCCCAAAACCATGTGGGTTGCTGCAAAGGAACCTTCAGCAGATCCATCCAATCTATCTGGCTTCACTTGTGCTAACCCCATTATCATTGATGAATCCTTTGATGCAAACTATATACTGTTTAAGAATCAGAATGGTGAAGTATTTGCCAGGTACATTGGTACTAACTGCAGGAATGGACCGCCTATGAAGAAGATCTGGGTTCCGAAAAGGTGTCTGGAGAGTCTTCCTGTGAATGTCATCATGACACCTCACGTGAAGAAGACAAACCTCAGACCAAAGGCTTCATACGGTCCAAAGGCTTCATACAGACAGAGGACTCACCTGAGTCGCACTGACGCAAATGTTTTGCAGGGAAACCACACTCAGGCATATGAATGTGAGAGCGGTTCATCAAACCGCCATGTTCTTAAGACCAAGAACTATTCTGCTTATTCTCATGAGTACTATTGTCCGCCTGCAAGACTATTTGCTAGGGCTTCAAAGCCAAAATTCTCAGATGCTGCACTTAGACTTATTGCTTCTAAGCCACCCTTGAAGATGTGGGTGGCTAAGAAAGCTTAACTCTCTTTTGCAGGGAAAGGTCTCCAGCAGAAAACCAAAATCGTCTGACGCCATTGCTGGGGACCTTAAACATCTTGTAGGGCGCAAGATCAAATGCCCAAATGGTCTTACTATGTACTTCGTACCTGAATCGCTTGCTACTCTCCCTATTAGTCCTAACCTGGATCTAAGCTTTCATAACCCACTGGTTCATCAAATGTTTTTGCTTCATAATGCTCTTGGTGAAGCCTATCCCCCTAACTGCACTGTAGGGTACGACACCAGTGTCTTCAGAATGGATTATTGACAGTGGGTGTACAAATCACATGACTGGCAAGCGAAGTCTTCTTATGGACTCAACCTTATGTCCATCCGACAAGAGCCACATCACATTTGCTGACACTGGTAAAAGTAAGGTATTGGGTCTAGGTAGAGTTGCAATCTCAAGGGATCAACACATGGATAAAGTCATGCTTGTTGAATCCCTTGGCTTGAACTTAATGTCCGTCTCAATGCTTTGCGATTTAAACATGATCGTAATGTTTGGAAAATATCGTTGCCTTGAACTAATGGAATCTGACAAGTCTCTAGTGTTTGAAGGGTATCGAAAAGATGATTTGTACGTGGTAGATTTCTCAGCAGGGCCACAGCTTGTAGTATGTCTTCTAGCAAAGGCTTCATAATGCTGGCTCTGGCATCGGAGGCTTGGACATGCTGGCATGAGGAACCTTCACACCCTTGCGAAGAAGAAGCATGTCATAGGCATCGAGGGCGTCAAGTTCATGAAAGATCACTTATGCGGTGCCTGTGAAGCAGGGAAGATGACGAGGGCCAAACATCCCTCGAAGACAATCATGACCACTACTCGACCATTCGAACTGCTTCACATGGATCTTTTCGGTCCCACTCATTACTCAACTCTAACTACTACTGCTTTCCTCTATGGCTTCGTTATTGTTGATGATTATTCTAGATATACTTGGGTGCACATAATCCTTTACAAGACTGAAGTGCAGGATGTCTTCAGACGCTTTGCCAATCGAGCTATGAACAATTTTGGCGCCAAGATAAAGCACATCAGAAGTGACAATGGCACTGAATTCAAGAACACTGGCCTTGATACATATCTTGATACATTGGGCATCACACATGAATTCTCAGCCCCGTACACGCCACAGCAGAATGGCGTCGTCGAACGCAAGAACAGAACACTAATTGATATGGCCAGAACGATGCTAGATGAATACAAGACACCAAGAAAATTCTGGCCCGAAGCCATTGATACTGCATGCCATACAATCAATCGTGTTTATCTTCACAAGCTACTGAACAAGACATCTTATGAGCTCCTTACTGGCAAGAAGCCAAATGTCAGTTACTTCAGAGTATTTGGCGCAAGGTGCTGGATCAAGGACCCACATCACACCTCAAAATTTGCACCAAAAGCACATGAGGGTTTTATGCTTGGATATGGAAAGGATTCGCACTCCTACAGAGTCTTCAATCTTTTTCATTACAAAGTGGTTGAAACAGTGGATGTGCGGTTCGATGAGACCAACGGTTCACAAAGAGAGCAGCTGCCAAATGTGCTAGATTAAGTTCCATCCAGTGAATCAATCAAGCTAATGGGAACTGGAGAAATTATACCTTTTAAAGCTCATCCTGAAGAAGAACTTATCATTTCAGCACCTGATCAACATGAAGACAATGCTCAGCCTGAAGACATTCCTTCCAACAACGACAATGAATAGCAAGAGCAAAGTCTTTGTCCTGTACATCCTCGCGTTGCCAATGAAGTGCAGATTGAAAGAATAATTGATAGCATCAATGCACCTGGTCCACTCACTCGTTCAAGGGCAACTCAGCTAGCAAATTTCTATGGGCACTTCGCATTCGTCTCAATAGCAGAACCCAAGAAAGTTGAAGAAGCCTTCATGGAACCTGAATGGATTCAAGCTATGCAAGAAGAGCTTCAACAGTTTGAGCTGAATAATGTATGGGAACTGGTTAAGCGTCCTGATCCACGGAAGCACAATATAATAGGCACCAAATGGATATACCGCAACAAGCAAGATGAGCATGGTCAAGTTGTCAGAAACAAAGCTCATCTCGTTGCTCAAGGATATACTCAAGTGGAAGGCATTAACTTTGATGAAACATTTGCTCCTGTGGCTAGACTTGAAGCCATACGCATACTGCTGGCCTATGCAAATCATCATAACATACTTCTATATCAAATGGATGTGAAGAGTGCCTTTCTCAATGGCAAGATTGAAGAAGAAGTGTATGTTGCACAACCGCCTGGCTTTGAAGATCCAAAACATCGTGACATGGTATACAAGCTCAATAAGGCACTGTATGGCCTCAAACAAGCCCCTCGGGCCTGGTATGACACACTCAAATACTTCCTGAAGAGCAAAGGCTTCATACCTGGTTCCCTAGACCCCACTCTTTTCACGAAGACATATGATGGTGAACTGTTTGTGTGCCAAATATATGTGGATGACATTATCTTCGGCTGCACCAATCAGAAGTACAGTGAAGAGTTTGGATATATGATGCAAAAGCAATATCAGATGTCTATGATGGGAGAGCTAAAGTTCTTCCTCGGTCTTCAAATACGACAACAACGCAATGGCATCTTCATATATCAAGAGAAGAATCTCAAAGATTGCCTGAAGAAGTTCAGTATGCAAGACTGCAAAGGCTTCAGAACACCAATGCCAGCCAAACATCATCTGGGTCCTGACGACAATGGTAAAGAGTTCAATCAAAAGGTATACCGCTCCATGATTGGTTCTTTACTTTATCTATGTGCATCTAGGCCAGATATTATGCTTAGTGTTTGCATGTGTGCTCGATTTCAAGCGGCACCAAAGGAGTCGCATCACTTAGCTGTGAAGCGAATTCTTCGATATTTGGCTCACACCCCAACTCTAGGATTATGGTATCCAAAGGGCTCAGAGTTTGATCTGGTTGGATTCTTGGATGCTGATTATGCTGGTGACAAAGTTGATCGCAAGTCTACATCAGGCACATGTCACTTTCTGGGACGATCACTTGTATGTTGGTCTTCGAAGAAGCAGAACTATGTATCTCTCTCCATTGCTGAATCTGAATACATTGCTGCTGGATCTTGCTGCGCTCAACTTCTGTGGATGAAGCAAACACTCAATGACTATGGCATTCATCTGAAGCAAGTGCCACTTTACTGCGACAACGAAAGCGCCATCAAGATTGCCAATAACCCAGTTCAGCACTCGAAGACAAAGCACAATTAAATTCGTCATCACTTTCTCAGAGATCATGTTGTGAAGGAAGACATTGATATCATACACGTCAACACTGAAGAACAATTGGCAGAGATCTTCACCAAGCCCTTGGATGAGAAGAGGTTTTGCAAGTTACGGTGTGAGCTAAATATCCTGGAATCCTCAAATGTCCTGTGATCAGGCACACATCCTAACCCTTATGCATATTGATGACTTAGATGTGCAATACACAAAGTAAAGTATATCTTCAATCAATGAAGACATACATTCTAAGTGTGAATACATTAATGTGGAATTTGACTTCGGAGCGCCACGATAATTGTGCGCCGTGTCTGGGTCTAATACTTCCTATACGGTGGGTAACGCCACCACCAAACGTTCTATTTTGAACTGTTTAACTCATGGCGTTACCTTGAAATGTCTTCACATTTGGTTTGGCTTCGATCTCAACATATTTTCATGATTATCTTCACTATGTTGATTATATATATATACTAGTGTTCTGTCCTCTACAGCATTCACTTATAGCTATGTCTTCGTGTTGAATATTTTGAACTAAGTGAATGTGATCGGACCCTAACCTCTCTATGCTTTCTATCTCAAACTCTATCTCTCCAAGTCATATGCATTCTATTGAAACTGTCGAATGTCTTCCCTGCGTCCTTGTCAGCAGAAGATACAGAGACAACCATTAAGTCCGTTTTCAATGCTCATTCCTCCACATGAAATCCGGAGAAGTAGGAACGACCACCCGACAATCCAGGCGTGCGTGGGACGTGGAACAAACCCCAAAATTCCGCATAATGGCAACGTGTTCCTCAGATGCGAATCGCTAGGGGCACCTGTGTAATAGCACAGTGCCGCCCCTGTGCCTATAAATACACACTCACATCAGTCATTATCTCTTCTTCCACCCTCGCACGAACCCTAGCGCCACCGCTAGCTCTCGACGACGCCGGCGACGAAGCGCTTCGCTGCCGCAACCTCTCCGACACCGTCTTCACGCCGACCGCAGACATCGTCCTCTCCGCCGTCGCCGTAGGTGTCCTCCGTCGCCAAGTTAGGGCACGGAAGAGTGAACTACTCGGCCTCATCTCCCACTCCGTCTAGCAGTTCTCAGTGTGAATTCTTGCAGCATCACATAAATTCTCCCGAAGCCAGTTCCTGTTGGTCCAGCAAACGAAAACCTTTGAAGCCTTTGAACGTCTTGAAGCCTTTCAAGTTAAAGTTTATGGCTTCAGAGAAAGCAGCAAGGAAGGGTGGCAGAAAGCATCGTGGTGAGACCTCCAGAGATCTGCCAGATGAACTCTCAGAAATGTACAAGACAGATCCTGAAGAGGATTACAGTCAGCGCAAGACCCGAATCCAATGGATTTGAAGATATTGGGCAGAACAATGGTTCAAATACAGATTTGTGACCCAGGAGTATGCTGAGAAAAACGCCATCAAGAGACCGTGGGGAGACATCCAATTCAAGAATCTTCTACCCAGGTCCAGAGATGAAGCCATTGCTCAAGGCTTCTATCCATGCATGGTTCGTGGACCACAGCCTGCTGATGCACACTCGTCGTCACTGCTATGGTGTCGTGACGACAATCTATTCAAGCGTAACTTCCAGTTTGCTCAAAACTTAGCGAAGCAGAACAAGAAGACTTTTGGGTTAGACTTCAACCCTGGTCCCTCATCTCCAAGGGCAGATGGCACACGACATGCAGAAACCAATGTCATCAGTCCTTTCGCCAACCTTGAAGGCCTCATCACCTACATCTTGGTTCAAGGGACTGAAGTGAATGAGCCTGCAACTAACACTGAGTCTGATGACGCGCCTGCAGTGCCGAAGCCAAAGCAGTTGAAGAAGCCAAAAGCTTCAAAGCCGGCCCCTTCACCAAAAATCTCAAGGGCGAAGCCATTGGCAACTGCACCTCCTGAAGACAGTGTGCAGTCTCAACACTTATCACGCGTCTCCAAGCCCCAAAAGGCCAAGATGCCTCTGTCTCACACTGGCAAAGAGCTAACAGCTGCTGCCATTCTGCGCAACGACGACATTGATCTGTCAAGTGATGAAGATCTTGTAGATGACGCTCTTGAGCAACTCATCAAGAGAAAAGAAGAAGCAGAAATCTTCAATGATCTGCCTCTCTTTGATGTCACCATCATCCACAACTTCATTGACGAGTGGTTTGACACACCAAACATCAGCTTTGAAGATCTGCAGCTACCCATTGGCCTCAGTGTCGCCTTCCAAGGCGCCATTGCTTCAGAACTTGCTATTGCCCAGCGCATTGTTGAACTGAAGCAGAAGATTGACTATGAAAAGGCTCAGTTCAAGAAGCATATGGCCAAGCTCAGCGTGCAAGAAGTGAAGAACTTCAAGACAATGATGCACGAGCTCAAGGAAGCCTTTGTGAAGAAGTGTGCAGAAGCTCAGGGTTCGCGTGAGCGCATGAAGACTCTGGCTGACAGATGTGTGCAAGCCTATAATGAGGCTGAGAAGCGCAAGGCGCTTGGGCGTCCTGGCATCGACCCCAGGATGGCCGCAAAGAAGAAGAAGGAGCCTGCTACGGCTAAACCTGATGCACCAAGGAAAGAAGCAGTTCCGATTGTCTTCCCAACTAGACTGACTGGCTCGAAGCCAAAAAGCCGGTCAACAGCTTCAGAGCTCAAGAAGACAAGGACTGCTGAGGCTGAAGCCAGGAAGAGGAAACACTCTGAAGCCTCTCCTACTGCCCCCACCAAGAAAAAGAGAAAGACCAAGAAAGCTCGGGCTGCTCCCACAGAGCCCTTGATAGTTGAACCCATTTCTATGGTTCATCCTGACGTAGAACGTCAACTGACAGTTCATGAGCCTGCTTCCACAAAGGCTCCTGAAGCTGAAGACATTCCAGCAGCTGATCCCATCGCTGCTGAAGACATTGGTCATCATGACAATGTAGAAGATGATGCAGTCCTTCCTCAGTTTGAAAACAGCGAACTCATCAGCATTGGTCGTCCACTGACGCCAATTGCACAGGATGCTTCATGGGCGGATCGCCCACAAGAGGAAGAAGACTATGAGGCCCAGCCCACTCCAACTCCACAGGCGTCATCTGCGCTCCGCAGGCTTTGCAAAGGTCCAAGGCCTCAAGTCTTTGCTGAAGACATTCCGGCTGCAACAGCCGCAGAATAAGAAGTACCACAAGATCCCACTCCCCTGTTCCACCAAGAAGCAGTTCTCCAGGAGAATGTGCTTGTGACCGACCCTCCAGCTAGTCAAGTGGAGGATGAAAATCGTGAGGCTGCCACAACCACCAATGAAGCTAATGTGGAGCCCTCCCTAGCAAAAGCTTCAGAAGACAGATAAACCACTGATCCCGCCACTTCTGTTCCTGAGTCTGCTGCCGGTCCCCAATTCAAGTATCATGTTGAGCACAGACATCAGGTTCAGAAGCCAATTCCAAGACTGCCAAGGTTTCCAGGTCCTGCATCAGCACCTGGCTCCTTCAATATCAATGGCTTCAGGGCAGACAACACGTTCTTCAATAGCTCCAGGAACCCCTACTCAAGGGAAAGGATATCATCTGATCGGTTCTGGAGCTATCCTCAGCGAAGCTATTACTCTTGCATTCTTTACAACCAAGGTCGCATCTTCCCACACAAGCGCCTTGACGTTGAAGCTATAGCTGGTCTGCCCTGTCTAGAAGAAGCGTTGGATTGCTTCAAGCAAGTGGGTCTGCTGCAGTTTGTTACTGATGAAGAGCATTGGAATGAAGAGCTGCTGCTACAATTCTATGCCACACTTCACATCAAAGGGTACAACAGAGATCCGAAGACTTGGGTCCTGGAGTGGATGACTGGCAATGTTCATCACGAAGCCAATGCATTTGACATCATTGAGCTCACTGGCTTGCCCACTCCTGTCGATCTCTTCGAGCAAGGCTGTCAGCTGCATGCTGAAGCTATTGAGAGCATCTTTCAGCGGCCAGAACCTGATATGAGTCAAATGCTCAGCATGATGAAGCCATTGCCCCAAGATGCTGCTTATCCCACAGAGTTCTTCGTTGAAGACCTTGAGTACCTGCCCAGAACCATCTATCACATCATCAGGCGAACTCTCTGGCCTATCAAAGGGCACTCTCCAAATGCCAAGCTTCAGGGTGCAATGAAGACTTTGGTCTTCTATATACTTCATGGAAAATGCTTCAATGCACAGGACTTCTTCATATGCCAACTTGCTGCATCAGGCATTGATCTGTTTGGTTTGAAGTTCTACGCACCTTGGGTCATGTGGCTGATCAAGCTACACTCCGCCATCTCGTATCAGCCCTCATCCTGCAACCATCGGATTTTCTTGCCTGACGTGGACATGTCTACTGAAGCCATATATTCTGAGCCTGCCAAGCAACCTCTAAGTCTTCAGAATGCAGACCATCAGAGTTTTACTCAGAATGTTGAAGGCGTTGAAGCAGTTTCTCGGGTGTATCCTTTGGCTGGCACTACACGTGCACCACACCCTGCTTCCACTGAAGCCACTGACAGTGCCACTGCTCCAAGACCCAAGAAGCGCACTCGTGTTCTCAACGACCGAGAGCTTCTTGTGGCTCTACATCAGAAACAGGATAGGCATCATGACTGGCTGAAGCGTCAGATGAAAAGCCTCTTGGTGGATGTTAATCGCACTCGAAATCTTGCCACCAAGAATGCTTTCGTTGCCCATGAAACCTGTCGCCGCACATGGAAAGGGCTCACGATGATGTGTTCTGAAGCTCATCTTCAAGAGGATGGCTTCTCTGAGAGATTCAAGTTTGACTCCACACCTCCTCGAAGGGCTGTGCTGCTAGGAACTCCATCCCTTGAAGACGCTGAGTTCTCTTCCTCTGCTGCCACAGTGACTGCCAGAATTATTGAGGAAGAAGACGATGCTACTTCACCGCCACCTCCTTCAGCACCTCCAAGCTCTTCTGCACCGCCAAACAACACCAACAACCCTACTACATCACCTACTCCTCATGGGAACGAGTAGAGGCTCTATGTCTTCAAACCTTTTTGGTCATTACTGACAAAAGGGGGAGAAGCATATGAGATTGATAGTCTTCAAGCGGGTCCATATGGGCGGGTGCTTTATATTTTTCTTTGTGCTTACAACTCTCGTTTTTGCTACATTTGGTTATTATGAGTTGTAACACTTAAACTAGTTGGTCGTCTGCTACTTATTTGCCACCTTGTTGTGCGACGATAAATTCCGCATGTGCGATGATAAATTCCGCACTTAGCTCATTCTGTAGACGTCCATTTTCCATTATGCATGTCATTATCTTCATATACTATCACATGCATAGTGGATTTTCATCATAAGTTGAAGTGGATCTCCACAAGTACAACCTGCCATGTGCATTTGCGTTCCAAAAGAAAATTAACTTATATGCACATCTTCAGGGGGAGCCCTTGCAACTTATGAAGACAATTCCTTATCCTTTACAATTTCACAGATTATATTCCCCGTTGAAAACTTCAACTAGTTTGTCATCAATCACCAAAAAGGGGGAGATTGTAAGTGCATCTAGTGCCACCCCTAGTTGGTTTTGGAGTATTGACGACAAACCTAGTTAAGGGACTAATGTGTTTGTGAGAATTGCAGGATAACACAGGTAGAAGTCCCTCATTTATTCGGTTTTACTACCAGAGATGACCCCTAAAAATGTATGAAGACATTGAAGTCAAAGGTGGTATATGAAGATATTCACATTGAAGACTATGACAAGAGAAGACACTATATGAAGCCTATGGAGCTCGAAGACTTAGATCTTTCGTAGTTCTTTTTCTTTTGTGTTGAGTCATAGGAACCACCGTACTGTTAAGTGGGGTCCAAGATAACCAGTCAGAATGACTGAAGTGATGCCTAAACCAAAAAACCTATGTCTTCGAGTGAAGACTATGAGAGCGAATCTTGTCCAGAGTCGAACAAGTCAGCTTTGCTTGTAGCCCAAGTAAAGTTGCCGTGTGAGTTTGAAATCTGACCGTTGGAACACGTGTCAGTTCCTTAGTGACCCAGGGTCATTTCAGACAAATCAGGTCGGGTTGCCAAGTGGCTATAAATAGCCCACCCCCTACAACCATAAACGGTTGGCTGTTCAGATTGAAAGCACGGCTTTTGTCGTTTGAGAGCAACCCACCTCGAAGCCTTTGAGAGAGAATTCCTTGCGAGGATAAAGCCCTAACCACCAGAGCCAGAGAGAATTGGGCATCACTTAGTTCTTCTTGTCTGTGTGATTTGAAGACTTATTACACTTGAGGACTGTGCATCCTCCAGCCGGTTAGGCGTCGCGTTCTGAGCATCCAAGAGACATTGTGGATTGCCGGTGAACGAAGTCTGTGAAGGTTTGGGAGTCTACCTTTAAGACTTACTAGAGTGATTGGGCGAGGTCTATGTGACCTTAGCTCAAGGAGAATACGGTGAGGAGTGGGTGTCCTGAGCTGCGTGTTCAGGACTGGGTGTCCGGGACTGTGTGTCCTAAGGTTTAAATACCTAGCCGCTCCAACCAGACGTACAGTTGTCACAGCAACTGGAACTGGTTCAACAAATCATTGTCTTCAACGAGTCACCGGTTTCATCTTCACTTCACTTTACTTACTGTTACTCCTTGTGAAGTCATTGTATGTTTGCTCTATCATTTGTCTTCACTGAGTGACTGCATGTTCTATTTGGCTTCACAATATCTTCCTACCTGATCCTTACTACCTAGCTGCTATTAGTCTTTGTGCTTTCACTTCATTGAATACTTGACTATGGTTTTCCTAGTGTAGTCTACCTTCCGCTGCATGGTAATAGGTTTAATTTTATCGTTTGTCTTCAAAACTCCCATGTTCTGAAGACTTTCATAAAAATCGCCTATTCACCCCCCCTCTAGTCGATATAACGCACTTTCAGTAGCTCACGGACTCGATTACATAGAACGATCATAAAGCAAAACTCAAAACTAAATCATAGTAAAACTTTATTCTACTAGATCAAGATATTACCAAAAGGATTGAACTAAGAAAAACGGTAAAGATAAATGTGTGATGGTGATACAATACCGGGGCACTCCCCCAATCTTGGCAGTTGCCAAGGGGAGTGCCCATACCCAATACTCAATTCTCCTTTGGTGGTAGTGATGATGGAGTTGTTGATGATGTAGGCTTGTCGTCCAACATCGAGCGTAGGAGTGATAACCCACAAGTATAGGGGATCGCAATAGTTTTCGAGGGTAGAGTATTCAACCCAAATTTATTGATTTGACACAAGCAGAGCCAAAGAATATTCTCAAGTATTAGCAGCTGAGTTGTCAATTCAACCACACCTGGAAACTTAATATCCGCAGCAAAGTGTTTAGTAGCAAAGTAATATGATAGTAGTGGTAACGATAGCAAAAGGTAACGGTAGCAAAAGTAATATTTTTGGGTTTTGTAGTGATTGTAACAATAGCAGCGGAAAAGTAAATAAGCGAAGAACAATATAAGAAATGCTCGTAGGCAATGGATCAGTGATGGAGAATTATGCCAGATGTGATCGATCATGTAACAGTCATAACATTGGGTGACACAGAACTAGCTCCAGTTCATCAATGTAATGTAGGCATGTATTTCGAATATAGTCATACGTGCTTATGGAAAAGAACTTGCATGGCATCTTTTGTCCTACCCTCCCATGGCAGCGGGGTCCTATTGGAAACTAAGGGATATTAAGGCCTCCTTTTAATAGAGTACCGGACCAAAGCATTAACACATGGTGAATACATGAACTCCTCAAACTACGGTCATCACCGGTAAGTATCCCGATGATTGTCACTTCGGGGTTAACGGATCATAACACATA
The DNA here is from genome assembly GCF_056163025.1 of Triticum urartu. NCBI lineage: Eukaryota > Viridiplantae > Streptophyta > Magnoliopsida > Poales > Poaceae > Triticum > Triticum urartu. The sequence continues at coordinate 232,922,653 of NC_141875.1, forward strand.
ATAGGTGACTATAGACTTGCAAGATAGGATCTAGAACTCTCATATATTGATGAAAACATAATAGGTTCAGATCTGAAATCATGGCACTCGGGCCCTAGTGACAAGCATTAAGCATATCAAAGTCATAGCAACATCAATCTCAGAACTTAGTGGATACTAGGGATCAAACCCTAACAAAACTAACTCGATTACATGATAAATCTTGAAACATCCCAAATTTTCAATTTGGAATGTTATACATTAGATCATCAATGCATATCATATTTTATTTGAATTTTGGTTGATCCTAGAAATTCTACGCAACTCAATGACCCACGAAGAGAGTTGGGGATTTCGTTATTTTCATATTTGAGTTTTCTCAAATTTTGAGAATAGGATCATTTGATTTTATTTATTTTATCATCAATTATTTCTATTACAAAAATATGAGAGAGGGAATAAAATGACTTTCCCAAAATAAATAAAATATTGAGGATTTAATAATAAAATCAAATAAGATTTTATTTCAGAGTTTTTCGGTGTTTTATTTGAAATTAGGAAAAATGCGTTTTTTTCAAAATTGCATTTAGGTCCCAAATAAATGTTCACCTTGTGAGGCTTGATTTTAGAAGCCCGTGCAAATTTATTTCGGAAATTTTGGAGTCCGTTTAGTATTTCTTTTTTCTTTCCTTCCGAGCGGAATATTTAAAAAAAACGCGCCGCGCGCCGACTGGGCCAAGGCCCAGCCGACGGCCCACCCCGCCGCCTGCGTCTCCCTCCAGGAGACCGGAGCCGCGCCGCCTCCCGAGTCCGGCTCGGGGCCGCCGCCGTGCCCCCTCCCCCAAGGCAGCACCCCCTCCCTCTCTTAAATACCGAGCCGCCCCGCCGCCCCTCACCTCACCCCGCCAAGCCGCTGCTGCCGCCGCCGCCGTCGCTGCCACTGCTGCGCCGCCCCGCCGCCCCACATAGCCGCCGCCGCCGCCGGAGCCCCGCCCCGCCCCGCCCACCGGAGTACCTCGCCGGAGGTATAGCCGCCGACGTTCGCCGTCCGTTTTTTGTTAAAAAACTGCCCCGGTTTTTTTTCGAAACCCTAGATCGGTTTATTTCTCTGGTATATTTAATTAGTGAACGTTCACTGATTCGTTCATTTTAACGAACGCGTTCATCGTTTAGTTCCAGATAACGAACGTTCGTTCGTTAATCTGTTCTTCGTTTTTCTTTTCTCGGATTAAATCCGCGATTTTTCTGATCGCGATTTCTAATCCGATTTTCGTTTTAGTTTATCTTTTCGCTCGTTTATCGGAATCAGGCGATTCAAGCGCCTAGCGATTCGTCTCGAAACCCTCTATCCGTTTAACCAACATAAAGAAGATTTTGCTACTATAAAATTTGCCCTAGATCCAGATTACTAGAACAAAGTTGTTTTCTTTCGCCGTTTGACTTTCATTGCTTTGTTCGATTTGATTCTTTTTGCTAACCGGAGTTCTTAAGTTGAACCTTCTGGTTAGATCTCTTATTTGAGTTTTACCTGTGCATTAGATGAGTACTTATTGTATGCTTGTTTGTTTGTCTGCGATAGAGTACCCGGAGTGCGCCGCTTGTTACTTCGAATCGTTAGGTTTCAAGGATCATCAGCAAGGCAAGTAACACTTTGATCATACCTTTTCTACTACCCAGTTTTATTGCATTAGATCAATCCTCACACATTGCATGATTAGGATCTAATTAAATTGTGGGATGGGAAGTAGATGAGGTAGTACCTATTACCAGTTTATTTTCAAACCTTTAGGAGTTACTTCTACGTTTGCTTGTCATGCCATGCTATGCTAGTAGACGTGGATTGGGTGAGTGAAATCCATTGACATATGTGAGGTTGTTAATTAATGGTTTATCTAAGGTGGCAACTTAAACACACATCTGGGTGGATTGAGGCACCTGGGTATTCCAGGACTTGCCTGTTTTCTTTTGGACCGCCACCTAGGCTCAAAGGGATCATGAGACTATTCATACTAGAAACTTCCGTGTGCAGCCACAAGCTATTATGGGCTCTAGCATAGTTGACTAAGTTGTGCGAACTCTTACAGTGGTAGACTAGCAGATGTAGGGGATGTAGGTGGTACGGTCTACCAGATCGTAAGGTGCTAGCGCTTCTGAAAGACTATGTCTCGGTCATCCGTCTTCTCAAACACCATGTAGTGCGAGAAACCAAACGGAGGCGATCGAGTCTTCTGGGGAAAAGTGCGCAAACCTCTGCAGAGTGTAACAAACTAATCATGATTAGTCGTGTCCCCGGTTATGGACATCTTGAGTATCTAGTACCTGGATTTTCATGTGAATCTCAACATGTTACTCTAAATTAATTTTGTGGGATTTTGTTTAATGATGATACTTAATTGGGATTGAGAATGCTGTCAACCATTCTCAATGTTTAACAACTACCATGATAGTTAAATAAATTTATTCCTTTGAAGTAGGGAAAAATTGGCTTTACGCAAAAACTGTAACCATAGAGCTTTCCACTAGCCAAATATGCATATAGTATAGCTGTTTCATTCCATTACTCTCTATGTGTTACCTTGCCAGCATATTCCATGTGCTGACCCGTTTCGGGCTGCAACGTTAATGTTGCAGACTTTTCAGACGACGATTAAGGAGTTTTAGGTCATGGTTCTATACTCAGTGATGCCGTTGGAGTTGATGGACTCACTTATCTTCCAAGCCTTCTGTTGTTATCGTTATTAGATGGCCTTAAGCCATATTTATTGTAATAAGTTCTCTTTTGAGACACTCGATGTAATAAGTGTGTGATTGCTACTCTGTTATAAATCCTCCGTGTACTGTGTGGTGTCAGCATTACTGATCCAGGGATGACACCGGAGCACAGAGATCAGACTGTTTGAGGTCTGGTCGCTACAGAGATGGTATCAGAGCACACCCTGACTGTAGGACACGACCACTAAGCTAAAAGACCTAGATCACTATTCACTCTCTTCTTCACTGACTCCTCATCTTTTCTACTCTTTAGGATGGCGGATGCAAGGAACAAGTTCACACAACCGGATGAAGATACACCCTTTGGACGACACTTGAAGGAAGTCACTAGATACCTGAACATAGGAGTACCAAGCTTCACGGGAACCTACAACACCACTTTACCTGAAGAAGAGCGCTGGATGATTCAAGTTCAAGTTCCAGGCAGGACGTTCATGCCAGTCACTGAGCCCATAGAGTTTTCCTTTGATGCACCAACTTGGAGTCTAGGAAAGAGCATGGCAGCTCACATCGCCATGGGACGCATTGGAGAAGTCTACCGCAAGGATCTCAAGGATACTATCTACCAGATTTGTGGGCGCCGAGATGAACACTGGGAGATGATCATCACTAGGAAGGATAGATCAATCGCAGCTTTTATCCAGGAATTAAACCAGCACATTCGACGCCAGGAGAACCAGATGTGTGCCGACATGCTAGATCTGAAGAAGGCTAAGACTAGAATCAAGGAACTGGAGGAAGAACTCAAGGCTACACGTGAAGATTATGAAGAAGAAATTGAAGTATTGGTGGAGAAGAATGACGACCTGATCAACAAGATTGGAATATTTATGGGAGGCCCGACACCAGTAGATGAAGACGAAGAACCCAAGGAAATTAATCCAGAAGACTACATCATCATCAACGGCACTGACTTGGAACCAGACAGTAGCGATGATGACTATGTTGATGAAGCTGGACCAGATATCATGGAGTCAACGACCGACGAATATTTCTAGTAGACCACCTCCTCAGTAGTAGTAGTCCACCATGTAAATATAGTAGTCCGAGCACTTTTGCGATAGTTAGATCGATTGTATGCCCTTGTTTGATTGAATGAAGTGAATTGTTTGCTTTTGCCTCATGTGCATATGGGTAGTGTTTTCTCTTTAAACCCCTCTATTCTTATATCTCATCTTTTCTAAACCCACAGATGCCTCCGAGACGTGATCCTGGATTTGCTTTCCCACCGGAGCTCACCCAGTTGATCCAGTAGCAGAACACATTGATGCAGTTGCTAGTCCAGAATCAGAATCAGGGGAACAACAACAACAACCCACCACCACCACCACCACCTGTTGACCACTTAGCCCGTTTTCTTAGGCTGAATCCGCCGGTGTTTTCCAGTAGCACCAAGCCGATAGTAGCAGATGATTGGCTCCGCAAGACAGCTAGGGAGTTGACCACAGCAGGATGCACAGATGCGGAGAAGGTGAAGTTTGCCGCACATCAGTTAGAAGGACCCGCAGCATCATGGTGGGAAAATTTCACAGCCACCTTCCCAGTCGACACTGTCACATGGGACCAGTTTCAGCAGGCTTTCCGTACTGCCCATGTTTCAGCAGGAGCTATGGCCATGAAGAAGCGTGAGTTTCGTAACTTGTGCCAAGGAGGACGGACAGTTGGCCATTATGTGGAGGAATTTAGTAAGTTAGCACGTTATGCCCCAGATGACGTTGCTACGGATGCCGCTAAGCAAGAGAAGTTTCTGGAAGGACTGAATGATGAGTTGAGCATGCAGTTGATGGTAGCCACCTTCAACAACTACTAGGAGTTGGTAGATCGTGCTCTTATGATTGAAGGGAAGCTACAGAAAATTGAGAATCGCAAGAGGAAGTATGGACAAGGAAAGTACAATTTAGGAGCTCAGCAGAAGCCACGTTTTACCCCTAGACCGGGAGGACACTTTCAGCATACCCATGGAGGAGGTAGCTCGCACAATCACAATGGCATCAAGAATTGTAATGGCAATGGAGGAAGCAACGGCCAGAACCGCACCAACCCCTCAACCCCAGCCAAGAAGGACTTGAGCCAAGTCACTTGCTATAAGTGTTTGAAGACTGGACATTATGCCAATGAATGTCCTGAAGGCCAAAATGGCAATGGAAGTTCTGGGAAGAAGCCGAACCCTTTCAACAGGGGACAGGTGAACCACGTTAGCGTGGAGGAAGTTGAAGCTCAGCCCGATGCAGTAATAGGTAAGTTTTTGCTTAAGTCATTTACTGCACTCGTTCTTTTTGATACTGGCGCATCGCATTCATACATCTCAAGGGGATTTGTGGATAAGTATAACCTATCAACCCAAGCCCTTAGGTCACCCATGTTAGTAACCTCGCCCGGAGCAGAGTATGTGGCTAGTCTATGGTGTGATCGGTTACCATTAAGGATTGGTAACTATGTTTTTCCCTCAGACCTAATAGTATTAGAATCTCAAGGATTGGATGTGATATTAGGCATGGATTGGTTATCAAAGTATGAAGGGAATATTGAGTGTGCTAGTAAGTCAATTTTGCTTACTACCCCAGAAGGGAGAAGGATCAAGTATGTATCCCGGCATGTGCCAAATAGGACTCAAGTAAATTGCCTAACAGGAGTTGTGCAGGAGGAAGTACCAGTGGTAAGAGATTTCCCTGATGTATTTCCAGAAGAGTTGCCAGGAATGCCACCGGATAGAGATATTGAGTTTTTGATTGAGCTATTGCCAGGCACAGGGCCAATATCAAAGAGACCATATAGGATGCCAGCAAAGGATTTGGTGGAAATTAAGAAGCAGATTAAGGAGTTACTGGATAAGGGATATATTCGCCCAAGTTCTTCACCTTGGGGATCGCCAGTACTTCTAGTGGAGAAGAAGGATAGATCGTTAAGGATGGTTGTTGATTATCGAGGATTGAATGAAGTAACGATCAAGAACAAGTACCCACTACCAATGATCAACGATCTGTTTGATCGATTGCAAGGAGCTAAGGTATTTTCCAAGATCGATCTGCGATCAGGATACCACCAGTTGAAGATTCGGGAACAGGATATTCCGAAGACAGCTTTTACTACCAGATATGGGCTGTATGAGTATACTGTTATGTCATTTGGTCTGACTAACGCACCTGCCTATTTTGTGAACATGATGAACAAAGTGTTTATGGAGTTTTTGGATAAGTTCGTCGTAGTGTTCATTGATGATATCCTGGTTTACTCGAAGAATGAAGAAGAGCACAAGGAGCATTTGCGTTTGGTACTTGGAAAACTCAGAGAACATCAACTATATGCCAAGTTCAGCAAATGTGAGTTTTGTTTAAAGGAAGTAGGATTCCTCAGACATGTTATATCTGGAGAAGGTATAGCAGTAGATCCCGCTAAAGTTGAAACCATGACCCGGTGGGAAGCCGCAACAACAGTTGGAGAGATCCAGAGTTTTCTTGGACTCGCAGGATACTACCGGAGATTTATTAAGAATTTCTCAAAGATTGCGCAGCCTATGACTGAGTTGTTGAAGAAGGATACCAAGTTCATATGGACAGAGGAGTGTGAGGCTAGTTTCCAGGAGTTGAAGAAACGTTTGGTTACCTCACCAGTGTTGATTTTGCTAGACCAGACCAAAGATTTTGAGGTGTACTGCGACGCTTCACGTTGAGGACTTGGAGCAGTGCTTATGTAGGAAGGGAGAGTTGTTTCATATGCCTGAAGACAACTGAAGCCTCATGAGTTGAATTATGCCACGCATGATTTGGAGTTAGCAGCCATAGTGCATGCATTGAAAACATGGAGACATTACCTCATTGGAAATCATTGTGAGGTGTACACGGATCATAAGAGTTTGAAGTACATTTTCACACAGAAGGAGTTGAATCTCAGACAAAGGAGATGGTTGGAGATCAAGGATTATGATATGAAATTGCATTATCACCCCGGAAAGGCTAATGTAGTAGCTGACGCATTAAGCCACAAGAGCCATGTCAATACATTAAAGACGGGAGAAAAACCAAGGGAGTTAGCCGAAAATCTTCGTGAACTATGTTTGGAAATAGTTCCGAGAGGCTATGTAGAAGCATTGGAGATTCAGTCAACCTTGATGGATAGAATCAGAGAAGCTCAGAAAACTGACAAAGAGATTGCCGCTATAAAGGAGAAACTAAGCAAAGGAAAAGCTAAAGGATTTCATGAGGATGAACACGACACCCTATGGTTTGAAGACCGTGTTTACGTGCCCAATGACCCGGAGATCAGGAAGTTGATTTTGCAAGAGGCACACGACTCACCGTATTCAATTCACCTAGGAAATACCAAGATGTATTTGGATTTGAAGGATATTTTCTGGTGGACCGGAATGAAGAAGGATATTGCGGAGTATGTAGCAATTTGTGACGTATGTCAGAGAGTAAAGGCAGAGCATCAGAAGCCAGCAGGATTGTTACAACCATTGCCGATTCCCGAATGGAAGTGGGATAAAGTAGGCATGGATTTTATCACGGGATTGCACAGGACTCGTTCAGGCTATGACTCAATTTGGGTTGTAGTTGATCGATTGACGAAAGTAGCTCATTTCATCCCAATAAAGACCACTTACACCAGTGCTAAGTTGGCAAAGATATACATGACCAGGATCGTATGTCTACATGGAGTTCCAAGGAGTATCGTATTAGATAGAGGAACCTAGTTTACCTCAAAGTTCTGGAAGTAGTTGCACGAAACTTTGGGTACCAGGCTAGAATTTAGTACAGCTTTTCATCCACAGACAGATGGACAGACCGAGAGGGTAAATCAGATTTTGGAGGATATGCTGAGAGCTTGTGCGCTAGAATATGGATCTAGTTGGGACGACAATTTTCCATATGCAGAGTTCTCTTACATCAACAGTTACCAAACCAGTTTAAAAATGGCCCCTTTCGAAGCCTTGAACGGAAGGAGGTGCAAGACACCGTTGTCATGGGATGAATTTGGAGACCGTCAGTTGTTAGGTCCTGACTTGATTAAAGAGTCTGAACAGAAGGTGAAGTTGATTCGCGATAGGCTCAAGGTAGCCCAGTCTAGACAGAAAAGTTATGCAGATTCTAAACGCAAGGAGACAGTTTACGAAGTTGGAGATAGAGCTTATCTTCGAGTATCTCCACTTCGAGGAACAAAGCATTTTGGAGTTAAAGGGAAGTTAGCACCACGATTTGTAGGACCATATCAAGTTTTGGAATGTATGGGAGAAGTGGCCTACAAGTTGGAATTGCCCGAAGGATTGTCAGGAGTTCATGATGTGTTCCACGTTTCTCAGCTGAAGAAGTGTCATGCGGAGATGGCTGACATACCGTTGAGAGATGCAGTGCCTTTGGAAACTATTCAGTTGGATAACGATTTGACCTACGAGGAGAAGCCAGTCAAGATTCTCGAGTTTGCCAACCGAGTTACTCGCAGCAAGGTTATCAAGTTTTGCAAAGTTCAGTGGAGCCACTACACAGAGGATGAAGCCACCTGGGAGCGAGAGGAAGATTTGCCCAAAGACCACCCTCACCTATTTTCTAGCCAACCCGAATCTCGAGGGCGAGATTCATCTTAAGGGGGGTAGGTTATCTCTGTAGCGACCAGACCTCAAACAGTCTGATCTCTGTGCTCCGGTGTCATCCCTGGATCAGTAATGCTGACACCACACAGTACTCGAAGGATTTATAACAGAGTAGAAATCACACACTTATTACATCGAGTGTCTCAAAAGAGAACTTATTACAATAAATATGGCTTAAGGCCATCTAATAACGATAACAGCGGAAGGCTTGGAAGATAAGTGAGTCCATCAACTCCAACGGCATCACTGAGTATAGAACCACGACCTAAAACTCCTTAATCGTCGTCTGAAAAGTCTGCAACATTAACGTTGCAGCCCGAAACGGGTTAGACATGGAATATGCTGGCAAGGTAACACATAGAGAGTAATGGAATGAAACAGCTATACTATATGCATATTTGGCTGGTGGAAAGCTCTATGGTTATAGGTTTTGCGTAAAGCCAATTTTTCCCTACTTCAAAGGAATAAATTTATTTAACTATCATGGTAGTTGTTAAACATTGAGAATGGTTGACAGCATTCTCAATCCCAATTAAGTATCATCATTAAACAAAACCCCACAAAATTAATTTAGAGTAACATGTTGAGATTCACATGAAAATCCAGGTACTAGATACTCAAGATGTCCATAACCGGGGACACGGCTAATCATGATTAGTTTGTTACACTCTGCAGAGGTTTGCGCACTTTTCCCCACAAGACTCGATCGCCTCCATTTGGTTTCTCGCACTACATGGTGTTTGAGAAGACGGATGACCGAGACATAGTCTTTCAGAAGCGCTAGCACCTTACGATCGGGTAGACCGTACCACCTACATCCCCTACATCTTCTAGTCTACCACTGTAAGAGTTTGCACAACTTAGTCAACTATGCTAGAGCCCATAATAGCTTGTGGCTGCACACGGAAGTTTCTAGTATGAATAGTCTCATGATCCCTTTGAGCCTGGGTGGCGGTCCAAAAGAAAACAGGCAAGTCCTGGAATACCCAGGTGCCTCAATCCACCCAGATGTGTGTTTAAGTTGCCACCTTAGATAAACCATTAATTAACAATCTCACATCTGTCAATGGATTTCACTCACCCAATCCACGTCTACTAGCATAGCATGACATGACAAGCAAACGTAGAAGTAACTCCCAAAGGTTTGAAAATAAACTGGTAATAGGTACTACCTCATCTACTTCCCATCCCACAATTTAATTAGATCCTAATCATGCAATGTGTGAGGATTGATCTAATGCAATAAAACTGGATAGTAGAAAAGGTATGATCAAAGTGTTACTTGCCTTGCTGATGATCTGGGCAACCTAACGATTCGAAGTAACAAGCGGCGCACTCCGGGTACTCTATCACAGACAAACAAACAAGCATACAATAAGTACTCATCTAATGCACAGGTAAAACTCAAATAAGAGATCTAACCAGAAGGTTCAACTTAAGAACTCCGGTTAGCAAAAAGAATCAAATCGAACAAAGCAACGAAAGTCAAATGGCGAAAGAAAACAACTTCGTTCTAGTAATCTGGATCTAGGGCAAATTTTACAGTAGCAAAATCTTGTTTAGGTTGGTTAAACGGATAGAGGGTTTCGAGACGAATCCCTAGGCGCTTGAATCGCCTGATTCCGATAAACGAGCGAAAAGATAAACTAAAACAAAAATCGGATCAGAAATCGCGATCAGAAAAATCACGGATTTAATCCGAGAAAAGAAAAACAAAGAACAAATTAATGAACGAACGTTCGTTATTTGAAACTAAACGATGAACGCGTTCGTTAAAACGAACGAATCGGTGAACGTTCACTAATTAAATAAACCAGAGAAATAAACCGATCTAGAGTTTCGAAAAAAAAACTGAGGCGGTTTTTTAAAAAAAACGGACGGCGAATGGCGGCGGCTATACCTCCAGCGAGGTACTCCGGCGGGCGGGGCGGGGCTCCGGCGGCGGCGGCTATGCGGGGCGGTGCAGCAGCGGCAGTGACGGCGGCGCCGTGCGGCGCGCGGCGGCGGCAGCAGCGGCTTGGCGGGCGGCGGGGCGGGGTGAGGTGAAGGGCGGCGGGGCGGGGTGAGGTGAGGGGCGGCGGGGCGGGGTGAGGTGAAGGGTGGCGGGGCGGGGTGAGGTGAGGGGCGGCGGGGAGGCTCGGTATTTAAGAGAGGGAGGGGGTGCTGCCTTGGCGGAGGGGGCACGGCGGCGGCCCCAAGCCGGACTCGGGAGGCGGCGCGGCTCCGGTCTCCTGGAGGGAGACGCAGGCGGCGGGGTGGGCCGTCGGCAGGGCCTTGGCCCAGTCGGCGCGCGACGCGTTTTTTTAAATATTCCGCTCGGAAGAAAAGAAAAAAGAAATACTAACCGGACTCCAAAATTTCCGAAATAAATTTTCACGGGCTTCTAAAATCAAGCCTCACAAGGTGAACATTTATTTGGGACCTAAATACAATTTTGAAAAAAACGCATTTTTCCTAATTTCAAATAAAACACCGAAAAACTCTGAAATAAAATCTTATTTGATTTTATTATTAAATCCTCAATATTTTCTTTATTTTGGGAAAGTCATTTTATTCCCTCTCTCATATTTTTGTAATAGAAATAATTGATAATAAAATAAATAAAATCAAATGATCCTATTCTCAAAATTTGAGAAAACTCAAATATGAAAATAACGAAATCCCCAACTCTCTCGTGGATCATTGAGTTGCGTAGAATTTCTAGGATCAACCAAAATGCAAATAAAATATGATATGCATTGATGATCTAATGTATAACATTCCAAATTGAGAATTTGGGATGTTACAAATCTCATCCAACCCATCACCATCCAGCAAGCCTATGATGGAATTACTCACGCACGGAGGTGAGCATCATGAAACTGGTGATGGAGTATGGTTGATGATGATGATGGCAACGGATTCCCCTCTCCGGAGCCCCGAATGGACTCTAGATCAGCCCTCCCGAGAGAGTTTAGGGCTTGGCGGCAGCTCGGTATCGTAAAACACGATGAATCCTTCTCTTTGGTTTTTTACTCCCCAAAAGTGAATATATTGAGTCAAGGTTGACGTTGGTGGAGCGTCAGGGGGCCCACCAGGCAGGGGGTCGCGCCCAGGGTGGTAGGGCGCCCCCACCCTCGTGGACAGGGTGTGGGACCCCTGACGTGGTTCTTTCTTCCAGTATTTTTTATATATTCCAAAATAATTCTCCGTTGATTTTCAGGTCATTCCAAGAACTTTTATTTTTGCACAAAAATAACACCATCGCAATTCTGCTGAAAACAGCGTCAGTCCGGGTTAGTTCCATTCAAATCGTGCAAGTTAGAGTCCAAAACAAGGGCAACAGTGTTTGGAAAAGTAGATATGACGGAGACGTATCAACTCCCTCAAGCTTAAACCTTTGCTTGTCCTCAAGTAATTCAGTTGATAAACTGAAAGTGATAAAGAAAAACTTTTACAAACTCTGTTTGCTCTTGTTGTTGTAAATATGTAAAGCCAGCATTCAAGTTTTCAACAAAGATTATGAACTAACCATATTCACAATAACATTTAGGTCTCATCTTTACTCATATCAATGGCATAATAAGCTAGCGAACAATAATAACAAATCTCGGATGACAGCACTTTCTCAAAATAATCATGATATGATATGACAAGATGGTATCTCGCTAGCCCTTTCTGAGACCGCAAAACATAAATGCAGAGCACCTTTAAAGATCAAGGACTGACTAGACATTGTAATTCATGGTAAAAGAGATCCAGTCACAGTCGTACTCAATGTAAACTAACAGTAATGGATGCAAATGACAGAGGTGCTCTCCAACTGGTGCTTTTTAATAAGAGGATGATGACTCAACATAAAAGTAAATAGATAAGCCCTTCGCAGAGGGAAGCAGGGATTTGTAGAGGTGCCAGAGCTCGGTTTTGAAATAGATATGAATAATATTTTGAGCGGTATACTTTCATTGTCAACATAACAACCGAGAGATCTCGATATATTCCATGCTACACACATTATAGGAGGTTCCCAAATAGAATGGTAAAGTTTATACCCCCCCTCCACCAACAAGCATCAATTCATGGCTTGCTCGAAACAACGAGTGCTTCCAACTAACAAGAGTCCTGGGGGAGTTTTGTTTGTAGTTATTTTGATTTGATTTGCATAAAGCATGGGACAGGGCATCCCAGTGACCAGCCCTTTTCTCGTGAGTGAGGAGCGGAATCCACTCCTCTTGAGAATAACCTACCTAGCATGGAAGATACATACAACCCTAGTTGATATGTGAGCTATTCGAGCATACAAAACAGAATGTTTATTTGAAGGTTTGTAGTTTGGCACATACAAATTTACTTGGAACGGCAGGTAGATACCATATATAGGTAGGTATGGTGGACTCATATGGAACAACTTTGGGGTTTATGGAATTGGATGCACAAGCAGTATTACTGCTTAGTACAAGTGAAGGCTAGAAAAAGACTGGGAAGCGACCAGCTAAAGAGCGACAACAGTCGTGAACATGCATTAAAATTAATCAACATCGAATGCAAGCATGAGTAGGATATATTGCACCATGAACATAAATATCGTAGAGGCCATGTTGATTTTGTTTCAACTACATGCGTGAACATGTGCCAAGTCGAGCCACTCGAATCGTTCAAAAGAGGATACCACCCTATCATACCACATCACAACCATTTTAATAGCATGTTGGCATGCAAGGTAAATCATTATAAGCTTCTAGCTAATTAAGCATGGCATAAGCAACTATAATCTCTAATTGTCATTGCAAATATGTTTCTTTCATAATAGGCTGAATCAGGAACGATGAACTGATCATATTTACAAAAACAAGAGAGGTCGAGTTCATACCAGCTTTTCTCATCTCAATAAGTTCATCATACGATCATCATTACTGCCTTTCACTTGCACGACCGAACGATGTGGATAATAATAATATTGCACGTGCATTGGACTAAGCTGGAATCTGCAAGCATTCAATTCAAGAGAGAAGACAAGGTAATATGGGCTCTTTGTTAGATCAACAATAATGCATATGAGAGCGACTTAACATTTTCATCATGGTCTTCTCCTCTTGACCCCCAAAGAACAAGAAAAGAAAAAAACTATTTACACGGGAAAGCTCCCAACAAGCAAAAGAAGAACGAGAAATCTTTTTGGGTATTCTTTTTAATTACTACTACTACATCATGAAAAGTAAACTAGCTAAAAGCTACAACTAATTTTTTGGTTTTTTCTTAAGGTTTATCAAACACAAAAGAAGAAAGCATAAAAAAGGAAATAAACTAGCATGGATATTACAATGAAAAAGTATGAGCACCGACAACTAGCATTAGTGTGTGAACAGGAATGTAATGTCGGTGAGAGATACGTACTCCCCCAAGATTAGGCTTTTGGCCTAAGTTTGTCTATGGCCATGGTTGGCCTGGCGGATATCCAAAGTTATAGTTGGGGTTGTACTAGGATGCAACGACAATTGCCTGATGAGCTGCAGGTTGGAGGCGAGCTGTCTCCGCCCTCCTCTCATACTCGGTCGCCTCCTCCCTGGTTATAACATATCTCCCCTTTGCCTGAAAGTCAAAGAAAGTAGGAGCAGGGAGAGCGACGTGATAGGTGCGTCGTCTGTCAAAGATTAGTCGGTACTGGAGGAACTGATCATTACTCTCAACAAACTGATGACGAACCATAGCATCATAATCTAGATAATAAGGAGGCAATTCAATATAATATCCACGTATGGGTATCTCAAGAAAATTAGCTATACGAGTTGCATAAATTCCACCAAAGAAGTCTCCATGAATACGATTATTATGCAACCTACGTGCAACAATAGCCCCCAAGTTGTATTGTTTATCTCCTAAAACATCGCTCCTGAGAACGCTAAGATCAGGTACACACATGTGGCATGCTTCATCTTTACTATTTATGCACCTTCCTATGAAGAGAGCAAAATAATGTATAGCAGAAAAATGAATGCTCCCTATGGTGGCTTGTGTTATATCTCTAGATTCCCCCACTGTAATACTGGCAAGAAAATTTCTAAGCTCAGATTTGTTAGGTTCTCTAGTGCTACCCCATTGTGGGAGTTTACAAGTAGTTTTAAAATCTTCTAAGTCCATGGTATAAGATTGATTCATAAAGGTCAAACAGGACAGTGTGAGAATTACGTGAAGATGAAAATTTGAACCTTCTCACAAAGGAATCAGTTAGGTGATAGTATTGACGACACTTATCCGCCTCGAAGCTCTCAAGATCGGCATTACGCACATATGCTTCAAATTCCTCCTTGATTCTTGCTCGATCCATGAAGTCCTCTGACGGCCATTCACAAGGCCGCACTTGAGCGTCCCTTGGTGGTTCATCATCTGCATTGCGTATTGCGAGTCTGGGTCCTTGCTTCCTTGAAGAACCACCTTGGTACATTTTCCTAAACATATTTCTTCCTCTAAAAAAATTCTGAAATTTTTAGTAACTCAAAATAAAAGTGAACCAAAATCAACAATATTGATAGCAACTACTCCCACAAGTGCCTAGAGGCAATATCATGCATTAAAACTACTTTTGACTATATAAATTTGACGTGCAAGCTCAAGAACAGGGTCACCTAAGCAACAAAAATATGCAATAAATAAAGCACTAGAACAAAAACTAATTGGACCATTGGAGGAGTCACATACCAAAGAACAATCCCCCAAAGCAGTTTTGTGAATGTTGCTTTAAGCAAGGAGATCGAAAATGGCATCAAGATGACTTTGGAATCGGGTTTGAGCTAGCTAGTGATGTTTTTGGGAGGAAGAATGAGCTTGGACTCCGGGGTTATGGTTTCAATAACATTAGTTTCAACATTTATAGGATTACCTGAGATATAATGTTTGATTCTTTGACCATTCACCACCCTCGGACTTGTGCCTTCGAAGTTGTTGATTTTTATGGCACCGGAACGATAGACCTCCTCGATAACGTAAGGACCTTTCCATTTAGAGAGGAGTTTTGCTGCAAAAAAAATCTTAAATGAGAGTTGTATAACAATACATAATCACCTACATTAAACTCATGTTTTTGTATCCTTTTGTCATGCCATCTTTTAACCTTTTCTTTAAACAGTTTGGCATTCTCATAAGCTTGGGTTCTCCACTCATCAAGTGAGCTAATCTCAAATAGTCTCTTCTCACCGGCAAGTTTGCAGTCATAGTTGAGCCCTTTAATGACCCAATATGCCTTATGTTCTAGTTCAAGAGGTAAGTGACATGCTTTCCATAAACCATTTTATACGGAGACTTACCCACAGATTTTTATGTGTAGTACTATAGGCCCATAATGCATCATCAAGTTTCTTTGACCAATTCTTTCTAGATCCATTGACAGTCTTTTGCAAAATTAATTTAAGATCTTTATTACTCAGTTCTTCTTGACCACTAGACTGTGGATGATATGGAGATGCAATTCTATGATTAATATCATACTTAGCAAGCATCTTACGAACATCACCATGAATAAAATGTGAACCATCATCAGTCATTAAGTATCTAGGGACTCCAAACCTCGGAAAAGTAACTTCTTTAAGCATCTTAATAGAGGCGTTATGATCAACACTACTAGTTGGAATAGCTTCTACCCACTTAGTAACGTAATCAACAACAACTAAAATATGTGTATAACCATTAGAGGAAGGAAACAGTCCCATATAATCAAAGCCCGAAACATCAAATGGTTCAATAATAAGTGAATAATTCATAGGCATTTCTTGACGTCTACTAATATTACCAATTCTTCGACATTCATCACAAGACAAGACAAACTTACGGGCATCTTCGAAAAGAGTAGGCCAATAAAAACCGGATTGCAATACCTTATGTGCAGTTCTATCTCCAGCGTGGTGTCCTCCATAAGCCTCGGAGTGACACTTGCGTAGGATATGTTCCTGTTCATGCTGAGGTACACAATGTCTAATAACACCATCTACTCCTTCTTCATAAAGTTGTGGGTCATCCCAGAAGTAATGTCTTAAATCATAGAAAATTTTTTTATTTTGTTGGTATGTGAAACTAGGTGGTATAAATTTAGC
Source organism: Triticum urartu (assembly GCF_056163025.1). Taxonomy (NCBI): domain Eukaryota; kingdom Viridiplantae; phylum Streptophyta; class Magnoliopsida; order Poales; family Poaceae; genus Triticum; species Triticum urartu. Next base: position 232,939,054 of record NC_141875.1, read on the forward strand.
AACAATGTAATTAGCATACCATGGAGCAGTACGAGAAGCATTTATGATAGCTAATTGTTCATCAGGAAAGCTATCATCAATAGGTAGTGGGTGATCAAGAACATTCTCTAACCTAGATAAGTTGTCTGCAACGGGGTTCTCATCTCCTTTTCTATCAATAATATGCAAATCAAATTATTGTAGTAGGAGAACCCATCTAATAAGTCTAGGTTTAGCATCTTTCTTTTCCATAAGATATTTAATAGCAGCATGATCAGTGTGAACAATTACTTTAGAATCAACAATATAAGGTTTGAACTTATCACAAGCAAATACAACTGCTAAAAATTCTTTTTCAGTAGTAGAATAATTTCTCTGGGCACTATCTAGAGTTTTACTAGCATATTGGATAACATTTAATTTCTAATCAACTCTTTGTCCTAGAACAACATCTACAGCATAATCACTAGCATCACACATAATTTCAAAAGGTAAATTCGAATCAGGAGGCTGAACAATAGGTGCAGAAATAAAGGCTTTCTTAAGTATTTCAAATGCTTCTACACAATCATCATCAAATACAAACGGAACAACTTTTCGTGAGAGATTAGTCAGAGGCCTGGAATTTTTTGAGAAGTCTTTAATGAACCTCCTATAAAAACTGGCATGACCAAGGAAACTTCTTATACCTTTAATGTCCTTAGGACACGACATCTTTTCAATAGCATCAAATTTAGCTTTATCAACTTCAATACCTCTTTCAGAAATTTTATGCCACAAGACAATGCCTTCATTAACCGTAAAGTGGCACTTCTCCCAATTCAAGACAAGATTAGTTTCTTCACATGTCTGCAAAACTCGATCAAGGTTGCTTAAGCAATCATTAAAAGAAGTTCCATACACGGAGAAATCATCCATGAAAACCTCAACAATCTTTTCACAGAATATAGCAGTCATACATCTTTGAAAGGTAGCAGGTGCATTACATAAACCAAAAGGCATACGTCTATAAGCAAAGGTATCGAAAGGGCAAGTGAAAGTGGTATTTTCCTGATCCTCTTTTGACACAGGTATTTGAGAGAAACAAGAATAACCGTATAGAAAGAAAAAATGTGTATGTTTGGATAATCTTTCTAGCATTTGATCAATGAAAGGTAGAGGGTAATGATCCTTTTTAGTAGCTTTATTTAATTTGCAGAAATCAATTACCATTCTATAACCTGTAACAATTCTTTGTGGGATCATTTCAATTTTATCATTTGGAACAATAGTAATACCTCCTTTCTTAGGGACACAATGGACATGACTTACCCACTGACTATCAGCAACAGGATAAATTATACCTGCCTCCAGAAGCTTTAGTATTTCTTTTCTTTCCACTTCTTTCATCTTAGGATTTAACCGTCATTGGTGATCAACAACCGGTTTAGCGTATTTCTCCAATTTTATTTTGTGCTGGCATAGAGTGGGACTAATGCCCTTAAGATCATCAAGAGTATATCCAATAGCAGCACGGTGCTTCTTTATAGTTTTCAATATTTTCTCTTCTTCCATCTCTGAAAGGTTAAAACTAATAATAACATGATATATCTTCTTTTCATCAAGATAAGCATATTTAAGAGTATTAGGCAATGGTTTAAGCTCAAACACGGGATCACCCTTGGGTGGAGGAGGATCCCCTAGAATTTCAACAGGCAAGTTGTCTTTCAAAATAGGTCCCTGTTTAAAGAATACTTCATCTATTTCCCTTCTTTCATTCATAAACATACCATTTTCATGGTCTAGCAAATATTGTTCTAAAGGATCATTAGGAGGCACAGCAATAGAAGCAAGACCAATAATTTCATCTTTACTAGGCAATTCTTTATCATGGGGTTGTCTACGAAATTTAATAAAATTAAAATCATGAGACATATCCCCTAAACGAACAGAAACAATATCCTTTTTGCAGTCTATCTTAGCATTAACAATATTCAAGAAGGGTCTACCAAAAGTCATCTTGTGGGGAACCAAGAACAAGAAAATCAGCAAGATATTTAACTTTCCCACACAAGACTTCAACATCTCTAACAATCCCAATCGGTGACATAGTAGCTCTATTGGCAAGCTTAATTGTAACATCAACACCTTCTATCTCAGCAGGTGCAATATCATGCATAATTTCTTCATATAAAGAATGAGGTATTGCACTCTCACTAGAACCCATATCACATAAAGCCATGATAGCAATGATCTCCTATTTTAACAGAAATAACAGGCATGCCTACAATAGGTCTATGTTTATTTTTAGTATCGGGTCTAGCAATTGTAGCAGCTTCATCACAAAAGTAAATAACATGCCCATCAATATTATTGGACAAGAGATCCTTAACCATAGCTGTCGGTGTCAAAACCGGCGGATCTCGGGTAGGGGGTCCCGAACTGTGCGTCTAGGCCGGATGGTAACAGGAGGCAGGGAACACGATGTTTTACCCAGGTTCGGGCCCTCTTGATGGAGGTAAAACCCTACGTCCTGCTTGATTAATATTGATAATATGGGTAGTACAAGAGTAGATCTACCACGAGATCGAGGAGGCTAAACCCTAGAAGCTAGCCTATGGTATGATTGTTGTATATGGAGTTGATTGCCTACGGACTACAACCCTCCGGTTTATATAGACACCGGATAGGGTTAGGGTTACATAGAGTCGGTTACAATGGTAGGAGATCTTGAATATCCGCATCGCCAAGCTTGCCTTCCACGCCAAGGAAAGTCCGATCCAGACACGGGACGAAGTCTTCAATCTTGTATCTTCATAGTCCTGGAGTCCGGCCGAAGGTATAGTCCGGCTACCCGAACACCCCCTAATCCAGGACTCCCTCAGTAGCCCCCAAACCAGGCTTCAATGATGACGAGTCCGGCGCGCAGATTGTTCGGCATTGCAAGGCGGGTTCTTCTCAAAATATTGTGTACCTGTAGGAATAATGTCCAATTTTTGTAATGTAGTCCTCCTCGGCTTCCACGCCCAATAATGGCCGTCTTCCACGTGTCAAACAAATGCGAAAAGCCGGGGCATTTTTACATCCACACCCCTAGCTGTATAAACGAGCCACCTATTTAACGGGATGGGGATTCATGTCCGAACCACATCTTCTCCTTCCCGCGAGTTATCATCAGAGCGCTTCCAGCAAAGGTCCATTCCAACATGACCAGCCGTCGTAGCTCCTCCCCTCGCCCCTCCGGTCACAAATCCGGGGACTGGGAGAGTTGCACCATCCCGCATAGCAAGTTACTGTCGCTTCAGGCCAAGGGATTTCTCCCTCGGGCATACATGGTCCCGGTCCGAGCCGGTCTCGCCACCTACAATGGCGGAAAACAAGCGGAGAGCACCCCCAATCCTTCTAAAGGAGAGCGGGTGTGCCTCGTCCCCTATCTACTAAGGGGACTGGGATTTCCAATTCATCCATTTCTCCGCGGGCTTCTGGAGTTCTACGGCCTCCAACTGCACAATCTCACGCCCGCCTCCGTATTGCATATTGCGGGTTTCGTCGCCCTTTGCGAGCTATTTTTAGGCGTTGAGGCTCATTTCGCGCTGTGGAAGAGGTTATTCTGCCTGGTGCCCCATTCTCAAGAGGGGTCCATATACCAAGTGGGCGGAGCCGAAGTATGGCGCATCGCCGGGACTGGCCTTCGCAATGGTTTTACATAGATGACGTCCCGCTACCGGACCCTATCCGGGTCGGTCTCCCTGAGTTCAACAGTGCTCCATTGAAGAAACGCTTGAGCTGGCGTCCACGGAGCTCTCAGAGAGAAAGCGACAGAGACGTCCTTTACCTGATGGGCCGGATAAGACTGTTGGCTCATTCCGGACTAACCATGATTGGAGTCATGGCCGCATGCATTATGCGGGGGGTGCAGCCGCTTCAATATAGAGGCCACCCCATGTGGGAATTCAACGGGGAGGATGACGCCACCCGTTACGGTCGTAAGGTGCCGGCCTCAACTGCCGCTCTAGTAAATATCTTATCCTCTTTGTACAAGGGAGAAGAGGAGGAATTCCTCCGCGTCAACCCGCAGGCCGGATTTACTATGTACGATCCTCCAAGTTGGGTAAGTGAACAATTGCGCTTGCCCGTTTGTTTTATACTCCCACGGTTAGATATGTAGTCTAACGACTTCAGTGCAGGAACAACGACAGGAGGTAGAGGATATAAACAGCCGCCCTCCACAGCCCGAGGACCCAGAGCGGTCCCTCGATCCGGACTCCGAAGAGGATCCGGACATATCGGTGGAGTTTATCGACGGGGTGTTCTATCAGCTAAGCAAGGAAAATACCTTGGTAGCCATCACGGCTGATTACTCAGGGTTAATCCCGGCCTCCTAGGTGACAAAACCGGAGTCTCATTCCCTTGAGAGAGATTCCACTCTCACGTATTCCGGTGTTTCTGACGACAACCGTGCTTTGCAGGGGAGATTTCCGAGGCAGGAGGCCGAACCTGCGGCGGCTAGCCAACGAGGGGCCACAGGGCCCCGTGGGACAAAAAGGAATGCAGTCCAGACTGAGATGCCGGCGCAAAGGTATAGCGCACCCTCTGTTTCCCTGGTGTTATTCTGTCAGCGCATATTACCGTTTGTGCTATCTTCAGAATGAAGAGACCTCACCGGACTACATCCAGAGAGGTTGCCAATCGCGCCTCCACCAGCCAGGCTCCAACGTCTGGCCCGGAAGCGGAGGCGAGCACAAGGCGCGCACCGGACGCTCCTCCGACAGAGGATGCGGACAGGCTGTCTGCCACAAATTCTGAAGTGGAGAGTGCCATGAACCACAGGCGTCGCCGGACAGTTCTACGCGACGCTTGTTTCTCCCAAGAGGCTTTAGATGCCTTTAACTCGGGAGATGCGTACCTCCGCGCTGCTTAAAATGGTTTAGCCAGAGCCACGGAGCAGTATGTAGAAGACATACAGGTAAGAAAATTTTGGTTATATATATATATATATATATATATATGCCAGTAGCCCCCGAGACTTGAAGCAGTTAGAGCAACTGATTTAAGGATCATTTAATATGCATGTTCTTATAGAGAAGAATACCGTACTGTCCCAGGAGCTCAAAAAGTGCAAGGCCCAACTAGAGGCCGCACTAGCCGCAGTAGGGGAGCCCAAAGAGCCCCCCTCAGGTAAGATACACTTTGAAAGATTAGTATTGTGTGGTGTGGGTGCAAATCTGACAAATCATGTTGCAGATGGCGCCGGACTCGATCTGGAAAAGAAACAACTCTTACGCCGGCTAAAGGCCGGTGAGAGTACGTTGACAAAGGTGAGGTGAGAGAAGAATGATCTTCAGGATGCCAACACCAGGATGGACGTCGAACTTAAAGATGTCCGTGGCCAGCTGTCGGACTCCAAGAGGGAGAATCAGCGGCTTCGACGCGGCATATTTAGTAAGTGCTTGAACGAACTTTGAAAAAAGAGTTCGGCGAGGAAGTCGACTAACAGAGTAATGTCTGTAGGTATGCTCACAGGTCGTCCTGCAGAGGAGATGCCCGGTTCTACGGGTGACCTTCTTCCCGAACTCTTGCAACTGCACAAGCGAATTCGGCAGGCGATGCGGGGTATTGCCCAAGCCTTATGGCCTGCCCACTCCGTGACCGAGGGCCTTGGAGAGCTTGCGGAGAAGCTGAAGGGAGCTCGGTGGCGCTTCCGGTTGTGGAAGATATCGGCCTGCCGACAAGGCGCTAGGGAGGCCGGGGCCATGGTGAAGACCCGTTTTACAAAGTCTGACCCAAACCACATGGCCGAGGTTGGACCAGTGGGGCCTGACGGGAAGGAGATCCCTGTGAGCTTAGTATACGGCCAAGTAGAGTTGGCCGCGAAGTATTCCTAGCAGGACTGTAAATTAGACAGCCTGTTAGATGGTATAGAAGAGGAATACAATTAGTCAGAATGACTATGTAATTTTGAATTGACATGTGTAATGCCTTCTAGCCGGATTGTAGATCGTTTGTCGTTGCCAACCTTTTCGCTTCAACCTCAGGACCTGACGGTCCGGAGTGTGTTCGAATACCATAGCGGTTATATAAGAACCGGGGTATGCATGGAGACCAGGCGTAGGGGTCATTAGTGCTTTATCAGACAAGTGCCCAACTAGTTATGTTATATTACATGGTTAGTAAGAAACATCTTCCAGAGAGAATAGTTCCGTTAGGGGTTCCTTTCGCTGGGAGGCATGCCCTAAAGTGCATGTTCGGACTGCGTGAAAAGACGCAGAAAAAAAGCATCTGGGGGTGCATAAAATGAGTAAAAAGATCATCTTTTATTTCACCGACCGAATATTCCCTTAAGAACGCTAGCTTTCGGCTTCACCCAGTCTGAGGTACACATCCGGCTGACCCGGCAGTAACAATCGCAGAGGTGCTCCCTTTACCGCCTAGCCGAACAATCGGGAACGTAGGGGTAAGCACAGGAGCCAAGCAACCCAGCTTGGCCAACTGAAGAAAAAGGTACATGCGGAAGTTTGACGCATGTGTTGGGCGTGAAGCCCGTAAATAAGCTTCTGTTAAAGAAGCCCCCAGGTTTAATGAGCGCGAGTGGCGCGTCACTAGATGAGCCTTTAAGGGATATAAAAGAAAAGAGGGGAAGGACAGAAATGTAAGACAGAAAAATGCAAAAAGTGGACAGAGGAAAGAGACGAACACAGAGTCCGGCGCTAGGCGTAGAATCTTCGGAGACGGGTGGCGTTCCACGGGTTCGGCTCGAGTCGGTTATCCGACGCATCTCGCAGGCGGTACGCCCCACCAGTCAGGACTTGGTAGATTATGAATGGACCTTCCCACTTGGGCTTGAGTTTGTCCTTTTTCTTATCCGGCAGGCGTAGAACTAGTTCGCCAACATTGTAATTTTTGGCCCGTACTTCTCTGCTTTGATATCTTCGGGCCTGCTGTTGATAAAATGCGGAACGGGCTTTTGCCACATCACGCTCCTCCTCCAAGGCGTCCAAGTTTTCCTGCCGATCGAGCTCGGCTTCTCTTTCTTTGTACATGCGCACTCTAGGTGAGTCATGAATTACGTCGCAGGGCAGAACTGCCTCTGCGCCGTACACCATAAAAAATGGTGTGTATCCGGTGGTGCGATTTGGCGTGGTCCGCAGCCCCCATAGCACGGAGTCGAGCTCCTCTACCCAGTGCGTGTTAGATTCCTTGAGGGACCGCACCAGTCTGGGTTTAATGCCGCTCATGATAAGACCATTTGCACGTTCGACCTGGCCGTTGGTTTGTGGGTGATAGACGGAAGCATAATCGAGCTTGATGCCCATGTTTTTGCACCGGAGTTTTACCTCGTCGGCGGTAAATTTTGTACCGTTATCGGTTATGATATTGTGGGGGACGCCATAACAGTGTACAACCCCGGATATGAAGTCTATCACAGGTCCGGATTCGGCCGTTTTAACAGGCTTGGCTTCTATCCATTTGGTGAATTTATCCACCATGACCAGTAAGTATTTTTTCCTATCGGTCCCACCTTTAAGGAGTCCGACCATGTCAAGCCCCCAGACCGCAAAAGGCCAGGTGATGGGTATAGTTTGGAGTGCGGTGGGTGGCATATGGCTTTGGTTGGCAACAAGTTGGCAACCAGCGCATCGTTGGACTAGGTCCTGAGCGTCTGCCCGGGCCGTCGGCCAACAAAAGCCTGTACGGAAAGCCTTGCTAACAAGGGACGGAGCAGCAGCGTGGTGACCACCGAGTCCGGCATGAATTTCAGCCAGAAGGTTCCGCGCTTCCTCTTCGGAGATGCACCTTTGAAGGACTCCGGTAGTGCTTTTCTTATAAAACTCTCCCTCATGGACTCTATAGGCTTTAGATCGCCGCACTATGCAGCGGGCCTCGTTTTGGTCCTCCGGGAGTTCCTTCCTAGTAAGGTAGGCTAGGAATGGTTCTGTCCACGGGGCGATAACCGCCATTATTACGTGGGCTGAAGGTGTAATTTCATTGGCAGAGCCTCCAATTGTGTCAGATTGTTCGGCGTCGAGTGGTGCGGCTGGGTCCGGGCTGTTATTTGCGGGTTCCCCCTCCCATGCTACGGATGGCTTGAACAATCTTTCCAAAAAGATGTTGGGGGGGACTGCATCGCGTTTTGCTCCGATGCGTGCCAGGACGTCCGCTGCTTGATTGTTTTCTCGGGCTATATGGTGAAACTCCAGCCCTTCGAACCGAGCTGACATTTTTAGGATGGCGTTGCGGTAAGCTGCCATTTTTGGGTCCTTGGCGTCGAAGTCTCCATTTATTTGGGATATTGCGAGGTTTGAACCCCCGCGTACCTCTAGGAGCTGGATACCCATGGATACTGCTATCCGGAGACCATGTAGGAGGGCCTCATATTTGGCTGCATTGTTGGAATCCGTGTACATGATCTGGAGCACATATTGGACTGTGTCTCCTGTGGGGGACGTCAGGACGACGCCAGCCCCCAGTCCGGCCAACATTTTGGAGCTGTCAAAATGCATAATCCAGTTTGAATATGTGTCGTACTCTTTAGGGAGCTTGGCCTCCGTCCATTCTGCGACGAAGTCGGCCAAAACTTGCGATTTAATAGCTCGCCGTGGCTTATAGGTTATATCAAACGGGAGAAGCTCGATGGCCCATTTTGCAATCCGGCCCGTTGCATTGTGGTTGTTGATAATATCGTTGAGTGGTACTTCCGAGGCTACTGTTATGGAACACTCTTGAAAGTAGTGTCGTAGCTTCTGGGATGCCATGAATACCACGTATGCAATCTTTTGATAATGCGGGTACCGTGATTTGCATGGAGTGAGGACAGTGGATACGTAATAGACCGGCCTTTGAAGGGGGAATTTGTGTCCATCCGTTTCCCGCTCGACAACGAGCACTGCGCTGACAACTTGATGTGTTGCTGCAATGTACAATAACATTGGTTCGCTGGTGTTTGGCACGGCCAAGACTGGGTTTGTTGCCAATATGGCTTTTATTTCATCAAGTCCGGCCGTGGCGGCATCCGTCCACTCGAAGTGTTTGGTGCGCCGAAGGAGGCGATAGAGGGGTAGTGCCTTTTCCCCCAAGCGGGAGATGAAGCGGCTTAAAGCCGCCACGCATCCGGTTAATTTTTGTATTTGTTTGAGGTCCTTTGGGATATCCAATTGAGACAAAGCTCGGATCTTGGCTGGATTTGCTTCAATTCCTCTACCGGATACAATGAAGCCCAAGAGCTTTCCGGCTGGAACGCCGAAGACGCATTTTTCCGGGTTGAGCTTGATGTCATATTTTCGGAGGTTATCGAATGCAAGCCTCAAGTCGTCTACTAGAGATTCGACATGTCTTGATTTGATGACCACAGCATCCACATACGCCTCCACTGTTTTGCCGATCTGGTTTGCCAGACATGTCTGGATCATGCGCTGATATGTTGCGCCGGCGTTTTTCAGCCCAAAGGGCATTGTGTTGAAGCAGAATGGGCCGTATGGTGTGATGAATGCTGTTGCGGCTTGGTCTGATTCTGCCATCTTGATTTGATGGTAACCGGAGTATGCGTCGAGGAAACACAACGAGTCATGTCCTGTGGTGGCATCGATAATTTGATCGATATAGGGGAGGGGGAAGGGATCCTTTGGGCAAGCCTTGTTAAGGTCTTTAAAATTGACACACAGGCGCCAGGATTTGTCCTTCTTTGGTACCATCACCAGGTTTGCTAGCCATCCGGATGTTTTATGTCTCTAATGAATCCGGCCTCCAATAGCTTGGCTAGCTCCTCTCCCATAGCCTGTCTTTTGGGTTTGGAAAAACGCCGAAGGGCTTGTTTGACAGGTTTGAATCCTTTTAGGATATTTAAGCTGTGTTCGGCCAGCCTGCGTGGAATCCCTGGCATGTCTGAAGGGTGTCAGGCGATAATGTCCCAGTTCTCTCGTAGGAACTCTCGCAGTGCGGCGTCTACATCAGGGTTCAGTCGTGCCCCGATGGAAGATGTTTTATTGGGGTCCGTTGGATGGACCTGGAATTTGACTATTTTGTCAGCTGGCTTGAAGGATGTGGATTTGGATCTCTTGTCGAGTATCACATCATCCCATAATGGGGTAGTGCCTCAAGGGCTAATGCGGCTGTCTTGTTTTCGGCGCGGAGTGCTATGTCCAGATCACTAGCTAGAGTGATAATTCCGTTCAGCCCGGGCATCTTAAGCTTCATGTACCCGTAATGGGGTATTGCTTGGAAGATTGTGAATGCTTCCCGCCCTAGTAAAGTGTGATATCCGCTTTTGAATGGGGCCACCTGAAACGTGACTTCTTCGGACCTGTAATTATTCGGCGTGCCGAACACCACATCTAGTGTGATTTTTCCTGTGCAGCGCGCTTCCCAACTGGGGATTATTCCTCTAAAGGTTGTGCTGCTTCGCTCGACGCGGTTCCAGTCTATTTCCATTTTTTGAAGGGTTTCCTCATAAATGAGGTTCAGTCCGCTGCCTCCATCCATGAGCACCTTGGTGAGGCGAAAGCCGTCCACTATGGGACTGAGGACCAATGCGGCTGGTGCTCGGGCTGTTCGGAATCTAGGTTCATCACTTGCGTTGAAAGTAATGGCAGTGTCGCTCCATGGATTTATTGTTGCAACTTGATAGACTTCGGCGAGGCTATGGAGTGTTCTTTTTCGCACATTGTTTGATGCGAAAGTCTCGAAGACTGTGAGAACGGTACTGGTGTCCTTGGGCTGGCTTTCTGCGGCCTCCGGAATTAAGAGGTCCTCGCCGATTTTGGCCACCTGCCGGAGTATCCAACATGCTCTAAGGCTGTGAGTTGGTGTGGCGTGCTATGTACTGTGAATTCTACAGGGTCCATCAAGCCATCTTTCCAGTACGGTTCCATGCCTTGTAGAGGGTTTTGGCTTTTTGGTGTTTATCCCGGGTGTCCTGTGATACTGCACCCTCTTTGTTCGGACGGGATTACTATTCAAGGCCGGATTATCCCAAAAATTTATTTTGGTTTTCCAGGCGCTTTCCATCGCACAGTATTTTTGTACTATGGACGCCAAGTCAGCAAAGCGTGTGATATCACAATGACTTACGCCGTTAAGGATTCCCTTGTCCGTGCAATTACTGCAGAAAATTGAGATTGCGTCTTCCTCGCGGCAATCCTTTATCCTGTTCATAACTAGGAGGAATCTGGCCCAGTAATGATGTACTGTTTCCTCGGGCCTCTGCCTGATTTGGGAGAGATCGCTTATGAATGGGTGGGCGGGTGTCGTTGAATCTGAAACCTCACCCAATCCAAGATTCGGAGGCCGAAGAGTTTCCGAACTCTGAAGTTCAGATTCTTGGATGTTGTCCAATGAATCTGGCCCGTTGCCTGATCCTAAGCTCAGGTCTTGAGTTACATCTCCCCCTCCGCGGGTATTCGGCTTGGAGGGGTCGGGAATTCGGACGTAGCTAGTCCTTAAAATAGATGAAGGGTCGCCACACTGCGCCTCTACCACAACAATGTGGTGGGTGACTTGGGGAGAGTTAATTTCTCTTAGATCGGGTTTAAGCCCAACCTGGTCATAATCCGTTGCGACCCCCAGGGCGGGGATGCGATCCAAGAGCTCGTTTATGGAAGATAGCTCCATTGGATCTAGCTGCTCGACGAGCTCTGAGCTGACGTTTAGGTTGCTTTTGATGACCCGAGAGGTCACCGTCGGCGCAACAGCCGAACAGGCGGTCATGAGGAAACCACCTAGCCGAAGGGTTTGGCCGACAGCCAAGGCTCCCTTAGCAACAGCGCCGTCTTTAAAGATGGGAGGAGGCATCCTTCCTGATTGTGACGGCATAGAGGAACTCTCATTGAAAGCACCAATGTCGGTGTCAAAACCGGCGGATCTCGGGTAGGGGGTCCCGAACTGTGCGTCTAGGCCGGATGGTAACAGGAGGCAGGGAACACGATGTTTTACCCAGGTTCGGGCCCTCTTGATGGAGGTAAAACCCTACGTCTTGCTTGATTAATATTGATAATATGGGTAGTACAAGAGTAGATCTACCACGAGATCGAGGAGGCTAAACCCTAGAAGCTAGCCTATGGTATGATTGTTGTATATGGAGTTGATTGCCTACGGACTACAACCCTCCGGTTTATATAGACACCGGATAGGGTTAGGGTTACATAGAGTCGGTTACAATGGTAGGAGATCTTGAATATCCGCATCGCCAAGCTTGCCTTCCACGCCAAGGAAAGTCCCATCCGAACACGGGACGAAGTCTTCAATCTTGTATCTTCATAGTCCTGGAGTCCGGCCGAAGGTATCGTCCGGCTACCCGAACACCCCCTAATCCAGGACTCCCTCAATAGAAATACTAGGTTCAACTTTAATTTGCTCAGAGGGTGTAGGTGTTCTAGTATTACTCTTACGAACCACAGTTGAAGCTTTAGCATGATCCTTTATTCTAACAGGGAGAGGTGTTTTCTCAATATAAGCGGTAGGAACAATAGGATCAACATTATAAGTGATAGTTTTTTCTTCAACATTAATAGGTTCAACTACTTTTACTTCAATGGGAGGATGATATTTAAGCCACTTCTCCTTAGGGAGATCAACATGAGTAGCAAAGGATTCACAAAAAGAAGCTACTATCTCAGAGTCAAGTCCATATTTAGTGCTAAATTCACGAAAAGCATCGGTATCCATAAAAGATTTAACACAATCAAACTTAGGTGTTATACCTGACTCCTTACCTTCGTCGAGTTCCCAATCTTCAGAGTTGCATTTAATTCTTTCCAATAAATCCCATTTGAATTCAATAGTCTTCATCATAAAAGATCCAGTACAAGAAGTATCGAGCGTGGAGCGATTATTGAGAGAAAGTCGAGCATAAATTTTTTGAATAATAATTTCTCTTGAGAGCTCATGATTGGGGCATAAATATAACATTGACTTAATCCTCCACAAACCTTGAGCGATGCTTTCTCCTTCGTGAGGCCAGAAATTATATATATAATTACGATCACGATGAACCAGATGCATAGGATAAAACTTCTGATGAAATTCCAATTTCAATCGGTTGTAGTTCCTTGATCCAATATCATCACATAGACTAAACCATGTCAATGCCTTTCCCTTCAAAGATAAAGGGAAGACCTTATTCTCGATAACATCCTCGGGCATACCTGCAAGCTTAAATAATCCACAAACTTCATCCACTTAGATTAAGTGCAAATCGGGATGCAATGTTCCATCTCCGGTAAAAGGATTAGCTAGCAGTTTCTCTATCATACCCGAAGGAATTTCAAAGTAAACATTTTCAGTAGGTTCAGTAGGTTGAGGAGCAACTCTTTGCTCTAGTATTCGGGGTGAAGATACCCTGAACAAGCCTCTCAAAGGATTACTTTCCATAGTAACAAGTGACAGTAAATTTCAGCACACTGTATAAAATTTTCCTTACCAAATTCCACTTACCAAAGGCGCTTCACTCCCTGGCAACGGCGCCATAAAATAGTCTTGATGACCCACAAGTATAGGGGATCTATTGTAGTCCTTTCGATAAGCAATAGTGTCGAACCCAGCGAGGAGCAGAAGGAAATGACAAGCGGTTTTCAGTAAGGTATTCTCTGCAAGCACTGAAATTATCGGTAATAGATAGTTTTGCGATAAGGTAATTTGTAACGGGTAACAAGTAACAAAAGTAAATAAGGTGCAGCAAGATGTCCCAATCCTTTTTGTAGCAAAGGACAAGCCTGGACAAATTCTTATATAAAGGAAAACGCTCCCGAGGACACATGGGAATTATCGTCAAGCTAGTTTTCATCACGCTCATATGATTCACGTTCGTTACTTTGATAATTTGATATGTGAGTGGACCGGTGCTTGGGTACTACCCTTCCTTGGACAAGCATCCCACTTATGATTAACCCCTCTTGCAAGCATCCGCAACTAAAAAAGAAGTATTAAGGTAAACCTAAACATAGCATTAAACATATGGATCCAAATCAGCCCCTTACGAAGCAACGCATAAACTAGGGTTTAAGCTTCTGTCACTCTAGCAACCCATCATCTACTTATTACTTCCCAATGCCTTCCCCTAGGCCCAAACAATGGTGAAGTGTCATGTAGTCGATGTTCACATGACACCACTAGAGGAAAGACAACATACATCTCATCAAAATATCGAACGAATACCAAATTCACATGACTACTAATAGCAAGACTTCTCCCATGTCCTTAGGAACAAACCTAACTACTCACAAATCATATTCATGTTCATAATCAGAGGGGTATTAATATGCATAAAGGATCTGAACATATGATCTTCCACCAAATAAACCAACTAGCATCAAGTACAAGGAGTAATCAACACTACTAGCAACCCACAAGTACCAATTTGAGGTTTTGAGTCAAAGATTGGATACAAGAGATAAACTAGGGTTTGAGATGAGATGGTGCTGGTGAATATGTTGATGGAGATTGACCCCCTCCTAATGAGAGGATCGATGGTGATGATTTCCCCCTCCCGGAGGGACACTTCCCCGGTAGAACAGCTCCACCGGAGCCCTAGATTGGTTCCGCCAAGGTTCCGCCTTGTGGCGGCGGTGTTTCATCCCAAAAGGTTGCTTATGATTTTTTTCTAGGGAGAAAGACTTCATATAGCCAAATATGGGCACCGGAGGCCTGCCAGGGGGCCCACGAGACAGGGGGCGCGCCTAGGGGGGTAGGGCACGCCCCCACCCTCATGGATGGTAGGTGGCCCCCTCTGGTGCTTTCTTCGCCCAATATTTTTTATATATTCCAAAACTGACTTCCGTGGAGTTTCAGGACTTTTGGAGTTGTGCAGAATAGGTCTCTAATATTTCCTCCTTTTCCAGCCCAGAATTCCAGCTGCCGGCATTCTCCCTCTTCATGTAAACCTTGTAAAATAAGAGAGAATAGGCATAAGTATTGTGACATAATGTGTAATAAGAGCCCATAATGCAATAAATATCAATATAAAAGCATGATGCAAAATGGACGTATCATTAGTCACGAGGTGATGTATTATGGAACGAGTAAAGAGACTTGTTGGCAACGAGATTTAACTAGGTATGAAGATACCGACGATCGAATCTCAGGCAAGTAACATACCGATAGACAATGGGAATCACGTATGTTGTCATAACGGTTCGACTGATAAAGATCTTCATAGAATATGCAGGAGCCAATATGGCCATCCAGGTTCCACTATTAGTTATTGACCGGAGAGGTGTCTCGGTCATGTCTACATAGTTCTCGAACCCGTTGGGTCCGCACGCTTAACGTCCGATGACGATATAATATTATATGAGTTATGCGATTTGGTGACTGAATGTTGTTCGGAGTCCCGGATTAGATCACGGACATGACGAGGAGTCTCAAAATGGTTGAGAGGTAAAGATTGATATATAGGACGATAGTATTCCTGTTGGGAAACATAGCATGCAATTTCAAAAATTCCTACGCTCACGCAAGATCTATCAAGGATATGCATAGCAACGAGAGGGGAGAGTGTGTCCATGTACCCTCGTAGACTAAAACCAGAAGCGTTTTGTTAACGGAGGAATCATACTTGGGATCCTAGTTGGATTCGGCCCCCCTTTCCTTTTACCGGAGGGGGAAAGGGGGAAAGAGAGAGAGGGGGGGAGAAGGAAAGGGGGGTGTCTCCCCCTCTCCTAGTCCTATTCAGCCTCCTTCCCTGTGGGGCGCACCACCCCTTTGTGGGCTGGTGTGCCTCCCTCCTCTGGCCCATATGGCCCATATCTTCCCCCGGGGGGTTCCGGTAACCCACCGGGTGCGCCGATATGTACCCGATACATTCCGGAACACTTCCGGTGTCCGAATACTATCATCCAATATATCAATCTTTACCTCTCAACCATTTCGAGATTCCTCTTCATGTCCTTGATCTCATCCGGGACTCCGAACAACATTCGGTCACCAAATCACATAACTCATATAATAGAAATCATCATCAAACGTTAAGCGTGAGGACCCTACTGGTTCGAGAACTATGTAGACATGACTGAGACTCTTCTCCGGTTAATAACCAATAGTGGAACCTGGATGCTCATATTGGTTCCCAGATATTCTACGAATATCTTTATCGGTCAAACTGTAATGACAACATACGTTACTCCCTTTGTCATCGGTATGTTACTTGCTCGAGATACGATCGTCGGTATCTCCCTACCTAGTTCAATCTCGTTACCGGCAAGTCACTTTACTCATTTCGTAAATGCATCATCCCGCAACTAACTCTTTAGTCGCATTTCTTGCAAGACTTATTTTGATGTGCATTACCAAGAGGGCCCGGAGATACCTCTTCGATACTCAGAGTGACAAATCCTAATCTCGATCTATGCCAACCCAACAAACACCTTCGGAGATACCTGTAGAGCATTTTTATAATCACCTAGTTACGTTGTGACGTTTGATAGCACACAAGGTATTCCTCCGCTAATCGGGAGTTGCATAATATCATAGTCAAAGGAATATGTATAAGTCATGAAGAGAGCAATAGCAATAAAACTAAATGATCATTATGCGAAGCTAATGGATGGGTCTTGTCCATTGCATCATTCTCCTAATGATGTGATCCTGTTCATCAAATGACAACACATGTCTATGGCTAGGAAACTTAACCATCTTTGATTAACGAGCTAGTCTAGTAGAGGCTTACTAGGGACACTGTGTTTTGTGTATGTATCCACACATGTATCAAGTTTTCGGTTAATACAATTCTAGCATGAATAATAAACATTTATCATGATATAATGAAATATTAATAACAACTTTATTATTGCCTCTAGGGTATATTTCCTTCAGTCTCCCACTTGCACTAGAGTCAATAATCTAGATTACATTGTACTGATTCTAACACCTGTGGAGTCTTGGTGTTAATCATGTTTTGCTCGTGGAAGAGGCTTTGTCAACGGGCCTGCCACATTCAGATCTGTATGTATTTTGCAAATCTCTATGTCTCCCTCCTTGACTTGATCACGGATGGAGTTGAAGCGTCTCTTGATGTGTTTGGTTCTCTTGTGAAATCTGGATTCCTTCGCCAAGGCAATTGCTCTAGTATTGTCACAAAAGGTTTTCATTGGACTCGATGCACTAGGTATTACACCTAGATCAGATATGAACTCCTTCATCCAGACTCCATCATTCGCTGCTTCCGAAGCAGCTATGTACTCTGCTTCACACGTAGATCCCGCTATGACGCTTTGCTTGGAACTGCATCAACTGATAGCTCCAACATTCAATATAAATACGTATCCTGTTTGTGACTTAGAGTCATCTATATCAGTGTTAAATCTAGCATCGACATAACCATTTTATGACAAGCTCTTTGTCACCTCCATAAATGAGAAACATATCCTTAGGTCTTTTCAGGTACTTCAGGATGTTCTTGACCGCTGTCAAGTGATCCACTCCTCGATTACTTTGATACCTCCCTACTAGACTTATAGCAAGTCACACATCAGGCCTGGTACACAGCATTGCATACATGATAGAACCTATGGTTGAGGCATAGGAAATGAATTTCATTTTCTCTCTATCTTCTGCATTGGTCGGGCATTGAGTCCGACTCAACTTCACACCTTGTAACACAGACAAGAACCCTTTCTTCGACTGATCCATTTTGAACTTCTTCAAAACTTTATCAAGGTATGTGCTTTTGTGAAAGTCCAATTAAGCATCTTGATCTATCTCTATAGATCTTGATGCCCAATATATAAGCAGCTTCACCGAGGTCTTTCATTGAAAAACTCTTATTCAAGTATCCTTTTATGCTATCCAGAAATTCTATATCATTTCCAATCAACCATATGTCATCCACATATAATATTAGAAATGCTACAGAGCTCCCACTCACTTTCTTGTAAATACAGGCTTCTCCAAAAGTCTGTATAAAACCATATGCTTTGATCACCTCATCAAAGTGTATATTCCAACTCCGAGATGCTTGCACCAGTCCATAAATGGATCGCTGGATCTTGCTCACTTTGTTAGCACCTTTAGGATCGACAAAACCTTCCGGTTGCATCATATACAACTCTTCTTTAAGAAATCCAATAAGGAATGGAATTTTGATGTTGCTTTGCCAGATTTCATAATCATAAAATGCGGCAATTGCTAACATGATTTGGATAGACTTAAGCATTGCTACGGTTGAGAAGGTCTCATCATAGTCAACTCCTTGAACTTGTCGAAAACCTTTCGCAACAAGTCAAGCTTTGTAGACAATAACATTACCATCAGCGTCAGTCTTCTTCTTGAAGATCCATTTATTCTCTGTGGCTTGCCGATCATCGGGCAAGTCAACCAAAGTCCATACTTTGTTTTCATACATGGATCCCATCTCAGATTTCATGGCCTCAAGCCATTTCACGGAATCTGGGCTCATCATCGCTTCCTCGTACTTCGTAGGTTCGTCATGGTCTAGTAACATAGATTTCCAAAACAGGATTACCGTGCCACTTTGGTGCGGAGCATGCTTTGGTTGACCTAGGATGTTCAGTAGTAACTTGATCCCAAGTTTCACGATCATTATCATTACCTTCCTCACTAGTTGGTGTAGGCATCACGGGAATGGTTTTCTGTGATGAGCTACTTTCCAATTTGAGAGAAGGTACAATTACCTCATCAAGTTCTACTTTTCTACCGCTTACTTCTTTCGAGAGAAACTCCTTATCTAGAAAGGATCCATTCTTAGCAACAAAGATCTTGCCTTCGGATCTGTAATAGAAGGTGTACCCAACAATTTCTTTTGGGTATCCTATGAAGACGCACTTCTCCGATTTTGGATTGAGCTTATCAGGCTGAAGCTTTTTCACATAGCATTGCAACCCCAAACTTTAAGAAACCACAGCTTAGGTTTCTTGCCAAACCATAGTTCATACGGTGTCGTCTCAACGGATTTAGATGGTGCCCTATTTAACGTGAATGCAGCTATCTCTAATGCATAACCCCAAAACGATAGTGGTAAATATGTAAGAGACATCATAGATCGCACCATATCTAATAAATTACGGTTACGATGTTCGGACACACCATTACGCTGTGGTGTTCTAGGTGGCGTAAGTTGTGAAACTATTCCACATTGTTTAAAATGAAAGCCAATTTCGTAACTCAAATATTCACCTCTGCAATCAGATAGTAGAAATTTTATTTTCTTCTTACTATGATTCTCCACTTCACTCTGAAATTCTTTGAACTTTTCAAATGTTCCAGACTTGTGTTTCATTAAGTAGATATACCCATATCTGCTCAAATCATCTGTGAAGGTCAGAAAATAATGATACCCGCCACGAGCCTCAACACTCATCGGACCACATACATCGGTATGTATTATTTCCAATAAGTCAGTGGCTCACTCCATTGTTCCAGATAACGGAGTTTTAGTCATCTTGCCCATGAGGCATGGTTCGCAAGCATCAAATGATTCATAATCAAGTGATTCCAAAAGTCCATCCGCATGGATTTTCTTCATGTGCTTTACACCAATATGACCTAAACGGCAGTGCCACAAATATGTTGCACTATCATTATCAAATTTGCATCTTTTGGCATTAATATTATGAATATGTGTATCACCACGATCGAGATTCAACAAAAATAGACCACTCTTCAAGGGTGCATGACCATAAAAGATATTACTCATACTAAATAGAACAACCATTATTCTTTGATTTAAATGAATAACCATCTCGCATCAAACAAGATCTAGATATAATGTTCATACTTGACGGTGGTACAAAATAACAATTATTCAGGTCTAAAACTAATCCCGAAGGTAGATGTAGAGGTAGCATGCCGACGACGATCACATCGACCTTGGAACCATTCCCGACGCGCATCGTCACCTCGTCCTTAGCCAATCTTCGCTTAATCCGTAGCCCATGCTTCGAGTTGCAAATATGAGCAACATAACTAGTATCAAATACCCAGGCACTACTACGAGCATTAGTAAGGTACACATCAATAACATGTATATCAAATATACCTTTGTTCACTTTACCATCCTTCTTATCCACCAAATACTTAGGGCAGTTCCGCTTCTAGTGACCAGTCCCTTTGTAGTAGAAGCACTCAGTTTCAAGCTTGGGTCCAGACTTCGGCTTCTTCCCGGGAGTGACAACTTGCTTGCCATTCTTCTTGAAGTTCCCCTTCTTTCCCTTGCCCTTTTTCTTGAAACTAGTGATCTTGTTAACCATCAACACTTGATGTTCTTTCTTGATTTCTACCTCCACAACTTTGAGCATAGCGAAGAGCTCGGGAATTGTCTTATCCATCGCTTGCATATTATAGTTCATCATGAAGCCTTTGTAGCTTAGTGGCAGTGATTGAAGAACTCTGTCAATAACACTATCATTCGGAGGATTAACTCCCAGCTGAGTCAAGTGGTTATGATACCCAAACATTCTGAGTATGTGTTCATTGACAGAACTATTCTCCTCCATCTTGCAGCTATAGAACTTGTTGGAGAGTTCATATCTCTCAACTCGAGCATTTGCTTGAAATATTAACTTCAACTCCTGGAACATCTCATATGGTCCATCATGTTCAAAACGTCTTTGAAGTCCCGATTCTAAGCCGTAGAGCATGGCACACTAAACTATAGAGTAGTCATTAGACCGCGTCTGCCAGACATTCAAACTGTCTACATTAGCGGGAGGGGGCTTGTCACCTAGCGGTGCATCAAGGACATAATTCTTCTGTGCAGCCATGAGGATAATCCTCAAGTTACGGACCTAGTATGTGTAGTTTCTACCATCATCTTTCAACTTAGCTTGAACACATTAAGATTCAAGGGAACGGTAGCACGGGCCATTGATCTACAACATAGATATGCAAAAACTACCAGGACTAAGTTCATGATAAATTAAGTTCAATTAATCATATTACTAAAGAACTCTCACTTAGATAGACATCCCTCGAGTCATCTAAATGATCATGTGATCCATGTCAACTAAACCATGTCCTATCATCACGTGAGTTGGAGTAGTTTTCAATGCTAAACATCTCTATGTTAATCATATCTACTATGTGATTCATGTTCGACCTTTCGATCTCCAGTGTTTCGAGGCCATGTCTCTACATGCTAGGCTCGTCAAGTTTAACCCGAGTATTCCGCATGAGCAAAACTATCTTGCACCTGTTGTATGTGAACTTCGAGCTTATCACACCCGATCATCATGGGGTGTCTCGGCACGACGAACTATCACAAAGGTGCATACCCAGGGAGAACACTTATACCTTGAAATTTTAGTGAGGTATCATCTTATAATGCTACCGCCGTACTAAGCAAAATAAGATGCATAAAAGATAAGCATCACATGCAATCAAAATATGTGACATGATATGCATAAAAGCACCGTCATGATCTCCATCGTCACTGGCTTGACATCTTGATCTCCATCATAGCGTCGTGGTCGTCTCGCCAACTATCGCTAACGCATAGTGATGAAGTAAACAAATTACATGGCGTTTGCATTCCATACAATAAAGCGACAACCATAAGGCTCCTGCGAGTTGCGGATAACTTTTACAAAACATGATCATCTCATACAATAACGTATATCACATCATGTCTTGATCATATCACATCACAACATGCCCTACAAAAACAAGTTAGACGTCCTCTACTTTGTTGTTGCAAGTTTTACGTGGCTGCTACGGGCTTCTAGTAAGAACCGTTCTTACCTACGCATCAAAACCACAAAGGTGATTGATGTCTACTACACAACCTTCCTCTTGTAGACACTAGTACAAATGCCCGTGCGTTGCACCGGGCCAAAGGAATAGCAAAATCTAATCTGAGTGTGCCATTATGCCACATTTATTATATTCAATTCTGACTATCCCTTTTCGGAGTATGAAGTGTCGACTTGAAGAAGCCACCTTAACATCGTCCATCTAATGAAAGAGTAGTTATGCATGGAATAGTTTTCCAATCGCTTTTTTTTTACTTTTTGACAGAACATTATTTTTAAAGTAACATTTAGAAATTATCATTTTTTAAAAAGGGATTTTTTTAAATATTCACATGTTTAACACATGATTTTTAAAAACAATTTTGATTTATTTAATTTATGAGAATATTATAAATGCAAGCCTGTTTTAAAATTTTGGTACAATTTTTGGAAATACTGAATATAAAATGGTGACATAGTTTAAAATGTTCACATGTTTGAAATAAAAAACAATTAAAAACCGGTATTTCTCTTCAAAAAACACACACGCTCTTTGTCTACTGTAAAAAAAGAATTGTTGATGTTTGGACCATGTACTATAGAGTAGCTGTGCATGGAATAGTTTTCCAATCATTTTTTTTACTTTTTGACAGAACATTATTTTTAAAGTAACATTTAAAAATTATCATTTTTTAAAAAAGTGATTTTTTTTTAATATTCACATGTTTAACACATGATTTTTAAAAACAATTTTGATTTATTTAATTTTTGAGAATATTTATAAATGCAAGCATGTTTTAAAATTTTGGTACCTTTTTTGGAAATACTGAATATAAAATGGTGACATATTTTAAAATGTTCACATGTTTTGAAATAAAAAATAATTCAAAACTGTATTTCTCTTAAAAAACACATGCTCTGTGTCTACTGTAAAAAAAGAATTGTTGGTGTTTGGACCATGTACTATAGAGTTGAGAAAGTCATAGTCATGTCCTTTGATGGCGCCTCCTTCGACTTATCACTAATTCACTATCACTGGGTGAAAAAGAAGTGGTGTATGTGTTCTGAGCGCAATGTACAGATGGTGAAATTTTCTCCATCTTTTAATTTCTTATCTTTTCTTAGAGTGGAATAATTAGCAAACATGTCTGTGCATTGCAACGGGAGAAAAAGTCACATGACTTAGCGAAATAAACATGGCTCAAGACCCCCCCCCCCTCAAGTCCACGTTCTCGTTCAACAGAACATGCAACCCGTGTCACCGCTTGATTGATTTGTGGGTTGAACGACCCCAACTTTAAATAATTAGTTTATACAAAAATATAATTAAAATTAGATAGTAAAAAATGGCATGGTCACCAAATCTAAAGCAACAACAACTGCAATCAGAGTAATCAATACCAGCAAGTAGAACATGTGTGTTTATGTCCGATGAGACCAAGAGTGCCATTCATGTGGTGAGATTAGAAATTATTCATGTCCGGTGAGAACTGGAAAATCCATCGTCATGGTAAGAAGAATAAAAGCTCTATCAAAATATTATGATGTGCCCCATCTTCTCCACTGCATGCCATGGATGGAGTAGCCCATTAATTGAAATAGCATAGATGAGCAGTTCCATCGTGAAGTAGGTGATCTGGAGTATGAATAATTTTTTGAAGATTCCTGCAAGAGGAGACGTTAGAAGTAGAACAACGAGAAGGAACACAGACCAAAGTTGAAGGTACGAAAAGTGAAGGTACCATGGACACATGGAGCTGCAGGAGGTCTGGAAGCATGATCAATTTCGTCACCTGAATTCCATTGTTGTCTGGTCTGGATGCGGCAGCGGAAACTGAAGGCAGTGGCCCAAAGAAAGTTTGGGACGGTAGACGTGTGGGCTGAGCGTCGACGTATATATTGTGGCCTAAAGAAAGTTAAAGGAAGGATAATTCTGAACTTCTGGTAACAAAATTGCTCATCTTTTCAACATGTGACAAAAAAATCAACCAACAATCAACTACAATCTTGGAAGTAAGTCAAACTACATAGTATCAAACTTAACAATTGTGAATAGGAATTTTCAGTTGAATTGATATTTTATAATCCACTTTGAAAGCATGTTACCTGGTCCATTCTGAACTACACATGCCTTTCGGGCATATCACCAGCAAGACTCTGATCACCAGACATGTTACTGTTCTTCTAAAAGGAGTCAAGATTGCTGCTCAAAATCTTATAGACAATCCACATGATCTAGTCACAAGCCGCAACAAGTTCCATAAAAAAGTACTGAGTTACAAGCCGCCTGGAGCCAAACCACTCTCTTTAAGCTGCTATATACGCCCGAAACTGACAAACGATAAACATGCAACATGATCTTATACCAGACACACTGAAACTGGCTGACATGTCCCGGCTCTTCTTCATCTAGAGCGAGGGAACAAGAGTTTACTTGTGTATTTGTCTGCTGGTGCTACTGTAAGGTTAAGAGAGACTGTATCTCCATTGCCCACTTGCTAGCTTTCTCTGCGCATGTGCAGGGGATAGTTGGAGTCTGGCTGAACTTCACTGCAGATCACATTGATGAAGATGTACACAATTCCAATTGATATGTAGTCAACTTGCATATATCCTGCAGTAAATTCGTCAAGGCATCCGTCTGCAATTTGTGCTTCAACGATGTGGCACATCTACCCGGGTCCAAGATCACCACCTGCCACCCACAAAGCAGAGACCATCTAGCTAGCTATTTTACTGGTGATGGAAAGAGAAGAGCACAAGCTCGCTGGAGAGGAACCACAGTCGCTGACGCCGTCCATGCCGAGGCACAACAGATCGGGAGAAGCAGCTATGGGCATGGGGGTGGGAACAACGCTGCCACGGAGACACTTCAGAGGAGGAGCGAAGACATTAACTACAGGAGATGTGGATGTGGTGCATAGTCGGGCAGCCGGTTCGGCAGCGATGATGGCCGATGGGTACGGCTTCCACCGAGATCCTTCGCGCCCCTCTGATGGTTGCGCTGCCGCCTCCCACTGCAACCTCTCCTAGCGCCTCAGGTGGCCGCCCTCGCTCATCTCCGGCGTCCCCTTAGATGTCTTATGTTCATAGGCTCCCACGAAAGTAAGGTGGAAGCTACCAGGTTCAGCGGCACCGAAGGTCTTGCGACACAGATGACCTCGAGGACTCGTCGATGTCGGCCTCGTCGATCTTGCACCATGTCGATGTCGGCCTCGATGTTCTGTTTTGATTCAACTTTGTACATCTCCTCTTTTTTCCCAATTGTATACAAAATTCATTTTTTCAGGCCAACTCACGGAAGATTTTTTTAGACCGCGGACTCCAAAGCAAAGAGAAGCGCATGCTCATGGGCCGAGCCAGACTCGGCCCATCTTCCCGAGCCAGATCCAGCTCGCATCGCTCCTCTCCTCACGTTCGCTCGGGGACGCTTGAAATAAAACCGCCTCTACGAATTAGTACCATCTCATGTTTTCTTTAAACACGTATAGTATGTTTAGATGCGGGACGAAACCAAGAATATCACCTTGGTTTATTAGTAGGTATAGATATAGATTGTTGGGCCTTCAAGTGCAGAGGTTTGTAGGACAGTAGCAAATTTCCCTCAGGTGGATGACCTAAGTTTTATCAATCCGTAGAGGCGTAGGATGAAGATGGTCTCTTTCAAACAACCCTGCAACCAAATAACAAAGAGTCTCTTGTGTCCCCAACACACCCAATACAGTGGTAAATTATATAGGCGCACTAGTTCGGCGAAGAGATGGTGATACAAGTGCAATATGGATGGTAGATATAGGTTTTTGTAATCTGAAAATATAAAAACAGCAAGGTAACTAATGATAAAAGTGAGCGAAAATGGTATTGCAATGCGTTGAAACAAATCCTAGGGTTCATACTTTCACTAGTGCAAGTTCTCTCAACAATAATAACATAATTGGATCATATAACTATCCCTCAACATGCAACAAAGAGTCACTCCAAAGTCACTAATAGCGGAGAACAAACGAAGAGATTATTGTAGGGTACGACACCACCTCAAAGTTATCCTTTTTGATCGATCTATTCAAGAGTCCGTAGTAAAATAACACGAAGCTATTTTTTCCATTCAATCTATCCTAGAGTTTGTACTGTAATAACACCTTAAGACACAAATCAATCAAAACCCTAATGTCATCTAGATACTCCAATGTCACCTCAAGTATCCGTGGGTATGATTATACGAGATGCATCACACAATCTCATATTCATCTATTCAACCAACACAAAGAACTTCAAAGAGTGCCCCAAAGTTTCTACCGGAGAGTCAAGACGAAAATGTGTGCCAACCCCTATGCATAAGTTCACAAGGTCACGGAACTCGCAAGTTGATGACCAAAACACACATCAAGTGGATCACGTGAATATCCCATTGTCACCACAGATAAGCACATGCAAGACATACATCAAGTGTTCTCAAATCCTTAAAGACTCAATCCGATAAGATAACTTCAAAGGGAAAACTCAATCCATTACAAGAGAGTAGATGGGGAGAAACATCATAAGATCCAACTATAATAGCAAAGCTCGCGATACATGAAGATCGTGTCAAATCAAGAACACGAGAGAGTGAGAGAGAGACAAACACATAGCTACTGGTACATATCCTCAGCCCCGAGGGTGAACTACTCCCTCCTCGTCATGGAGAGTGTCGGGATGATGAAGATGGCCACCGGAGAGGGATTCCCCCTTCCGACAGGGTGCCGGAACGGGTCTGGATTGGTTTTCGGTGGCTACAGTGGCTTGCGGCGGCGGAACTCCCGCTCTATGTTATTTTCTGGAGGTTTCAGTATTTATAGCAATTTTTGGCGTCGGGAACAAGTCAGGGAGGTACCCGAGTCATCCACGAGGGTGGAGGGTGCGCCCTGCCCCCCGGGCTCGCCCTCCTATCTTGTGGATGGCTTGGGACTCTTCTGGCCCAACTATTTTACTCTGGGGGCTTCTTTTGATCCATAAAAAATCATCAAAAATTGGCATGTAAATTGGACTCCGTTTGGTATTCCTTTTCTGTAAAACTCAAAAACAAAAAAACATAAACTGGCACCGTGCTCTAGGTTAATAGCTTAGTCCCAAAAATCATATAAAATAGCATATAAATGCATATAAAACATCCTAGATGGATAATATAATAGCATGGAACAATCAAAAATTATAGATACGTTGGAGACGTATCAGTGATTTATCAAGTTTGTTGTTTTAACCTTCAACAAGGACCGGCTGCAGTAAAATCCGATTCAACTAAAGCTGGTGAATCAGACACCCGCCAGCCACCTTTATGCAAAACTAGTTGCATGTATGTCGGTGGAACCGGTCTCATGAACATGGTCATGTAAGGTTGGTCCAGGCCGCTTCATCCAACAATACCGCCAAATCAAAATAAGACATTGGTGGTAAGCAGTATGACGATCACCGCCCACAACTCTTTGTGTTCTACTCGTGCATATCATCTACGCATAGACCTGGCTCGGATGCCACTATTGGGAAATGTAGCATGCAATTTCAAAAAAAAATTCCTATGCTCACGCAAGATCTATCTAGGAGATTCATAGCAACGAAAGAGGAGAGTGTGCCCAAGTACCCTCGTAGACTGAAAGCGGAAGCGTTTTGTTAACGCGGTTGATGTAGTCGAACTTCTTCTCGTTCCGACTGATCAAGCGCCGAACGTACATCACCTCCGAGTTCTACACACATTCAGCTTGATGCCGTCCGTCGAACTCTTGATCCAGCAAATTGTCGAGGGAGAGTTCCGTCAACACGACGGCATGGTGACGGTGATGGTGAAGTGCACTACAAAAAAATACACTTCCGTGATGATACGTGTTTGTCACAGTAGGTTGCTTTTTTTGTCACGCATGTACATCCATGACAAATTTATGACAGAATCAAGATAGTCATACCTGTGCTGTCGTAGAAGTGTTCCATGACATTACCAAAATTATCATCACGGAAGTGTCCACTTCCATGACGATAAATCGCGCGTCACAGAAGTGCTTTCTTCAAGGGTGACCGACACATGGAATCCACCGTAACGGAACGCCGTTAAGCTATCGGGTCGGGTTTTGGATTCGATAACCCGTTAACAGCCCCGACCAATGGGGATTTCCACGTGTAAAATTATAATTGGCTAGAGGAAACACATGTCGGCTCATCGTCGGGACAGATGTCATCCACTCACTGGACAGAAGGCGCCTATGATACGTTGACAGGTGGCACGGCCCAACAAGTTTAAATGGGTCGGCCCAACTAGAGACCCACAAGATTTTGCGGACCATAATGGGCCGACCCAGCTAAAGGCCCACGAAATTTTGCGAACCATAATGGGCTGGCCCAGCTAAAGGCCCACAAGATTTTGCGGGCCATAATGGGTCGGCCCAGGTAAAGGCCCACAAGATTTTTTTGTGCCATAAAGGGCCGGCCCAGGTAAAGGCCCACAAGATTCTTGCGGGTCATAGTGGGCCGGCCCAGCTAAAGGCCCATGAGATTTCGCCGACATTAATGGGCTGGCCCAGTTGTAGGCCCACAAGATTTTGAGGACCCTAGTAGGCCGGCCCATTAACTTCCTGCCATGTTTTGGGCCAAATGTCGGCCCATATTTGATCCGGTCCATTAATGGCCTGCCACGCTCCAGGCCTAATAGTGGCCCATATGAGATTCGGCCCGTTAAAAGCCTACCACGTTCTGGGCCAAATTACGGCCCAGATCAGGTTCGGCCCGTCAACTGGACACTATGCTTTTGGGCCCACTTGCTAAAGGCCCACTTAGTAATTCGGCCTGATATTAGTTTTGGCCTGTTAAGGGACCGTTTAACATTTCGGCCCTATATTAATTTCGGCCTGTTAAAAGCCCGTCATATAGTTGGGCCAAACTACGGCCCGGTTTGCATCCGGCCTGCTCGCAGCCGATATCTGATTGGGACAAACAAGGACCTGGATAATTTTGGCTTGTTAAAAGCACGTGATTTGATTCGCACAATCATGGGCCGGGGTTCATTTCGGGCTGCTGCCGGCCCATGAGCTGATCGGCACGTTTCAGGCCCAACCTACATCGTGATTGCATGACGGCCCGATTATGTACCGTAATTTTACGGTTTGGCCGGTTTACTGCCAAGACAGGACATATATACAGTAACATAACTGCAGCATCGTGAATAAGAAAAACCTATACTATACAATAAAGAAATTACGGCATATTACATCCACTGGGCATCAAAGTTCGCCACTATGATAATAAAGCACAAGCAGACAGCAGATTACATACACTGGGCATCAAAGATCGCCACCAATGCAAATAAACACGCCGACAAAATAATATACAAAACCGACAGCACTTCAATAGAGTTCAAGAAAGGTTAGCCCTGCTGGGGAGCTGCAGCGCAAGAAGCTGAGCAAGATGATGAGAATGCGCTTGTTCAACACTTATATCTTCCTCACTCTAAAAGATAAACAAACAGACAGATGACAGGTTTTGCACATAAAAGTATCAGTGCTGACAATTCATCACATTTCTTACTGAAGAATAAAGTGACACAGTTTAAATTTGCATTAACACAATATGGTATTGTTCAGGTCAAGACATGGCAGGAAATGACATTGTGAAGGAGTTGGCAGCTTCACGCCACCACTGGATTACAGATCAAGAACTAATAAATATCAATGGTTAGTGTGCTGTCAATTTATACCATTTCAGATTGCCAAATAAAGAGACGATTTAAATAATAGTAGAATGATATGACATTTTTCATAGTTAAGACATTGCAGAATATGACATTGTGCTGTAGTGGGTAGGTTCACCACACCACTGGATTACAGATGAAGAACAGAAGCATACATGCAGTGCAAAAGAAGATCACTTGCTCTGTATAGTTTAATTTACATGGTATGAAGAAGGAACTTGGTTGTACAACTGAAAACTTAAATTGAGAAAGGACGAACTTTTGTTTATGAACTACATATAATAAACTTTAAACAAGCAATTTGATGCAAAGACCAAAAATAAACAGATGTTGCAGTCATGCCTAACCAAATATATACAACAAAGTTTGAAGGCTTGAGATGGACAAACTTACATTATTGGTGAAGACAGGCTCTATAAAGGCCTTGTCCATGCTGATGGGGGGGGGCAATTCAAGAAGTTTACCATAGAATCTTCTTCAAAAGCATTTTCTTTATTCTACATTTTGTTAAGAGTAAATATAGATGTGATAATATACGAAAAAATGGAGAATATTTAAGATAAGATGAAGAGTGATGCTACATAACCAAGTAGCTATAAATGTAAGTGCAGCGATACAGGCAAAAGGTACAGCCAAGAGAAATGCACAGCTAAACTTCTTCAGTACAAACCTTATGGTAAGAGTAAATATAGATCTGATGTGTAGAAAATGGAGGATAAAGGAAAATAAGCTGCAGAGTGATGGTACATGAACAACTACCTTCCATTATAAGTACACTGATAAAGGACATCATGTACTTATAAGAACAATGCAGAGCTAAAAAAACATTGGCATTGGATATATTCTACACTAATGTAACCATTCATACAAATCAGATAATTTGGAGCGAACAATTGATAAGCAAGCTATCATGCATACTGCTGTCACATAATGAACCAGGTATGTATGCAAGTACAGTGATACAGCACAACAGGTACTAACAACAGCAAAGCAGCGGGCAGCATATTTGAGATATCCTGTCGTTCTTGTCAAACCGGAATTCTTCTTCCAGCAGATTTCCTGCAAAAAAGATCCGTAAGGCACATGCGGAAAAGTAGAAGTTCAAATTGTCATGTGATTTCATAGACAGTACCTCATTCTGGTAACGAGACCAGTGCATAACAAGGTTTTTCCATTCAATGTATTCTAAATTTAGCACAGGAGACTTCACCAGAAATTCGTTTATAGACTTGCCATCAAAGTGTGATTTCCTCAGGTAAAACCGATACTGCTGCAATGCTTCCTTGAAAAGCACAAGCAAGCTTTGCTCGTCATGACTATCCAGATTGACCCTCGCCTAGTTACAACAATGTAATGTAAATCATTGATGTGTTCAATCAGCAGAAAACAGGAAAATAATAGCCATGAATAATAGCACTTACACGTAAGTTGGACAGGAAGATGTGAAAATGGTGTTTGTCTTCACAATAATCTTCCCATGATGGGAATATATGCACGTAGTCCCTAACAACATTGAAAGCATTGTCTTCTAAACTAGGGATAAATGGAATGGGGTTCCAATCTGCAGGAATTGGCCGTCTCTGCAATTGGGATAGGTCTTCGGCTGGTGGACTTGCTGTACTTTTTGCTGGAGTGGGATTTGTCTGTGGTACAGCTAGTGTTATGGCAAATGAAATCGGTATACCTTTTGCTAGAGTGCAGGTCCTGTGTGGTGGGGCTAGTGGTGTGGCCAGTGAAGTATGGGTATAGTCTGCTAGAGTCGGTCCTACGTTTTGTGTCACTGGTTGTACAACCAATATAAGTGGGGTGCTGTCTGATTTCTTTGGCACCACCACGTTTTTCAAGGACTTTGCTGGTGCTCCTTTAGGTTCGGCAATCACCCTCTTCCTTTTTGATGTCTGATGCACAAGAATAGCATTTGAGTGGAAAAACATGGTATGATGACAGATGGAATATGTATTGGTAATGGATGGGCATGGCATCTCGACATATATGATGAGTAAACTAAGCAGATGGCGGTGCAACAAAGTAGAAGAAATGCAAGACAACATATGCAAGATACCCGTACTCAATAAAACATTGCCAAATTAGAACAGACACCTTGATGGATGAACAGGACAGGCCATCTGCCTTTGACTCCTCAAGGTTAGAATAGTCATTAGGATGATATTCTGAACAAGAATCAACAGGTGGGGAGCGTATGAGTTTCATTGCATCCAGAATGGCATTCAATGCCTTGGTGCCAATTTTGTAAGTCATTGCAGTGTTTAGCTTCAAGAGTGGACTGCTGCTAGTGCGACACAAAGCAGCTACACAGATCATAGTGTAGATATAATGGGAAAACCTTAAGCATCAGAGTAAAATTAGCAAAGTGGAACTTGTTGGAATATATGTGCTAGTATTGCCGGTACGGCTAGAAAGGCTTCGGATACCAGCTCTCTTCAAGTGAAGGTGCGGTACTGTTAATATCAGTGTAACTCTCAAAGCCGACACAGCTCCCCGCATTTCCTTGCTATTCTTATAGGATTCAAGTGGGCAGGCCACTACAAATCCTATTCCTATGTTTACAAGATCCTACGAATCAAAGAGGCTCAAAGTGTCCATCACAACCGACCGTATAGACCTCTACACTACAAATGTCCCTGCTCATCTTCAGTACAAGCAACATACTGTACTACTATCATACTCCCTCCATTCCAAAATATAAGTCTTGGTAGAGATTTCCACTATGGATCACATAGAGATGTATCCAGGTACATTTTAGAGTGTAGATTCACTCATTTTGCTCCATATGTAGTCCATGATGGAATCTATACAAAGACTTGTATTTAGGAACAGAGAGAGTACATATTAAAGAAGAACGGAAGAGGAACATGGTAAAGAAGAGCAAGCAGATTTTGGATAACAAAATGTTGGTTGCGCAGTGCCCACACATGATGAACCAGAGCGGATTAAGAATGCAACTCCTAGCTGTCTCTCGACCATTTCAGGCGGTTGGATGAAGATCCTACGTCTCCTAACCCTTCTTCTTCCTCGTCTCTGATTCTTCCCATACAGAACACCGCATGGGCCGCCGGCCGGACCACCGGCCCCCACCGCCTGTGTTCCTCCGCCACCCCCACCCCAACCCCCACCCCTGTCGAGTTTTCTTCGTTCGGCGAGGCGCCACAACCACCCGAGCCCCTTCGATCGCACTGGCGAACTCCGGCGAGCTCTGAAAAATCGACTGACCCAATTTTGAAATTTAGTCTACTATGATTTAACTAGTGTGGAATATAAAAGGGGAAAACCATAAGCATTGCGAGTATGGTGTTGAGCGTGCCATGGCGGATCTGAAGGTGCAAACCGGACAAAGGCAACTTCGCAACCATGACAAGAAATCAAGTAAAGCAGTGGCGATCTATTTTCTTGCTGCGATAAATAAGTTGAGCAGATATGAAAGAGTACCGCCTCTGGTGCGGCACCGTGTAGGCATCTGCTGAAAATTTGACGGTGCTGCGGTAGCGATGGCTGTCGGCGGCGTGGAAGCAGATCTAGGAGGGTAGACGGTGGCGGCGGGGCGCGGTGGACGAGACGGTCGTAGGAGCGGCGCCGGCAAGGTGGACGGCGGCGGGGATGAAGCGAGAGGACGGGATGCAAGGATCCCGGTCTGAAGCCGTGGATGAGAGAGGTCGATCTCTTGTAATGGACGGCGGCATCGGGGTATCAGCTCCGGCATGGTGGAGGAGGACGGCAGTGGATGGGGTGGCGGACGGCGGCGGACTGAGGAGGGTGGGGTGGAGAGGGTGTTTTGGCGCCCACGGAGTACGAATGGGGAAAAGGGAGGTAGAGAGGAAGGGGGGAACCATGTATTCAGGGCGCACTTGTCTCAAATGCGAGGAAATTTACAAACTTAGCTCCCGTTTAAAATTTCTACTACATCACAGCAACACTAGTCGGTCGGGGATAGGACGGTAATCTCGCATACAACGAATATTTGCCGACGAGAGTTTGTTTTTGGCGCCCACCGTGTATGAATATGAATCGGGGAGGGAGTCGATTTCGGCCGAGGACACACTGTGTTTTGGCACCCACCGTGTATGAATCCGGGCGAGAGGCGGTTACGCCACGTTTGGGTGAAATTACAAACCTACCCCTATCGAAACCTATAGAAATCCATCATATAGGCTTTGCGTGGCAGGGATAGGCAGCAGTGATTTCCATCTCGCAGATTTTGGTTTCAGGAGGTTACTGTGACTTTCCCCGCTTCTTTCAAATTTTGCAGAGTGCACGTTTACCATGCCAACTCAATTCGAATCCCGTTTTTATTCTATATTTTTTTCGGGTGGATCCATTTTCAATTGGAATTACATTCTATATACATCATTTTTTTATATATACTTTCAAAAGCACAACACCATTTATACATAAATATGGTCTACAAATGGCATGATCTCAGATTCATAAGGTTGTATCCATCAATTTGGATTTTCAAATATTTGAAACCACTTTATGTTGAAATCCAATGTATGCATTCCTCGCTAACTGTCTCCAATTAATGTGTGTTTCATGCGGTTTTTTTACTTCGCAAACATGTATAATGTGTTTCACACACGCAACATATAGTGTAATCCCGTTTAGACATTAATTGCATATAAACCATGCATTGTTTGTAATTGAAGAATCTATGGATCACCAATATTGATAAACTATATAACATTACATGTGTGCCCAAATTCAAATGAATATGCATGTTTGATACACCAATTTGCGTTATGATATTATCGATGTCGTGATCTCCAGTTTAAATATTTGAATTCCCTTTAATCCAGATATTCGTCTCATATAGCTATCACTCATGCTTATATAGGACTATCTCTCTGGACCTATACGCGTTCATCGTCTCTTAGGTATCTCTCGTGCTACCTGTATGTCGACAATGATCTTTTATCTTCGTAACACACTGACGGTACTCTCTCCCTCGACCTTCATCACTCTATCTCTCTCTAAGTATATCTCGCTCCCTGCCATGTGTCTCTAACTATGATTCTCCATGTGGAATCTCTTTCTCTCACACAAACACAAAACTTTGTCTCCCAGGGTCTCATTTCTCTCTACTATTCCCATGTGTGCCACTCGCACACCCCTCATATAGAGATGTCTTTCGCTCCTTAGATATGAGAACCTACGACTCTTCCTCATCAATATCTCTTTCTCACACACAAACACACACTCTGTCTCCCAAGGTCTCATATTTCTCCATTGTTCTCTTGTATGTCGCTCACACACACCCTCTCTCCCTAGAGATATCTTGCGTTCCCTCGTATGTCTCTCTAGCTATCACTCTCGTTGTGAAATATCTTTCTCTCTCGCAGACACAAAACTCCATCTCTATGGATCTCATTTCTCTCTGTTATCTGTTTGTATGTGAATCACACGCACCCTCTCTCTATCTCTCTCACACCCACACACATAACCCAGCCTTCTGATCCACTCGACTCCTATCTCTAACGCACACTAGCTAGCATCTTTATCTTTCTATTTATCTATTTCTCCATAAACCTTCTTTCTCGCCCTCACTCTTGATTCCTATCACGCACACTACATATGTTTCTCTCTACATGCAGTCAAGTGCCCTCTCACACACATATATAACTTCACCCTTCGAACCACCCGACGGTCATCTCCAACACCCAAACTAGCGGATGTCCCTCTAGCTAGCATCTCCATCTCTGTATCTATCTGTAGTTTCTCCGTCAACATTTCTTTCTCGCACGGAGTCTTGCTTCCTATCACCCACACTATATATGTCTCTCCATACATATGCATTTATAGGTTGGTCTCTTTTGCACAATTGTTGCGCCTCACTCCCACTGCTCGCCATAGATGCATGCTCCAGCCCATGCCACTATCTCTTAAAGACAAAAACACATGCTCAATTGTCGGGACTTCTTCCATGCATTCTCACATGCATGCATATTGTCATACCGATCCGTCTCTCCCATGTCGTTGATCTTATGACTTATGTCTTCTTTCTTTTATCTCGATCATGCGCGTGCGCACACACACACATCCCACGTATACATGTATACCTCTCACACATGCACGTTCAAGGTCTCTATGTCTCCATACATAGTTAATTACCCTCAATCCTAACGCCACATCGAATCGTTCTCCTCTTTTGTGCACATAACTTACGCCTAGATGGGTAAAACACACACTCACACTTAACAATCTCCTTCTAGCTACCCCCCCGCCTCTCACTCTTCCCCTATATCCCCGAAACCAATAAGACCATCCCTTAGTTTAATTCCCGCCTACATGCACCATCGATATATAGTAGTCTTCCTCGGTGTCTCTCGAACAAACACGTTCTCTCGAAGTCGACTCCTCTCATGCCTATAGGTCCTAATGCGTTTTTCGAGGCTAACTTTAACCAAACGTTAGAGCAATAATATATGACATGCAACTTACACAAAGCATACCTTCAATTTTGTATGTCAAAGGAGCTTCCAATAATATAATTTGCATAGTATACATCTCATGTGCTATTAATCTTGTCAATAGTCAAAGGTTGTCTTGAAAAACACATTAGGCCCTATATAGATGGAAGGAGGGAGTAGGTCCCATGCAAAAAATGAGAATAAAATTCAAACATCTGGGCATCATGCCTCGGTCGATAACATTGAGAAACTTGGTTTTAAAATCATGAAACTTGGCATGGTGTCATGTCATGGTAGTACCATGCCGTGGTAAAAAATGGCCGAATAGGAACAAATTTTGGTATAAGCTTCTTGCAAATCAGAGCTTCTCTCAAGAAGGCTCGTGGTTCTGGGAGAGAACGTTTCACCTTTGTGTGCATAATTCAAATTTGAAATACAAGCACATGTTCCAGTGCACCAAAGTTGGTTGAAAAATCACATGTGTGTCCTCGGGTAAATTTCTAGGTTCCATGCAAGAAATGGGAATGAAATTCAAAATTCTGGGCGTCGTGGCTGGGTTGGAAACATTGAGAAACTTAGTTTTTTTAATTCCTATAAATCCAAAACACGCATGAAAATAATGAAACTTGGCTTGGTGCCATGACATGGCACCAACATGTTGTGGTAAATTTGCAGTCCGATTTGCGAAGGCGCACACATTAACAATCAATCGTGGGCGTTCTACTTACTAGTACCATTTACGTGCCTCCACGCGTCCCCTTTTTTATTAGCTAGGAGGCGACATGCAGGGTAGCTATTTGAGTACGAGAGGCGTGCGATCGGACCCCTGCGCGTGCTTATCGGGAGGAGAGCCCTTTGACCTCCATCTGCCGTCCACCTCTCTCCCAAGGTCTCCATTAATGGCGCCCGAGCCTCTGTTTAATGGCGTGGCTATGTCTCACTCGACTGAGATTTAAGAGAGAAAAAAGAAAATATGAAAGCACGGATCTTGATGTAAGATCCGACGGACCTATATAGCATCTACTGCGACTTATAGCAAGACTGATGAATATATAAGGACGATTAATTTTTTTTGATCAAAGAAGGGCTTGCCCCTTCCGATTTTCATTACTGAAAACCACCACAATTCACAAGAAGTTCAGCACAACTCCAGCCTAACACAAAGGACTAAAAGCTACCAAATTGAAATCACAACATCCCAAGAGGCCAACAAAGGCCAAACATCTGCGCTAGAACCCAACATTTCACAACCGACGACACAATCCACATCCTAAACCGATTATTACATCAAAAGAAACCAGGAAACTAGTCTCCGCGGTGAGCGGCAATGAGCTCTTTCGTGTCCTCAAGACGCTGCTTGAGAACATCCACGGATTCTTCCACCAGCCTTTGGCGCTCGTTGCGGAGCATGTCATTCTCGTCCATAAGTTTCTTCAACAAGGCACTAGTCTCCTCCTGCAGGTCTGCACTTTGGACGATCTTCTCCCTCAGCAGGTCGCGCTCGGCCCGGAGCCTCTCATTGCCCTCCCTTAGTTGCCGGATGACGCCGGTAGCCTGTTCAAACGAGGCTATCATGTCGTCCTGCAACCTCGCCGAGCGGGAGATATGATCAGTCTGGCTATGGACGATCGCATGCATGCGCCTGTAACAGTCGTCGCGTGCCCGCGAGAAATTTTCCCAAGTCGCCGCGGCGCGGCGGGACATCTCTACTGCATTCATGGCGCGGCGGGACATCTCTGCTGCTTCCGCGGCGCGGCCGGACCAGTCTGCTGCATCGACGACATGGCGGGACCTCCGTGCTGCTTCAGCGGCACAGCGGGACCTCTGTGCTACTACTTCCGCGCGGCGGGACATGTCGGCTGCTCTCGCAGCGAGGCGGGACATCTCTCGTGCTTCCGCTTCCATGCTCGCCTCTCCCTGGTGGCAATCTCTCGACCCAGAACTCACGCTGGCCATGGCAGACGCAAGGGAAGGATGTTGAATGACTTGTTTGTTTTTGTGGATGAGGAGTTGAGGAGGAATGTGCAGTCATCTTGGCATACTAGTATTTATAACCGAGTACTAATACGCTCCTAAGTGGGAAACCGTTTAGGTTGTGATTGGTGTGAACAGGTTTGCAATTCAATATAGCGTGGAGTAATTTGGAATGTGATGAGACGCAAGCTCAAAATTTATTGACGGTTCTAGTTTCGAAGTGCGGCACTATTCCCGGATGGAGTACTTCTTTTTCTACTCCCTCCTTTCCGGTTTTATAGGGCTTATCTCAAATTTTTAGTTTTTCCATTTTATAAGGCTCAATTTGGTTGTCCCCAACACATGTTCGGATTCCAAGGTGCATTAAATCATTGCATGCAAGTATTAAGAGAAAATTGACCAATGCATGTACTTTATGCATGCATGCATTGCAATTAATGCATTAAACCTATCTCTCGGGACTTCTCGCACACACCATCGTGCCACCCACAAAAACTTGTACTCTGAGTTTAGTAGTACGTTATACAGGAAGAGAAGAGGTGCACACACGCACTCGTCCTCTCACACACGCGTCTATTTTTCTCGAAAAGGAGGATGATGACCCCCGGCCTCTGCATCTGGGAGTCACACACACAAATTATTGAAATATATCGAGTGTAGTGCTTTGATGTGTCGCGTCAACTCGTACATCAACGAGAAGTTTGATTATCCTCTCCCTCGCAGACTTAGCTGCACATGCCTTTGGCTGTATGACAGGTTGGCCACACACCTGTAGGGCCCACCTGTCATACACGCAAAGGAAGGAGCGTCCCTCCCTCGCCCATGAGCGTGGTGGCTGGCAAGACTAGGAGAAGCATTCGCTACACGCTCTCCCTCCCGCACGCGATGGACATGCAGTAGTTCAATCGGTGTCAGATGGCCAGAAGCGTACTGTAGTACTCCTCCAGTGTAGTAGTATTCCATCATTGTTCGACTTCCCGAAGAGGCGAAGAGCCAAGCACAGCCGGGACACTCGTGTGGCAGTTTCATGTGTATAGTAGTCTAGGATAGCATGTACCGTGCCTGTAAGCTTAAAATCGTTGGGGTCGGCTCCATTCTATGTGGTCGTCTCGAAGTGTTTAAAAAAATTTAAAATAGTCTTCTGGCCCTACCCGAAAACTGCCGCGCGTACTGCCCGGGAAAAGCCCCGCCCTCAACTTTTAACTACCCGAAAATAGTTCGAGCTTGTTCGTTCTATATAAATACAGTACTTACTGTACGTTTATTCACCCGTGGGGTTGTTCAATGAATGGAGGGGCGGGGAGCACAAGTGAACAATACTGTAGTACTACTAGTAGTAATTAGGAGTCGTATAGTAGTCACCTTAAATAGAGAGTTTCTTTTTTTAATGCCACGTACACAAATTGAAATGCTTGTTGTGGAGAGAAAAAGATAATCACTCCACTATATATGGACACAGGGGCCTGAGCGCTTGCTTTACTAGGGTTGCTCTCTTCATTCTCTCATCCTCTCCAGATATAAACAAGACAGCGGTAGCGACATTTTCTCTCTGCTCACCGCTGGTCATAGATCCAGTCGGATCCCTTCGGTCGGTGTGTGTAGAGGACTAAAAGGTGCATCATTCATGCGGTCATCGCCGCCGTGGGAGGAAACCCACAGCTGCCGGAGGGGACCGATCCTCTGCCCGTGCCGTTCTCTCCGACACATGGCCGGCTCGGGAGGTCCTCCGACCCTTCTTCCTCCCTGCCATATTGTCCGCAGATCCGACCTGCCGCCGCCGGCATCCCAGCGACCCTCAGGTATAAGTTCTTCGAAAGCGGCCTTGCTCTACTGCCCCAGCTCCCCACGTGTCTGCATGCACATCTTTTTCTACTCCCATCAGCTCTTCCAAAGCCACCTAAATTTTTAGTATTATTAGAGGTAAAGCTACTTCATGCATTCGAATCTAGGGCTTTGTTCAATCAACGAAGAAAGGGGGGAAAGTTGTAGCATGAATCTAGGACTTGATTCAAAGAGGAAATAATATGGTGAAAGTAGTAGAGACCGGATACCCAACCGGTCTCTTGGTTGAAAAGGGAAATAATGGGAAAACGCAGTACAAACTGGATAAGGATCAGATCTATTATTGCTTGAAAGGATAGAAAGTGGCGGCTGGTGGACAAGTCAACAGAGTATGTCCAGGATTAGATTTGCTGCCATCACATAGTAAAAGGTCTCCAGGATTAGATTTGCTGCCCTCACATAGTAAAAGGTCTCAAGATTAGATTTGATGCCCTCACATAGTAAAAGGTCTCTAGGATTAGATTTGCTGCCCTCACATAGTAAAAGGTCTCCAGGATTAGATTTGCTACCCTCACATAGTACAATGGCACTCCTGCTGTTTTCCCCAATATGATAAGTAAGTTGCTCCTTTACGCCGCTGAGTGTCCTGGTTTCCTGTCCCCACGGTCCCATGCCCTTAAACCAACTCTTTAGCTGCTGTTGATTTACTGTGTCTGGTAAACAAGCAATGCCACCATTAAAGTAATCCCATATTTGAGGAATCTCATTGTTGATCGTAATGCTTCTGGTAACATGAAGCATCGCTGACGTTTTAAAATTTCTATTGTCCTTGCGTGATTGCCATGAACATAATTAAGATGCTTCTTTTCATTTTGTATATGTTTCGTATATTCTTATTGACCAGCAACTGTTTACTTTCAATCTTTTTGTGCAGATCGGGATATCCATTTCACCTTGTTGCTATTGTGACCTTTTGGTGAACTACAGAAAACACTTTTTTTGGAATGAGTGTCTTGTGCAGTTCAACTAAAATGTCACGTGGGCAACATCTCTCAATTTTGGTGGAACTGCACAAAATGGTGATTGGAGTTTCCAAAATATCCGTCAAGCTCTGCTGGTAATCTCGTGCAACATTTTATTAGCCTTTGCAAGATGGAGCCGTCACTGTCACCACAATGGCACTTTATTTTAGTGGAACTGCACAAAAGGATATGAAAATTATAGTT
The DNA here is from genome assembly GCF_056163025.1 of Triticum urartu. Lineage (NCBI taxonomy): Eukaryota > Viridiplantae > Streptophyta > Magnoliopsida > Poales > Poaceae > Triticum > Triticum urartu. The sequence goes on from NC_141875.1 coordinate 232,979,795, forward strand.
GCACCTTACATGAGCTGGACAACCAACTTTAATGTTCCTCAATTTTAGTGCAACTACTAAAGAAGAACCTGCCAGCTCACAAGAGCAAGCACTTCTTGCTAGCTGAATGATGCAATCTTTGCTTCATTTCAGGTGAACTGCAGAAAAAGGCGCATGAATTGAATCATGGAACTCCAGGCAGACCTCATCCAAGTAGAGCTAGAGGTTGAGTTCAAGGAGGACGTTATTAAAGCGAAATCATGCTCTCCTATCTCCTTGTTTGTGATGTGCAAGCATGCTGTGCAAACAGGAATACTCAACTACAGATGTTGTGACGGTCAAGAGCATTCGCCAAGTTCCTCGATTGTATGACAAGGCTATCCAAGATGGATTTAATTCCGATATTCACTTTATCAAAAGGCTCTAATGGGTTGGTTCTGAATCTTGCAAGCTGGGAATCAGTGAGATGTGTAGGCATCTTTGTTGTACTTATTATTTGTATCTTATTTGTTGGTTCTAAATCTTGCAAGCTGGGAATCAATGAGATGTGTAGGCATCTTTGTTGTACTTATTATTTGGATCTTATTTGTTGGTTCTGAATCTTGCAAGCTGGGAAACACGGCATGATGATGCAGAGGACAACAACCATAACAAACAGTTCAAACTCGGTAGTATTATCTTTTGTGAAAGTGCGACAAATGTGATGATCGTGTGCGTCCTGAGAATAATAATTCTAATTGTTGTGCATGTTGATCCTGTGGCACTGATAGAACGAGCGAATGCATTGCTTGTTTTAAGTACAAATTTCTATTAAAGCTAATTAAATTTAAGAAAAGTGACCACTAACTCCTGTTATTACAGTACCAATACAGACCCGCTCATGAACCGACGTGTGGCCGAGGGTGCATCTCCTGCCGGGCGTGCAGCGGACGAGGGAGGGGTAGTAACTGTTGTCACCTGTACACACTCAGCTTACTGTTGAGTCCAGTTCCCCAAGAGCTGAAAAACGAACTGCTACCGCCACCTACACACTCGTTCACTCGAAGAGACTCCAATGGCGATCCGAGGGGTGAGCCTGCTGGATATGGACTTCAGCAAGGAGTTCCCCTTTAAGTTCGCTGTTCAGTCCTATGGCTGCACCAAGTTGAATGTGATGTACACCAACGACGGACTCGATGAAGCTCTGCCTCGCCTCAGTCCTATGGCTGCACCAGTTTTTGGAGCATTCGCTCGTTTCATCGGCAGCGCCGACTGCACCTTCGCTATGGTGGAGAGAAGGAAGAACTCAATGATTCGACCATCTGGTGCAACAAGCTTGTCGACATCCAGAAGCAATACAAGATCATCAGCAACGGGCAGGAGAAGGACTCCGTGGTTGAGCTCGCTGAGACCATCATCAACCCCTGATACACCAACATGAAAGAAGACGACTTGAACACATGGGAGGTACCTCTGAATCTAGCCTACATAACCTACGCGGCCAAGGGCGCATACGCATGCTACGACATGTACATGTAGATCTTGGACATGAGGGCGTGTCTACTTCCCGTAACCGACGAGTACACGGACAGCCGCAGTGTCATGATCAAGCGTGCCAGGAAGGTCTAGATGTTGTACTTTATCTATTTATAAGCACCTTTATCATGTGAGTGTTTCATGCATTAGCCTATGTGTCGTAATTATCTGTTTTGTTCGAAATATTTCTTTTAAGAACCAATTAACCTGATTGCTTTTTTAGTGGCAATTTGCTTATGTATGTAAACTAGTTCACTTGTCCGTAAAAAAACTAGTTCACTCGGGTGCCGTGCTTTGAATCTCCTTCCTCCCAACATATTCCCCTCCTTAGGTGGACCCAGCAGGTCTCTGAATTTTCTCCCACTTTCTTTTTCGATCTAAACTGAGTTTTCTCCCAGTACTTTCCCCTAGAACCAACTCAACTGTCCCACGTCTAGCCTAAAAAATAATAATACCCCACATACTATTAACTCATCAAATTAAAATGATATTTTATTTCGTAAGTTGAAAGTTCTTACAAAATAATAATAATAATTGTTTATATATAACTTGGCAAGTTAACTCCTAGTGATTGCGTACATAAGCTTGCAAAGATTTTACTGACGTGCAATCATGTGTTTATGTTTTTATAACATTTCACCGTCTAGCCCAACATGATATTTTCACCTAGCCCAGCAAGTCCACGGCTTTCGAGAAAAATGCAAATGGGATTTAAATGGGCTGCATAGATGCTACATCATTATTTCACCCAGCCCACCAAATGGACTAAAAAAACAAATGGACTGACAGCTGGGTCCACGGCCACAGCCCAGTTTTTTTGTGATTTGCCAAGTAAGTCGCTTTGTCAGGCCTGTTGGGCTGCAAATCTTTCAAGACGAGGAGAGCTTTCATTCGGCTGGCCGAGAAAATGGCCCATCAGTAAGGAGAAATGGGTTGTACATTTTTAAAACACATCAAACCGGCAATTAGTTTCAAATGTCTTTTTTTTCATTTCGGGATTTTAAATTAGATTAATTTTTATGCGTGGAGAATTTGTTGGATTTTATATTGATATACATTTATTTTTAAAATTAGTTTGAATGTGATTCGAAATTTCAGGATTAAAAACAGTTTGGACCGCACCGAAATATGCGAAATTTCGTATAATTTTTAACCGTGGCCACAATATGGGCTGTAATGCTAAAAAAAAGAATATGGGCTCCAAAAAAACCTTAAGAATTGGCAAATGGGTTGTATGCTGTTTTCCACAGATTTGAGGCTTTCCTAAAAAAAGGTTGACGCACAAGCAGTGACTGTTGGATGGCCATCCAACAGCCGTCGTGCTTCTTCAATCTCTGCTCTTCCTGCTCCAGCCACTCAAACAGGCGCCGTCGGGACTACCTGCTCCCTCCTCCCCGCGACCGGCTCTGCTGCCGCGCAGGCCTCACCGCCCCACCGTACTCCCATCATTGGCCTAGCCATCCCTCTACTCACCCACACCTGCTGTTATTCTCCGGTGACGGCAGACGAACCAGTAAACCCTCGTACAGTCGTACTCCCCTCCGCGTGGGAAACAACTGCGGAGTCTTCCCTGCATCCGTGTCGTTCCCTTCCTAGGCCTCTCCGTCGTCCATCGCCCTGGTGCTCTCGGCGCGGCCTGGTCAACATGGTCAATGACCGACATGCATCTGAAGTGGACTTTACATGGAGAGGCCGACAGTTGGGTCCACGGCCGCACGCAAGGAAATGCCTCCTTATTACACGCAAAATAATGATTCCTCCACCTGACATCAGGGACCCACCGAAAGGGCCTCTGTATTTCGCGAAAAAACGTTACCGCCGCTGACAGCTCGGACCCACCAGCTATATCTTCGCACGCAAGGAAGTGCCTCCTTATTACTCACAAAAAAAATGAATACTCCCCCTGTTAGCTGGGACCCAGTATAGTGGCAGGCTGACTTGTGGGCCTACAAAGTTGACGGGGATGGAGGGCTTTGTCAACTTAGTCAATATGCATGATTCTAGCTCCAGTGACCATACGATGTCCATCCAACGGCTGTAGTGCTTCTTCAACCTCTGGTCTTCTTGCTCCAGCCGCCCAAACCAGCGCCGGTCGTGCCTCGTGCTCCTGCCTCCCATGGCCGGCTGCGATGCGGCGGAGGCCTCACCGCCCCCTACTACTCCCACCGCTGGCCAGGCCATCCCTCTACTCACCCACACCCCCTGTTATTCTGCGGCGACGGCAGCCTCACACCGCAGCGAACCAGTGAACCCTCGTACTCCTCTACGCGTGGGCATCCACTGCTGCGTCTTCCCCGGCTCCGCATCGTCCCCTTCCTAGGCCGCGCCGTCATCCACTGCCTTGGTGCTCTCACCACGGCTTGGCAACGTGGTCAAGGAACAGCTTCCATCGGACGTGGACTGTACGGGGAGAGGCTGACAGTTGGGTCCATGGCCGCAGCAAGGAAGTGCCTCCTTATTACGTGCAAAATAATTATTCCTCCACCTGACAGCGGGACCCACCGGAGGGCCACCGTATTTCACGAAAAAAAATTTTCCCCCTGACTGCTGGGACCCACCGGCTACATCTTCACAGGCAAGGAAGTGCCTGACAGTCGGGACCCACCTGGTCGAAGCGTACGTAGCGTTGTCATTCTGGTCGCGAACGCGTACGTACATACTGGTCGATGTAGAGGCGCGCACGTGTCGTAGTAGAGGCACGCATGTGTCGTAGTAGAGGCGCGCACGTAGCATTTACACGTACTTACAGCGGCCAGGGTGCAAGAAAGAAAATACGGCCACGTATGTGTACATATAGGCGGGGTCTCGAATGCCTACTCGCGCATACGTACGGCCAGGGCTCGTGTACATGGCTTGGTCGGAACGGAGAAACAGCGTCGTCGTCGTGTTCATGGGGAGGCAACGGAATGCGTCGTGTTCATGGGGAGGCAACAGAATGCGTCGTGTTCATCAGGAGGGATTGGACGGAACAGGCGATGGAAACAAGGCCTGTCGTATCGCAGAACGAAGGAAACGGCCTTGTGTTCGACCGGCCACGTTCGAAACAGGATCCTGTTCATTGGGAGGGGTCTGGCGTACCGCAAAACGGAGGAAATGGACCTCCTATGGTCGAAACGGGGGTCCTGTTGATCGGGAGGGGTGTGGCGTATCACAAAATGGACGAAACGGACTTGTGTTAGAGCACTACGGTCGAAAGGGGGTCCTATTCATTGGGAGGTGTGTGGCGTACCGCAAAACGGGACTCCACGGGATACTGTTCATCTCCATCGTCGACCTCCTTCAGCCTCCACGGGCTCCTGTTCATCCAGCCTCCACGGGCTCCTGTTCATCCAGCCTCCACCGCGCGCTACTCCATCGGCTACTGTTCAACCACCCCTCCACCGTCTACTGTTCATCCAGCCCTCCACACCACGGGGTCCTGTTCAACCACCCCTCCACGGGCACCCCTCCACCGTCTACTGTTCATCCAGCCCTCCACACCACGGGGTCCTGTTCAACCACCCCTCCACTGTCTACTATTCATCCAGCCCACCACACCACGGGGTCCTGTTCATCCACCCCTCCACCGTCTACTGTTCATCCAGCCCTCCACCACACCACGGGGTCATGTTCATCCAGAGGTAATGCCACCGCTCACTGTTCATCCAAACCCCCACGCAACGCTCATTGTTCATCCCATCGATCGGCTTCAGTTAGCAGCAGTAGCGAAGGAATCGCTCGATCGGGTTCAGTTAACAGCCATCGGTCGATCGCTCGGGTTCAGTAACGCGTAGCCTGCAGTGCAATCGCTCGGGTTCAGTTAGAGCCCAACGCCTCGCTCGAGTTCAGTTAGAGCCAACGCCTCGCACACACGCACGTACGTGTACGAGAGAAACGCGCATCGCTCGCCCCCCGACCTCCCACCGTAACCGGGAACTCCCCGAAATTTTCCTCCCCCTTTCTTCTACCATGGTTTTTTCCGTCATGGACGGCCCAAAGAATGTCATGCAGCTGCATCTCCGGCCTGCCCAGGACGAAAAGCCCATTTTCTGTCATGATTTTTTGTCATAGAAGTAGGAGCCCACCACATCTATGATGATACCGGGTTTTGTCACAATTATCGTCATAGAAGTGTCATATGTATGACAGAAAAAAATTTCGTTCGGCCCAAAATGTCACGGATGTGTCTTTTTTTTGTAGTGGTGATCCGCGCAGGGCTTCGCCTAAGCACTACATGAATGTGACCGGAGGCGTAAACTGTGGAGGGGGGCACCGCACTCGGCTTGGAACAATTGACGTGTGTTGTAGGCCCCCCACGTATATAAAGGAGGGAGGGGGAGGAGGCCGGCCCTAGGCGCGCCCAAGTAGGAGGAATCCTACTTGGGCTCCTAGTTGGATTCGCCGCCCCCTTTCCTTTTTCTGGAGGCGAAAAGGGGGAAAGAGACAGAGGGGGAGAAGGAAAGGGGGCGCTGCCCCCTCTCCTATTGCTATTCGGCCTCCTTCCCTGTGGGGGCGCGCCACCCCTTTGTGGGCTGGTGTGCCTCCCTCCTATGGCCCATATGGCCCATATCTTCCCCCCGGGGTTCTGGTAAACCCCCCGGTACTCCGATATGTACCCGATACATTCCGGAACACTTCCGGTGTCTGAATATTGTAATCCAATATATCAATCTTTATCTCTCGTCCATTTAGAGACTCCTCGTCATGTCCTCGATCTCATCCGGGACTCCGAACAACATTCGATCACCAAATCACATAGCTCATATAATAAAATCGTCATCGAGTGTTAAGTGTGCGGACACTACGGGTTCGAGAAGTATGTAGACATGAACGGGACTCTTCTCCTATCAATAACCAATAGCGGAACCTGGATTCTCATATTGGTTCCAACATATTCTACGAAGATCTTTATTGGTCAATCCTTAATGACAACATACGTTATTCCCTTTGTCATCGGTATGTTACTTGCCCGAGATTCGATCGTCGGTATCTCCATAACTTGTTCAATCTCGTTACCGGCAAGTCTCTTTACTCGTTACAAAATGCATCATCCTGCAAATAACTCTGTAGTCACATTGCTTGCAAGGATTATTATGATGTGCATTAACGAGAGGGCCCAGAGATACCTCTCCGATACTCGGAGTGACAATTCCAAATCTCGATCTATGCCAACCCAACAAACACCTTCAGAGAAACCTGTAGAGCATCTTTATAATCACCTAGTTATGTTGTAACATTTGATATCACACAAGGTATTCCTCCGGTATTCGGGAGTTGCGTAATCTCGTAGTCAAAGGAATATGTACAAGTCATGAAGAAAGCAATAGCAATAAAATTAATGATCATTATGCTAAGCTAACGGATGGGTCTTGTCCATCACATCATTCTCCTAATGATGTGATCTCGTTTATCAAATGACAAGACATGTCTATGGCCAGGAAACTTAACCATCTTTGATTAACGAGCTAGTCTAGTAGAGGCTTACTAGGGACACTATGTTTTGTCTATGTATCCACACATGTATCAAGTTTTCGGTTAATACAATTCTAGCATGATTAATAAATATTTATCATGATATAAGGAAATATTAATAACAACCTGATTATTTCCTCTAGGGCATATTTCCTTCAATTCAGACACCAGAAGTGTTTCAGGGGTTGTCGGGTACTTATCGGGTCACCGAAAGGGGTTTCGGGCACCCCCGGCAAAAGATATGGGCCTTATTGTCCAAGAGGGGAAATGCACCAGCCACAAGGGGCTAGTGCTCCACCCATATGGGCCGGCCTAAGAGGAGAAGGTAAGAGGGGAAAGGGAGAGGAAAGATAGGAATAGGATTCCCCCTTACTTCCCTCTCCCCCCTCTTTCCTACCCCCTCCGACATATATGGCTGGGGGCGCGCGGCTTGGGAGGAGCCCAAGTTGGATTCGGTCCTACTTGGGGTGCCTCCTGGCCTCTCCCCTCCCCTCCCACCTATATATATGTGGGAGAGGGCGCCTAGCATACACCAGATCAATTGTTAGCCGTGTGCGGTGCCCCCCTCCATCGTTTATAGCCCCCGGTCATATTTTCGTAGTGCTTAGGCGAAGCCATGCGGAGATCACTTCACCATCACCGTCACCACGCCGCCGTGCTGACGGAAATCATCTACTACCTTGACGTCTTGCTGGATCGAGAAGGCGAGGGACGTCACTGAGCTGAACGTGTGCAGAACGCGGAGGTGTCGTGCGTTCGGTACTTGATCGGTTGACGTGAGAAGAAGTTCAACTACATCAACCGCGTTATGAAACGCTTCCACCTATAGTCTACGAGGGTACGTAGACACACTCTCCCCCTCATTGCTATGCATCTCCATGGATAGATCATTGTGTGCGCGTCGAATTTTTTTGTTTTCCATGCAACGATTCCGAACACCTATAGCAACCAAAACCTCCAAACCGAATAAAAATTCATATCGGCTTTGATTATTTCTGCAAAAATATTTTAAGCGACATGTGGCTTGTCACGGTCTCCAATTGAACTAAGGAAAATGTAAGAATTTCACATCGGCCATGATTAGATAGTTAAATATCGACCATTACCATGAAGTCCATGTAGAATCCATCCACCAAAGCATGTATAGCCGAAATAAACAAATGAAATAACAATCAAATATTTCAGCTCTTTTGGATTAGCTACAAAAATGTAACTAACCAAATGTATAGTGATTCGGTAATACCCTCTCATGATGTAGAAACTTATGTTGTGTCCGTGGATCAAAATAAATCCATGTAGGGTAATTGATCATACCCGAGGATGAATTCCATGGCAAAGCCATCAATGCATGGTTGAATAATATGGATGATGTGCTAACCGAATATTTTGATGGTGTGATGGAAAACTTTGATTGAATTATTTATTTATTTCATTATTTTCCTTCTTCACTTTTGTTGTACTTGCCCCTCTTGGGAACCCATGCCATGGTCTTCTTTCTCAACTCTTGTGCACTTAGTTTTTGTAATTCCTTCTGTTGCCAATAAGATAAGCTGAGTGGGCATCTCGGCTATGATTCTATTTCGACCTATGGCAATTCTTGTTTTATCTTGTGAACTCTCAACATCTTCTGTTCAGATTTGGCATTTGATTGACTTGCCTCATTGCCTGTAGTGGCCAATGTTAACACATTAATTGGTTGATTTTCATTTGAGATCATATCTGAAGTGGCACTCTTACTACCATCTCTTTTGATGCGGTAAACTTGCTTGACCACCTCTATCTTCTTCCTTGAGCTCTGGACCGATTCCTTATAACTGAAACTGTCTTTGACGTGTGATTGTTCAAATATTGATCTTCTTGAAGCTGGATAATATTGGTGAGATGATCTAAAATAAGATGGAGAATGTGCCCTTGTACCATACATGTCCCATGATGGATACGGATTTATATGAGCATAGGAAGGCATCCATGGCTTTGGCATTGGTGGCCCAAAATAAGGATATGAATATGTTGCATGAAAATTCTCACTTTGCCAATACCGATCCTCATATTTGCGCCTTGGGGGTGATCTTGGTTTCTTTGCATGATTTGGCCGATAAGCATTCTTCTCTTCACCCTTCTTTTGATATTTATCCAATAGTTTAGTGAAGGAGATATTTGTTCTCTTACACTTGCGCTTATTTCGGCCTTTGTTTTCTTTTGGTTTGCTTTCCTTGATCATTGGATTTGCTTATTGCCCCCCAATCCTTAGTGTCCTCATTGTAGCTTTGTTGGAATTCTCGCCCCTAAGATCATGTTCATTATGCTCTTCAACAAGTTCTTTACTTGAAAGCTTGATCGCGTGACCTGCAGTTTTTACCTTCTCTTTAAATGGATTGGCTTGAAGCAGCCGATGCAAAAAGTTTTTGCCATCGGGACCAATTGGAATAGACTGGTCATCTCTTGGTGTTTTAACAAATTTCATTCGTCCTTTTTAAATGGCTGATTTAACTATTTGATGAAACATATTGCAATTTTCAAAATTATGTTTGAACGAATGATGCAACCTACAATACATTCATCCCTGGATTGATGGCTTAACGTGGTGATAAAGAATTCTAATATAATTACTTGTCAACAACAAATCAAATATTTGATCACACAAGTTTGAAGAGGGTATACTTCTTATTCTCAAGCCGATCTTGTTGTGAGAAGGGCTTTTTCACTGAGCACATGAATGGTTCAGATTTGGAGTATCCCCATTCGGCTATGCATTGTATTTTGCACTCTATCTCCGATGTCTTTGGATAAGATATTATATTGGCATCGGTTTTCTCAATGGAATTTAACCTTGGCTTTAAATTTTATGAAATGAAGATAGGTAGAACATTCATGTCTCAATTGGTACCAAGTGTAAGCCAAGTAATAATAAGCAAAGCTACCCAGTTTGATATGAACTTTAGATAAAGCAATGGGGAAAGCCTTGGCTGCAATAATAATTCACTATCGGTCTTTATAAATGGCCCAATGGGTTGACCGATATTCTCTAGAACAATTTTATTACTAATAATTAAATTACCACTCTTCATTGCTCTTTCAAAATTACTTATGAGAATTTTTTTAGTAAATGCATCAACTATGAATTTGCGACCAAATCTAGAAATAGGTAAATTATTTGCTAGCCATACCTCTTCAAATATGTTGGAGGGCATGATGGTGGTGTGACTTGAACAATATCTTGCTCCAAATTTGGATGGCTCCGCAACACCTTATCATCATCTTTTTCTTGATTCTGTGCATCATTGCTTTGAAGATCCTTATCAGTCAAACTTTGTTCGGCTACTTGCTCTTGTCCTTGAGGATTGTCAATTTCTATGACATAGAACTCATAGGGTAGGAAGTAGGTTCCATTAACTTCAGAAAAATCAAGCACCACTGTTTTCCTATGCTTGCCATGCCATTTCTCAGTGATGCTTGCCTCTTTGGATGATGGATTCAAAATATATACTACTTGATTCGTCTTTTTCAACCGAAGCACTTTTAGTTTCTAAATAATTATTCTTTTCACCGGTTATATCAATTGGAAAGGCTTCTTTTCTTTGAGACAATGCCCTATCAATTATCTCTTGGTGAAGTACTTGCACCCTATTCTACAAAGCTTTAACTCCCATCTCAATTTCACCCTGCTCTAGATCAGTTTGCCCCCAATGCTTTTAGGATTTTTTGGCAATGAGTTGTTAGTGTTGTCATAATTTTGCAATTTTGGAGGGGGTGTATAATATGTTGTTGTATAAGGTGGAGGTGTATGCACTATTATCTAACCATATGTTCTTTCACCAATTCTATCAACTGATAAAGTTTCATCTTCTTGCAAAACTCTAGCCTTTATTGCAGCATAATCAGGAAACAACCCCCTTTCATATTGTTCAAGACAAATATCACTAATCCTCTTGTTTTGCGCCAAGCTCTTTTTTAATGCAGCCACAACTGTTTCTGGAAGGGATTGCTCCATAATACTTCAGATTCTTTTGGCAATGATTTGTGAGTGTTGCCGAAATTCTCGAATATGCTACAGTATTAGATGATGGCAAATTGATACGTCTCCAACATAACTATAATTTTTGATTGTTCCATGCTATATTATATTCTATTTTGGACATTATTGGGCTTTATTATACACTTTTATATTATTTTTTGGACTAACCTATTAACCGGAGGCCCAGCCCAAAATTGCTGTTTTTTGCCTATTTAAGGTTTAACAGAAAAAGAATATCAAATGGAGTCCAAACGGAATGAAACCTTCGGGAACGTGATTTTCGGAACGAACATGATCCAGAGGACTTGGACCCTACATCATGACATCAATGAGAAGGCCACGAGGTAGGGGGCGCGCCTACCCCCCTGGGCGCGCCCTCCACCCTTGTGGGCCCCCTGTTGCTCCACTAACGTACTCCTTCCTCCTATATATACCTACGTACCCCAAACTACCAGATATGGAGCCAAAACCTTAACTCCACTGCCGTAACTTTTTGTATCCACAAGATCCCATCTTGGGGCCTATTCCGGAGCTCCGCCGGAGGGGGCATCGATCACGGAGGGCTTCTACATCAACACCATAGCCCTTCCGATAAAGTGTGAGTAGTTTACCTCAGACCTATGGGTCCATAGTTATTAGCTAGATAGCTTCCTCTCTCTAGTTTGGATCTCAATACAAAGTTCCCCCCCTCTCTTGTGGAGATCTATTCGATGTAATCTTCTTTTGCGGTGTGTTTGTTGAGACCGATGAATTGTGGGTTTATGATCAAGTTTATCTTTGAACAATATTTGAATCTTCTCTGAATTGTTTTATGTATGATTGGCTATCTTTGCAAGTCTCTTCGAATTATCAGTTTGGTTTGGCCTACTAGATTGACCTTTCTTGCAATGGGAGAAGTGCTTAGCTTTGGGTTCAATCTTGCGGTGTCATTTCCCAGTGACAGTAGGGGCAGCAAGGCACATATTGTATTGTTGCCATCGAGGATAACAAGATGGGGTTTATTTCATATTACATGAGTTTATCCCTCTACATCATGTCATCTTGCTTAAAGCGTTACTCTGTTCTCTTGAACTTAATACTCTAGATGCATGCTGGATAGCGGTCGATGTGTGGGGTAATAGTAGTAGATGCAGGCAGGAGTCGGTCTACTTGTCTCGGACGTGATGCCTATATACATGATCATACCTAGATATTCTCATAATTATGCTCAATTCCGTCAATTGCTCAACAGTAATTTGTTTACCCGCCGTGAATACTTATGCTCTCGAGAGAAGCCACTAGTGAAACCTATGGCCCCCGAGTCTATCTTCCATCATATTAATCTTCCAATACTTAGTTATTTTTGTTGCCTTTTATTTTACTTTGCATCTTTATCATAAAAATACCAATAATATTATCTTATCATATCTATCAGATCTCACTCTCGTAAGTGACCGTGTAGGGATTGGCAACCCCTTTTCGCGTTGGTTGCGAGGATTTATTTTTTTGTGTAGGTACGAGGGACTCGTGCATGGCCTCCTACTGGATAGATACCTTGGTTCTCAAAAACTGAGGGAAATACTTACACTACTTTGCTGCACCACCCTTTCCTCTTCAAGGGAAAACCAACGCAAGTGCTCAAGAGGTAGCAAGAAGGATTTCTGGCGCCATTGCCGGGGAGGTTCGTGCAAGTCAAGTCAAGATTTGACTCCCGACAATGAGCCATTTCTGGCGCTGTTGCCGGGGAGGTCTATGCAAAATTCAACATACCAAGTACCCATCACAACCCTTATGTAGCGACCAGACCTCAAACAGTCTGATCTCTGTGCTCCGGTGTCATCCCTGGATCAGTAATGCTGACACCACACAGTACTCGGAGGATTTATAATAGAGTAGCAATCACACACTTATTACATCGAGGGTCTTCATAGAGAATTTATTACAATAAATATGGCTAAGGCCTTCTAATAACGATAACAGCGGAAGGCTTGGAAGATAAGTGAGTCCATCAACTCGAACGGCATCACTGAGTATAGAACCACGACCTAAAAACTCCTTAATCGTCATCTGAAAAGTCTACAACATTAATGTTGCAGCCCGAAACGGGTCAACACATGGAATATGCTGGCAAGGTAACACATAGAGAGTAATGGAATGAAACACTATACTATATGCATATTTGGCTGGTGGAAAGCTCTATGGTTACAGTTTGCGTAAAGCTAATTTTTCCCTACTGCAAAGGAATAAATTTATTTAACTATCATGGTGGTTGTTAAACATTGAGAATGGTTGACAGCATTCTCAATCCCAATTAAGCATCATCATTACGCAAAACCCAACAAAATTAATTTAGAGTAACATGTTGAGATTCACATGATAATCCAGGTACTAGATACTCAAGATGTCCATAACCGGGGACACGGCTAATCATGGTTAGTTTATACACTCTGCAGAGGTTTGCGCACTTTTCTCCACAAGACTCGATCGCCTCCGTTTGGTTTCTCGCACTACATGGTGTTTGAGAAGACGGATGACCGAGACACAGTCTTTCAGAAGCGCTAGCACCTTACGATGGATAGACCGTTACACCTACTTTCCCCTACATCTGCTAGTCTACCCTGTAAGAGTTCGCACGAGTTATTCAACTATGCTAGAGCCCATAATGGCTTGTGGCTGCACACAGAAGTTTCTAGTATGAATAATCCCATGATCCCTTTGAGCCTGGGTGGCGGTCCATAAAAAAACAGGCAATCCTGGTCTACCCAGGTGCCTAGACAGGCAATCCTGGAATAACCAGGTACCTCAATCCACCCAGATGTGTGTTTAAGTTGCCACCTTAGATAAACCATTAATTAACAAACTCACATCTGTCATGAATATCACTCACCCAATCCACGTCTACTAGCATAGCATAGCATAATGGCAAACGTAGAAGTAACTCCCAAAGGTTTGACAATAAAACAGGTAATAGGTACTACCTCAACTACTTCCCATCGCACAATTTAATTAGATCCTAATCATGCAATGTGAGAGGATTGATCTAATGCAATAAAACTGGGTAGTAGAAAAGGTATGATCAAAGTGTTACTTGCCTTGCTAATGATCCGAGAAACCTAGCGATTCGAAGTAACAAGCGGCGCACTCCGGGTATTCTATCGCAGACAAACAAACAAGCATGCAATAAGTACTCATCTAATGCACGGGTAAAACTCAAATAAGAGATCTAACCAGAAGGTTCAACTTAAGAACTCCGGTTGGCAAAAAGAATCAAATCGAACAAAGCAGCGAAAATGAAACAGAGAAAGAAAACAACTTCGTTCTACTAATCTGGATCTAAGGCAATTTTTACAGTATCAAAAACTTGTTTAAGTTGGTTAAACGGATAGAGGGTTTCGAGACGAATCTCCAGGCGTTTGAATCGCCTGATTCCGATAAATGAGCGAAAATTTATACTAAAACGAAAATCGGATCAGGAATCGCGATCAGAAAAATCGCGGATTTAATCCGAGAAAAAGAAAAACGATGAACGTTCGTTAGAACGAACGAACGGACGAACGCTCTCTAGTTAAATAAATCGGAAAAACAGATCTATTTAAAAAAACCAAACGGTTTTTCGAAAAAAATAAAAAAAAACGCTGCGGAAATCGAGGCGGCGGCGGACCTCGGGCGGCGGGTCGGCGGCGGCAGCGTTCGGCGGCGGCGGCGTGCGGCGGCGGCAGCGGCTGGGGCGGCTTGGGGCTGCTGGGGCTGGCTAGGGTTTCGGCTGGGCCTTCCCCCGGCTATATAAAGCCTAGCGGGCCGGGAGTCCGGGTCGGACACGGCCCCTAGGTCGGTTCGTTTTTTTGTTTTTTTAAATATTACGCGTAGAAGAAAAATAAAAAGAAATACTGAACGGACTCCAAAAATCCCGAAATAAATTTTCCCGGGCTTCTAAAATCAAGCCGCACAAGGTGAACATTTATTTGGGGCCTAAATGCAATTTTGAAAAATGCAAATTTTTCCTAAATTCAAATAAAATAACGAAAAACTCCAAAATAAAATCTTATTTGATTTTATTATTAAATCCTCAATATTTCTTTATTGTGGGAAAGTCATTTTATTCCCTCTCTCATATTTTTGTAATAGAAATAATTGATGATAAAATAAATAAAATCAAATGATCCTATTCTCAAAATTTGAGAAAACTCAAATATGAAAATAAAGAATTTCCCAACTCTCTCCGTGGGTCCTTGAGTTGCGTAGAAATTTCTAGGATCAACCAAAATGCAAAATAAAATATGATATGCATAGATGATCTAATGTATAACATTCCAAATTGAAAATTTGGGATGTTACAAACCTACCCCCCTTAAGATGAATCTCGCCCTCGAGATTCGGGTTGGCTAGAAAATAGGTGAGGGTGGTCCTTGAGCAAATCTTCCTCTCGCTCCCAGGTGGCTTCATACTCCGTGTGGTTGCTCCACTAAACTTTGCAAAACTTGATAACCTTGCTGCGGGTAACTCGGCTGGCATACTCTAGAATCTTAATTGGTTTCTTCTCATAGGTCAAATCGTTATCCAACTGAATTGCTTCCAATGGCACGGTGTCTCTCAAAGATATGTCAGCCATCTCCGTGTGGCACTTCTTCAACTGAGAAACGTGGAACACATCATGAACTCCTGACAATTCTTCGGGTAATTCCAACTTGTAGGCCACTTCTCCCATATGCTCCAAAACTCGATATGGTCCTACAAATCGTGGCGCTAACTTTCCCTTAACTCCAAAACGCTTTGTTCCCCGAAGTGGTGATACTCGAAGATAAGCTCTATCTCCGACTTCATAAACTGTCTCCTTGCGTTTAGAATCTGCATAACTCTTCTGCCTGGACTGGGCTATCTTGAGCCTATCGCGAATCAATTTCACCTTCTGTTCAGACTCCTTAATCAAGTCAGGTCCAAACAACTGGCGGTCTCCAACTTCGTCCCATGACAACGGTGTCCTGCACCTCCTTCCGTACAAGGCTTCGAAAGGGGCCATCTTTAAACTGGTTTGGTAATTGTTGTTGTAAGAGAACTCTGCATATGGCAAATTATCGTCCCAACTAGATCCGTAATCTAGCGCACAAGCTCTCAGCATATCCTCCAAAATCTGATTGACTCTCTCGGCCTGTCCATCTATCTGTGGATGAAAAGCTGTACTAAATTCTAACCTGGTACCCAAGGTTTCATGCAACTGCTTCCAGAACTTTGAGGTAAACTGGGTTCCTCTATCTGATACGATACTCCTCGGAACTCCATGCAGACATACGATCCTGGTCATGTATATCTTTGCCAACTTAGCACTGGTGTAAGTGGTCTTTACTGGGATGAAATGAGCTACCTTCGTCAATCGATCGACTACCACCCAAATTAAGTCATAGCCTGAACGAGTCCTGGGTAATCCCGTGATAAAATCCATGCCTAACTTATCCCACTTCCATTCGGGTATCGGCAATGGTTGTAGCAATCCTGCTGGCTTCTGATGCTCTACCTTTACTCTCTGACATACATCACAAATTGCTACATACTCCGCAATATCCTTCTTCATTCCGGTCCACCAGAAAATATCTTTCAAATCCAAATACATATTGGTATTTCCTGGATGAATCGAATATGGTGAATCGTGTGCCTCTTGCAGAATCAACTTCCTGATCTCCGGGTCATTGGGCACATAAACACGGTCTTCAAACCATAGGGTGTCGTGCTCATCCTCACGAAATCCTTTAGCCTTTACTTTGCTAAGTTTCTCCTTACTAGAAGCAATCTCCTTGTCAATCTTCTGAGCTTCTCTGATTCTATGCATCAAAGTTGACTGAATCTCCAATGCTGCTACATAGCCTCTCGGAACTATTTCCAAACATAGTTCACGGAGATTTTCGGCTACCTCCCTTGGTATTTTTCCCGTCATTAATGTATTGACATGGCTCTTACGGCTTAATGCGTCAGCTACTACATTAGCCTTTCCGAGATGGTAATGCAATCTCATATCATAATCCTTGATGAGCTCCAACCATCTCCTTTGTCTGAGGTTTAACTCCTTCTATGTGAAAATGTATTTCAAACTCTTATGATCCATGTACACCTCACAATGGTTTCCAACGAGGAAATGTCTCCATGTTTTCAATGCATGCACTACGGCTGCTAACTCCAGATCATGCGTAGCATAATTCAACTCATGGGGCTTTAGTTGTCTTGAGGCATATGAAACAACTCTCCCTTCCTGCATAAGCACTGCTCCAAGTCCTTGACATGAAGAGTCGCAATACACCTCATAGTCTTTGGTCTGATCTGGAAAAATAAACACTGGTGATGTAACCAAGCGTTTCTTCAACTCCTAGAAACTAGCCTCACATTCCTCAGTCCATTTGAACTTGGTATCCTTCTTTAATAACTCCGTCATAGGCTTCACAATCTTTGAGAAATTCTCAATGAATCTCCGGTAGTATCCTGCGAGTCCAAGAAAACTCCGGATCTCTCCAACCGTGGTTGGTGCTTCCCAGTTGGTCACGGTATCAACTTTTGTGGGATCAACTGATATTCCTTCTCCGGATATAACGTGTCCGAGAAATCCTACTTCCTTCAGCCAAAACTCACATTTGCTGAACTTGGCATACAACTGATGTTCTCTGAGCTTTTCAAGTACTAATCACAAATGTTCCTTATGCTCTTCTTCATTCTTCGAGTAAACCAGGATATCATTGATGAACACCACGACGAACTTATCCAAGAACTCCATAAACACTTTGTTCATCATGTTCATAAAATAGGCAGGTGCGTTAGTCAGACCAAATGACATAACGGTATACTCGTATAGCCCATACCTGGTGGTAAAAGCTGTCTGAGGAATATCCTGTTCTCGAATCTTCAACTGGTGGTATCCTGATCGCAGATCAATCTTGGAAAATACCTTAGCTCCTTGCAATCGATCAAACAGATCATTAATCATTGGTAGTGGGTACTTGTTCTTGATCGTTACTTCATTCAATCCTCGATAATCAACAACCATCCTTAACGATCCATCCTTCTTCTCTACTAGAAGTATTGGCGATCCCCAAGGTGAAGAACTTGGGCGAATATATCCTTTATCCAATAACTCCTTAATCTGCTTCTTAATTTCCACCAAATCCTTTGCTGGCATCCTATATGGTCTCTTCGATATTGGCCCGGTGCCTGGCAATAGTTCAATCAAAAACTCAATATCTCTATCCGGTGGCATACCTGGCAACTCTTCTGGAAATACTTCAGGGAAATCCCTTACCACTGGTACTTCCTCCTGCACTACTCCTGTTAAACAATTTACTAGAGTCCTCTTGGGCACATGCCGGGATACATACTTGATCCTTCTCCCTTCTGGGGTGGTAAGAAAAATTGTCTTACTGGAGAAATCGATGTTTCCTCCGTACATCGATAGCCAATCCATACCCAGAATTACATCCAATCCTTGTGATTCCAAAATGATCAAATCCGAGGGAAACACATGCCTACCTATACTCAATGGCACTTGAAAACATCCTTGACTGGCCATATACTCCGCTCCTGGTGAGCTTACTAGCATAGGTGTTCTAAGAACCTTAGTGGGCAGGTTATACTTATCCACAAATCCCCTTGATATGTATGAATGCGATGCACCAGTATCAAAAAGAACGAGTGCAGTAGATGA
Source organism: Triticum urartu (assembly GCF_056163025.1). Classification (NCBI taxonomy): domain Eukaryota; kingdom Viridiplantae; phylum Streptophyta; class Magnoliopsida; order Poales; family Poaceae; genus Triticum; species Triticum urartu. The sequence continues at coordinate 232,998,412 of NC_141875.1, forward strand.
CTTAACCAAAAAATTACCGATTACGGTATCCGGCTGCTCTTCAACCTCCTCCACGTTAACGTGGTTCACATGTCCCCTGTTGAAAGGGTTTGGCTTCTTCCCAGAACTTCCATTGCCATTTTGGCCTTCAGGACATTCATTGGCATAATGTCCGGTCTTCTGACACTTAAAGCAAGTGACTTGGCTCAGGTCCTTCTTGGCTGGGGTTGATGGGTTGGTGCGATTCTGGCCATTGCTTCCTCCATTGCCATTACCATTTTGCGTGCCATTGTGATTGTGTGAGCTACCTCCTCCATGGGTATGCTGAAAATGTCCTCCCGATCTAGGGGTAAAACGTGGCTTCTGCTGAGCTCCTGAATTGTACTTCCCTTGTCCATAATTCCTCTTGCGGTTCTCAATTTGCTGCTACTTGCCTTCAATCATAAGAGCACGGTCTACCAACTCCTGGTAGTTGTTGAAGGTTGCTACCATCAACTGCATGCTCAAATCATCATTCAGTCCTTCTAGAAACTTCTCCTGCTTAGCTGCATCCGTAGCAACGTCATCTGGGGCATAACGTGCTAACTTACTAAAGTCCTCCACATACTGGCCAACTGTCCGTCCTCCTTGGAGCAAGTTGCGAAACTCACGCTTCTTCATGGCCATAGCTCCTGCTGAAACATGGGCAGTACAAAAGGCCTGCTGAAACTGGTCCCATGTGACAGTGTCGACAGGGAAAGTGGCTGTGAAATTCTCCCACCATGATGCTGCGGGTCCTTCAAGCTGATGTGCGGCAAACTTCACCTTCTCCGCATCCGTACATCCTGTTGTGGTCAACTCTCTAGCTGTCTTGCGGAGCCAATCATCTGCTACTATCGGCTCGGTGCTACTGGAAAACACCGGCGGATTCAGCCTAAGAAATCGGGCTAAGTGATCAACAGGTGGTGGGGGTGGTGGGTTGTTGTTGTTGTTGTTCCCCTGGTTCTGATTCTGGACTAACAACTGCATCAATGTGTTTTGCTGCTGGATCAACTGGGTGAGCTCCGGTGGAAAGGTAAATCCAGGGTCACCTCTCGGAGGCATCTGAGGGTTTTAGAAAAGATGAGATGTAAGAATAGAGGGGGTCTAAAGAGAAAACACTACCCATATGCACATGAGGCAAAAGCAAAAATTCACTTCATTCAATCAAACAAGGGCATACAATCGATCTATCTATAGCAAAAGTGCTCGGACTACTATATTTAGATGGTGGACTACTACTACTGATGAGGTGGTCTACTAGAAATATTCTTCGGTTGCAGACTCCATGATATCTTCTCTAGCTTCATCAACATAGTCATCATCGCTTTCGTCTAGGTCCGAGTCTGTGTCGTCGATGATAATGTAGTCTTCCGGGCGAATCTCCTTGGGTTCTTCGTCTTCATCTACTAGTGTAGGGCCTCCCATAAATATTCCGATCTTCTTGATCAGATCGTCATTCTTCTCCACCAATACTTCAATTTCTTCTTCATAATCTTCACGTGTAGCCTTGAGTTCTTCCTCCAGTTCCTTGATTCTAGTCCTTGCCTTCTTCAGATCTATCATGTCGGCGCACATCTGATTCTCCTGTCGTCGAATGTGCTGGTTTAATTCCTGGATAAAAGCTGCAATGGATCTATCCCTTCTGGTGCTAATCATCTCCCAGTGCTCATCTCGGCGCCCACAAATCTGGTAGATAGTATCCTTGAGATCATTGCGGTAGATTTCTCCAATGCGTCCCATGGCGATGTGAGTTGCCATGCTCTTTCCTAGACTCCAAGTTGGTGCATCGAAAGAAAACTCTATGGGCTCAGTGACTGGCATGAACGTCCTTCCTGGAACTTGAACTTGAATCATCCAGCGCTCTTCTTCAGGTAAAATGGCGTTGTAGGTTCCGGTGAAGCTTGGTACTCCTATGTTCAGGTATCTAGTGACTTCCTTCAAGTGACATCCAAAGGGTGTATCTTCATCAGGTTGCGTGAACTTGTTCTTTGCATCCGCCATCCTAAAGAGTAGAAAAGATGAGAGGTCAGATGAGAAGAGAGTGGATAGTGATCTAGGTCTTTTAGCTTAGTGGTCGTGTCCTACAGTCAGCGTGTGCTCTGATACCATCTCTGTAGCGACCAGACCTCAAACAGTCTGATCTCTGTGCTCCGGTGTCATCCCTGGATCAGTAATGCTGACACCACACAGTACTCGGAGGATTTATAATAGAGTAGCAATCACACACTTATTACATCAAGGGTCTTCATAGAGAATTTATTACAATAAATATGGCTTAAGGCCATCTAATAACAATAACAGCGGAAGGCTTGGAAGATAAGTGAGTCCATCAACTCCAACGACATCATTGAGTATAGACCATGACCTAAAAACTCCTTAATCGTCGTCTGAAAAGTCTGCAACATTAACGTTGCAGCCCGAAATGGGTCAGCACATGGAATATGCTGGCAAGGTAACACATAGAGAGTAATGGAATGAAACACTATACTATATGCATATTTGGCTGGTGGAAAGCTCTATGGTTACAGTTTTGCATAAAGCCAATTTTTCCCTACTGCGAAGGAATAAATTTATTTAACTATCATGGTGGTTGTTAAACATTGAGAATGGTTGACAGCATTCTCAATCCCAATTAAGCATCATCATTATACAAAACCCAACAAAATTAATTTAGAGTAACATGTTGAGATTCACATGATAATCCAGGTACTAGATACTCAAGATGTCCATAACTGGGGACACGGCTAATCATGATTAGTTTATACACTCTGTAGAGGTTTGCGCACTTTTCCCCACAAGACTCGATCGCCTCCGTTTGGTTTCTCGCACTACATGGTGTTTGAGAAGACGGATGACCGAGACAGAGTCTTTCAGAAGCGCTAGCACCTTACGATGGATAGACCGTTACACCTACTTTCCCCTACATCTGCTAGTCTACCCTATAAGAGTTCACACGACTTATTCAACTATGCCAGAGCCCATAATGACTTGTGGCTGCACACGGAAGTTTCTAGTATGAATAATCCCATGATCCCTTTGAGCCTGGGTGGCGGTCCATAAAAAAAACAGGCAATCCTGGTCTACCCAGGTGCCTAGACAGGCAATCCTGGAATAACCAGGTACCTCAATCCACCCAGATATGTGTTTAAGTTGCCACCTTAGATAAACCATTAATTAAAAAACTCACATCTGTCATGAATATCACTCACCCAATCCACGTCTACTAGCATAGCATAGCATACTGGCAAACATAGAAGTAACTCCCAAAGGTTTGACAATAAAACAGGTAATAGGTACTACCTCAACTACTTCCCATCCCACAATTTAATTAGATCCTAATCATGCAATGCGAGAGGATTGATCTAATGCAATAAAACTGGGTAGTAGAAAAGATATGATCAAAGTGTTACTTGCCTTGCTGATGATCCGGGAAACCTAGCGATTCGAAGTAACAAGCGGCGCACTCCGGGTATTCTATCGCAGACAAACAAACAAGCATGCAATAAGTACTCATCTAATGCACGGGTAAAACTCAAATAAGAGATCTAACCAGAAGGTTCAACTTAAGAACTCCGATTGGCAAAATGAATCAAATCGAACAAAGCAGCGAAAATCAAACGGCGAAAGAAAACAACTTCGTTCTACTAATCTGGATCTAAGGCAATTTTTACAGTAGCAAAAACTTGTTTAAGTTGGTTAAACAGATAGAGGGTTTCGAGACGAATCTCCAGGCGCTTGAATCACTTGATTCTGATAAACGAGCGGAAAGTTATACTAAAACAAAAATCGGATCAGGAATCGCGATCAAAAAAATCGCGGATTTAATCCGAGAAAAAGAAAAACGACGAACATTCGTTAGAACGAACGAACAGACGAACGCTCGCTATTTAAATAAATCGGAACAACTGATCTATTTAAAAACCGATGGAAAAACCGAACGGTTTTTCGAAAAATATAAAAAAACGGCGCGGAAATTGAGGCGGCGGCGGACCTCGGGCGGCAGGTCGGCGGCGGCGGGGCGGCGGCGGTAGCGGTGGCAGCGGTTGGGGCGTCTTGGGGCGGCTGGGGCTGGCTAGGGTTTCAGCTGGGCCTTCCCCCGGCTATATAATGCCTAGCGGGCCGGGAGTCCGGGTCGGACACGGCCCCTAGGTCGGTTCGTTTTTTTTAAATATTACGCGCAGAAGAAAAATAAAAAGAAATACTAAACGGACTCCAAAAATCCCAAAATAAATTTTCCCAGGCTTCTAAAATCAAGGCGCACAAGGTGAACATTTATTTGGGGCCTAAATGCAATTTTGAAAAACGCACATTTTTCCTAAATTCAAATAAAATAACGAAAAACTCCGAAATAAAATCTTATTTGATTTTATTATTAAATCCTCAATATTTCTTTATTTTGGGAAAGTCATTTTATTCCATCTCTCATATTTTTATAATAGAAATAATAGATGATAAAATAAATAAAATCAAATGATCCTATTCTCAAAATTTGAGAAAACTCAAATATGAAAATAAGGAATTTCCCAACTCTCTCCGTGGGTCCTTGAGTTGCGTAGAAATTTCTAGGATCAACCAAAATGCAAAATAAAATATGATATGCATAGATGATCTAATGTATAACATTCCAAATTGAAAATTTGGGATGTTACACCTTATCTCCCGCATTACATTATTTGCCATTTGCCTCTCGTTTTCCTCTCCCCCACTTCACCCTTGCTGTTTTATTCGCCCTCTCTCTCTATCCTCCCTCTCTTTCTCTATTCGCCTCTTTTTGCTCGTTTCTTGTTTGCTTGTGTGTTGGATTGCTTGCTTGTCGTTATGGCTAGTCCCTTATCTTCTCTGTTATCTCCCGAGAATGAAGATCTTAATTTTAAACAAAGGGAAGGAGAAAATTTAAAAGACGCTTGGTATAGGCTTTGCAATGCTCAAAATAGATCTACCAGGAAGCAATCCACTTCCGTTCTTCTCCGCAATTTTTACGTAGGCACTACTCCTTCGTACAGATATATCCTTGATACCATTACTGGAGGGAATTTCTTGGGTAGCCATACTATTGATTCTTATAATGCTATGATAGATTTCTTTGGCTCACCCCCTCTTATGATTAATGGAACTATGTTAACTTTGGAGCATGTAATGCAAAAACTTGAAATTATTGAAAATAAAGTTGCTATCGTTGAGTTAAATGAAACTTTCTATAAAAAGATCCACAACCAAATTACCTAATATGGATCTAAAGTAGAAGTAACTTTGAAAAATATTAAAGAGAAGGAACCTATAGTTAATGAAAGAATAAATCATGATTCCACTAGAATCGATAAACTTGAGGGTATTATTACCAACTTGGGAACCGCTTTTTCTTTCATAAAGAATACTCCAAGTCCTCCAACTAAAAGTGCCAAGCTTATGTATGTTCCTAAGAATAAGGGTGAATCCTCTCGCAAGGAAACCGTGGATCTCAAATCTATAAGTATTCATCCTAATCTTTTTGCTATCATTAAGGAACCATTTGCTACTAATGATTTTTTTGATCTTGTGCCTAGAAGTTTGATTATTGATAAAAGGGAAGAAACTCCTAAAGGTAATAGATGTCTTATTAAAGAACTACCAACTAAAGATGGCAACACCTAGATCTATCCTTGCTTTTTACGCCTAGCAGGCGTTAAACGATAGCGCTTGTTGGGAGGCAACCCAATTTTATTTTTATTCCTTGATTTTTTTATCCTGTTTAGAAATAAATAATTTATCTAGCCTCTGTTTTGGTTGTGTTTTTTGTGTTTAATTAGTGTTTTTGCCAAGTAGAACCGTTGGGAAGACTTGGGGAAAGTCTTGTTAATCTTGCTGTAAAAACAGAAACTTTAGCGCTCACGAGAACTGCTGCCATTTTTATTTGGAAAGTGATATTTAGTTAATTATTTTTGAATATGATTAATAGATAAATTCCTCACGTCCAGAATTTTATTTTAGAATTTTTGGGGTTCCAGATCTTGCGTTATCTACAGATTACTATAGACTGTTCTGTTTTTGACAGATTCTGTTTTTCGTGTGTTGTTTGCTTATTTTGATGAATCTATGGCTAGTAAAATAGTTTATAAACCATAGAGAAGTTGGAACACAGTAGGTTTAACACTAATATAAATAAAGAATGAGTTCATTACAGTACCTTGAAGTGGTGTTTTGTTTTCTTTCGCTAATGGAGCTCACGAGATTTTCTACTTTAAGTTTTGTGTTGTTAAGTTTTCAAGTTTTGGGTAAAGATTTGATGGATTATGGAACAAGGATTGGCAAGAGCCTAATCTTGGGGATGCCCATGGCACGCCCAAGATAATCTAAGGACACCTAAAATCCAAAGCTTGGGGATGCCCCGGAAGGCATCCCCTCTTTCGTCTACTTCTATCGGTAACTTTACTTGGAGCTATATTTTTATTTACCACATGATATGTGTTTTGCTTGGAGTGTCTTGTATTATTTGAGTCTTTATTTGTTAGTTCTCCACAATCATCCTTTCTGCACACACCTTTTTGAGAGAGACACACATGATTCGGAAATTATTAGAATACTCTATGTCCTTCACTTATATCTTTTGAGTTATATAGTTTTTGCTCTAGTGCTTCACTTATATCTTTTAGAGCACGTCGGTGGATTTGTTTTATAGAAACCATTGTTCTCTCATGCTTAACTTAGATTATTTTGGGAGTCCTACAAAACAGCATGGTAATTTGCTTTAATTATTTGAGGCATTTAAGATTAAATAAATAAAATATTCTTATGAGTGTGTTGAATACTATGAGAAGTTTGAAACTTGATAATTGTTTTGAGATATGGAGATGGTGATATTAGAGTCGTGCTAGTTGAGTAGTTGTGAATTTGAGAAATGCTTGTGTTGAAGTTTGTGATGCCCGTAGCATGCACGTATGGTGAACCGTTATGTTAATAAGTCAGAGCATGATGTATTTATTGATTGTCCTCCTTGTGAGTGGCGGTCGGGGACGAGCGATGGTCTTTTACTACCAATCTATCCCCCTAGGAGAATGCGCGTAGTACTTTGCTTCGATAACTAATAGATTTTTGCAATAAGTATGTGAGTTCTTTATGACTAATGCTGAGTCCATGGATTATACGCACTCTCACCCTTCCACCATTGCTAGCCTCTCCAATACCGCGCACCTTTCGCCGGTATCATACACCCACCATATACCTTCCTCAAAACAACCACCATACCTACCTATCATGGAATTTCCATAGACATTCCGAGATATATTGCCATGCAACTTTCCACCGTTCCGTTTATCATGACACACTCCATCATTGTCATATTGCTTTGCATGATCATGTAGTTGACATTTTAGTTGTGGCAAAGCCACCGTTCATAATTCTTTCATATAAGTCACTCATGCATCATTGCTATGCTGGTACACTGCCGGAGGCATTCATATAAAGTCATACTTTGTTCTAGTATCCAGTTGTAATCATTGAGTTGTAAATAAATAGAAGTGTGATGATCATCATTCATAGAGTATTGTCCCAAATAAAAAAATAAAAGAAAGAGAGGCCAAACAAAAAAAAGGCCCCAAAAAATAAAAAATAAAAGGGGCAATACTACTATCCTTTTTTCCACACTTTTGCTTCAAAGTAGCACCATGATCTTCATAATAAAGAGTCTCCTATGTTATCACTTTCATATACTAGTGGGAATTTTTCATTATAGAACTTGGCTTGTATATTCCAACGACAGGCTTCCTCAAAATGCCCTAGGTCTTCGTGAGCAAGCAAGTTGGATGCACACCCACTTAGATTCTTTTTATTGAGCTTTCATATATTTATAGCTCTAGTGCATCCGTTGCATGGCAATCCCTACTCACTCGCATTGATATCTATTGATGGGCATCTCCATAGCCCGTTGATACGTCCAGTTGATGTGAGACTATCTTCTCCCTTTTTGTCTTCTCCACAACCACCATTCTATTCCACCTATAGTGCTATGTCCATGGCTCACGCTCATGTATTGCGTGAAGATTGAAAAGCTTTGAGAACATTAAAAGTATGAAACAATTGCTTGGCTTGTCATCGGGGTTGTGCATGATTTGAATACTTTGTGTGGTGAAGATGGAGCATAGCCAGACTATATGATTTTGTAGGGATAACTTTCTTTGGCCATGTTATTTTGAAGAGACATAATTGCTTAGTTAGTATGCTTGAAGTATTATTGTTTCTATGTCAATATTAAACTTTTGTCTTGAATCTTTTGGATCTGAATATTCATACCACAATTAAGAGAATTACATTGAAATTATGCCAAGTAGCATTCCACATCAAAAATTTTGTTTTTATCATTTACCTACTCGAGGACGAGAAGGAATTAAGCATGGGGATGCTTGATACGTCTCCAACGTATCTATAATTTTTGATTGTTCCATGCAATATTATATTCTGTTTTGGACATTATTGGGCTTTATTATACACTTCTATATTATTTTTGCGACTAACCTATTAACTGGAGGCTCAGCCCAGAATTGATGTTTTTTTGCCTATTTTAGGGTTTCGCAGAAAAAGAATATTAAACGGAGTCCAAACAGAATGAAATCTTTGGGAACGTGATTTTTGGAACGAACATGATCCAGAGGACTTGGATCCTACGTCAAGACCAGGAGGCCACGAGGTAGGGGGGCGCGCCTACCCCCTTGGGCGCGCCCTCCACCCTCGTGGGCCTCCTGTTGCTCCACCAATGTACTCCTTCCTCCTATATATACCTACGTATCCCCAAACTACCAGATACGGAGACAAAACCCTAATTCCACCGCCGTAACATTTTGTATCCATGAGATCCCATCTTGGGGCCTGTTCCAGAGCTCCGCCGGAGGGGGCATCGATCACGGAGGGCTTCTACATCAACACCATAGCCCTTCCGATGAAGTGTGAGTAGTTTACCTCAGACCTACGGGTCCATAGTTATTAGCTAGATGGCTTCTTCTCTCTTTTTTGGATCTCAATACAAAGTTCTCCCCCTCTCTTGTGGAGATCTATTCGATGTAATCTTCTTTTGCGGTGTGTTTGTTGAGACCGATGAATTGTGGGTTTATGATCAAGTTTATCTATGAACAATATTTGAACCTTCTCTGGATTCTTTTATGTATGCTTGGTTACCTTTGCAAGTCTCTTCGAATTATCAGCTTGGTTTGGCCTACTAGATTGATCTTTCTTGCAATGGGAGAAGTGCTTAGCGTTGGGTTCAATCTTGCGGTCTCCTTTCCCAGTGACAGTAGGGGCAGCAAGGCACGTATTGTATTGTGGCCGTCGAGGATAAAAAGATGGGGTTTATTTCATATTGCATGAGTTTATCCCTCTACATCATGTCATCTTGCTTAAAGCGTTACTCTATTATCTTGAACTTAATACTCTAGATGCATGCTGGATAGCGGTCGACGTGTGGAGTAATAGTAGTAGATGCAGGCAGGAGTCGGTCTACTTGTCTCGGACGTGATGCATATATACATGATCATACCTAGATATTCTCATAATTATGCTCAATTCTGTCAATTGCTCAATAGTAATTTGTTTACCCGCCGTGAATACTTATGCTCTCGAGAGAAGCCACTAGTGAAACCTATGGCCCCTGGGTCTATCTTCCATCATATTAATCTTCCAATACTTAGTTATTTTTATTGCAATTTATTTTACTTTGCATCTTTATCATAAAAATACCAAAAATATTATCTTATCATATCTATCAGATCTCACTCTTGGAAGTGACCGTGTAGGGATTGACAACCCCTTATCGAGTTGGTTGCGAGGATGTATTTGTTTGTGTAGGTACGAGGGACTCATGCGTGACCTCTTACTGGATTGATACCTTGGTTCTCAAAAACTGAGGGAAATACTTACGCTACTTTGCTCCAACACCCTTTCCTCTTCAAGGGAAAACCAACACAAGTGCTCAAGAGGTAGCACACATGTGTTCCTGCAAGTTTTTCACTTATTCGGCTATGAACATGAAGGTGTGGGGCTGAATTATGAACATCTACAGTTGTGTACAGTGCTGAGAAATTACTAAAATGAGGTGTAGCATATGATGGTTGAGAGTAACTGGCCGAATAGCTAGTGGTAGCATGTCCAATTCTCCCATTCATTGGCAAGGTTGGATTCTCATATTGCAAATTAGTTGCCGATGAATAAAAGGGTGAAACACTTTCTTGTATGCTATTGGAAATTTTAACATGAGGTATTTCAAATTGATTAACCAAACCCATCTTGTTGTTCATCAGCATAGGATTTGTGGGGTTGCCGATGCATGAGACTGAGGATACATATGTTGTATGTTGCTAAAATCATAATAATTTGAAGCATGAAGATTATTTTGCATCAGCCCTTGCGCATAATTAGATGCATGATTGATAAAACTAGGGCTAGCCGATACATTATGCTCATTAGGCAATCTAGCAACAACACATGAATTATTTGCATCTAAAAAGGGGAATTGGGCATTCATATTACCTTTGTAGATCACAACTTCTTGTTGGGGAACGCAGTATTTCAAAAAATTTCCTACGATCACGCAAGATCTATCTAGGGATGCATAGCAATGAGAGGGGAGAGTATGTCTACATACCCTCGTAGACCGAAAGCGGAAGCGTTAAGTAACGTGGTTGATGTAGTCGAACGTCTTCCTGATCCAACCGATCAAGTACCAAACGCACGGCACCTCCGTGATCTGCACACGTTCAGCTCAGTGATGTCCCTCGAACTCTTGATCCAGCTGAGGCCGAGGAAGAGTTTTGTCAGCACGATGGCATGTTGACGGTGATGATGAAGTTACTGATGCAGCGCTTTGCCTAAGCACTACGACAACATGACCAAGGTGGAAATCTGTAGAGGGGGCACCACACATGGCTAAGAGACCAACTTGTGTGTCTATGGGGTGCCTGAGGGAGTCCTGGACTAAGGTGTCCTCGGGTGTCTGATCTATTGGATATGGGCCGGACTGATGGTCGTAAGGATACAAAGACCAAAGACTCTGCTCGTGTCCGGATAGGACTCTCCTTGGCGTAGAAGGCAAGCTTGGCGATCAACTATGAAGATTCCTTTCTCTGTAACCGACCTTGTGTAACCCTAGATCCCTCATGTGTCTATATAAACCGGAGGCTAGGTCCGTAGATAAGCCCGGATAATCATAATCATAGCCAGGCTAGACTTTTAGGGTTTAGCCATTACGATCTCGTGGTAGATCAACTCTTGTAATACTCATATTCATCAAGATCAATCAAGCAGGAAGTAGGGTATTACCTCCATAGAGAGGGCCCGAACCTGGGTAAACATTGTGTCCCCCGTCTCCTATTACCATCGATCCTAGACGCACAGTTCGGGACCCCCTACCGAGATCCGCCGGTTTTGACACCGACAGTGCCCCCTCCCCTGTATATAAGAGTGGAGGAGGGGAGGTCCGGCCTCCTATGGCGCGCCCCAAGGGGGGATTCCTACTCCTAGTAGGAGTAGGTTTCCCCCTTCCCTAGTTGGAGTAGGAGAAGAAGGAAGAGGGAGAGGGAGAGAAGGAAAGGGGAGCCGGCCCCCCTCCCAATTCGGATTGGGCTTGGGGGCGCACGCCTCCTCCTCTCTCCCACCATGGCCCATTAACTCCCCGGGGGGTTCCGGTAATGTAACACCCACGATGCGGCTATATCTCCCACGTGTCGGGGCATGACTTAGAGGCATAACCGCATGGTAGGCACGTTGTAAGAGGGGTAATCTTTACATATCCCATGTATTGAATAAGAAAGGGATAAAGAGTTGGCTTACAATCGCCACTTCACACAATACATAAATATATCATACATCATCCAGAATAATATCAAGGTCTGACTACAGAACCAAAATAAAGAAAGACAACCCCAAATGCTAGATCCCCGATCGCCCCAACTGGGATCCTCTACTTATCATCCGGAAACGAAACATATTAATGGCCGAATCCTCGTCGAACTCCCACTTGAGTTAGGTAGCATCCCCTGCACTTGCATCATGGGCACCTGCATCTATTTTGGAAGTATCTATGAGTCATGGGGACACCCTCACGATCAAGACTATTTAAGCTTAAAGGTAGGAAAAGGGGTAGTGAGGTGGAGTTGCAGCAAGCACTAGCATATATGGTGGCTAACTTATGCAAAAGAGAGCGAGAAGAGAAGCAAAGCACGGTCGAGAAGCTAATAAGCGATCAAGAAGTGATCCTAAAACTACTTACGTTCAAGCATAACACGAGACCGTGTTCTCTTCCCGGACTCCATCGAAAAGAGACCATCACGGCTACACACGCGGTTAATTCATTTTAATTAGATTAAGTGTCAAGTTCTCTACAGCCGAACATTAACAAATTCCCATCTGCCCATAACCGCGGGCACGGCTTTAGAAAGTTCAAAACCTTGCAGGGGTGTCCGAACTTAGCCCATCACAAGCTCTCACGGTCAACAAAGGATATTCCTTATTGCAGGAAGACCCGATCAATCTTGAAATCCCGGTTATAAGACATTTCAACAATGGTAAAACAAGACCAGCAAAGCCACTCGATGTACCGACAAATCCCAATAAGAGTCACACGTATCTCGTTCTCAGGGCACACCGGATAGGTCAAGCTATGAGTAAAACCAACCCTCGAGTTGCCCCGAGGTGGCCCCGCAGGCTGCCCGTTTTGGACCAACACTCAGAGGAAAACTGGCCCAGGGGGGTTTAAAATAAAGATAACCCTTGTGTATGAAGAACCAAAGGGAAGGTATATGGTGGTAGGTAGGCAAATGGTAAAACCAAGGTTGGGCCTTGCTGGAGGAGTTTTATTCAAGGCGAACTATCAAGGGGTTCCCATAACACCCAACCGCGTAAGGAACGCAAAAATCAAGGAACATAACACCGGTATGATGGAAACTAGGGCGGCAAGAGTGGAACAAAACACCAGCCATAAGGCCGAGCCTTCCACCCTTTACCAAGTATATAGATGCATTAAAGTAAACAAGATATAATAATGATATCCCCACAATAACCATGTTCCAACATGGAATAAACTTCAACTTCACCTGCGACTAGCAATGCTATAAGAGGGGCTGAGCAAAGCGGTAACATAGACAAACAACGGTTTAATAGGAAAGGTGGGTTAGAGGCTTGACATGGCAATATGGGGGGCATGATATAGAAGGTGGTAGGTATCGCGGCATAGCAAAAGAGCGAGCAACTAGCAAGCAAAGATAGAATTGATTTCGAGGGTATGGTCATCTTGCTTGCAAATTTCTCAGAGTTGACGAAAGTTTGATCCTTGTTAGCGTACTCTATGGGTTCCTCGATCACGTACTCGTCTCCCGGCTCTACCCAAAGCAAGACCACAAGCAAAGGACCAACAACAATCACGGTGCAATGCACAAACAACATGATGCAAAACATGGCATGACATGCAGGATGTGATATGCAATGCATATGCGTGCTCCGGATCAAGGCATCAACTTGGCAAAACAAGAGTGCCACTGGAAAGATGAGATGATTTTGGTCGAAATCGATATAAAGATCACTGGAATCGGATGCACGGTTTGCAAATGGCAAGCAAAACAAGAATGACACAATTCTGCGATTAACAGCACGATACCATCTAGAATGCAACAAGAAACTATGCTACTGCACTCCAACATAGCAACAAAGCACATGGCAGTGATCTACTCAAGATGCTTGTCAAAACATAAACACTGAGCTACGGCTAAATCACGCAATAGCAGGTTCAAACAAGCATGGCAAAAGTGCAAAAGATATCAGCTTCACAGACTTAGTGAAAATACTAACATGCCAGGAATTAACATCAGGTAGCACTGTTTAGAGCAAGAAAACAACATTCTTCAGGAACAGATCATAGCAAGAAAAGGAATGACATGAATCTACTAAATTCATAGAACAAAAGTCCCTTACTGACCATAAGCCAAAAAGGCACAGAAGATATGATGGCACACATGTAAACACAGCAAGTTCCGTTAACAGATTCAGACTTAGCAGAAAACTGGGCATGACATAAAATGAGTTATGAAGGCATCTTTGCAAGCTCTATTCACTCAACACAAGGCATTTCATGACAATATAAGCGTAGAATCAGCAAGATGGCATGTTTATGAAGCTAACCAAGCCAATAGCAAGTTCATAGCATGTATGGATCAACTACAACAACCATGGCAAAATTGATTAACATGTAAACAATCTGCCAGGAACATTTTATAGCAAAAGTGGAGCAATATTGAGACATGCTAGGAACTCCATAATTGCAAACAGGGGCATGAATGGATAGAGCATAACCATATGTACAAATCATCCTTACTAAAGCAACTCAAATAAAGCATGGAACTCACTATAGTGACATGGTTACATGGCATAAAAATAATAGCAGAGCAATGACTTAGTAAAATCATAAGTCCCTGAAATCAACAATATCACGAAGACTACTTTGCATGCTTGTGCTAGTCACCACAAAGATCACAAAAATACATGGCATACACCCCTGTAAAGATGGCATGGCATAGATCAAAACACATGTAGAGCTCATGCCCAGATGTAGCACACAACAAATGTAGCAAAAATGAAAAATCATCATACTCTGATAAGAATCAGCACCTAACAATTTATAGCACTCTTGCATCAACGATTAGGGCATCAAGATGGACTCAAACAAGCATGTCACAGTGTAACAAAATGAAGAGCACATCATGATGAACATTTTGATATATTGCATGCACAAAACGGAGCTACATGCAAGAAGTTATGGCATGATGAACAGGGGCTAGAAATATAGCAGAAAAGGACTTAGAGAAGATTTGGACCTCTAGATCTGAGATCTAGGGTTGACTTGGCACACGGATCGAGGATGAACGGAGAGCTTGCCGGAGTTGGAGGAAAACATCGTCGGGACGGAGAGAAGCTCGCCGGAGCTCGGGGCGGCGCGGTGGAGCTCAGAGGAGGCGGATCTGGCCTGCGAGGAGAGCGGTGAGGGCAGCCGTGGGGCGCGGTCGCGGGCGGCGCGAGGACGGCTCCGGTGGCCGGCGCTGCGGTCCGGGGTCGCCGGCAAGTGGTGGCGAGGGCGCGTCGGCGGGGAGCGGGCGGCGGACGGCGGCGAGGAGGAGGCGCGGGCGTGCGGGCGTGGGGGGGCGACGGATGGGCCCGGCGGGCCCGACGCGGGCTCGCAGGCCGGCGGTGGCGGGCGGTGGTGTGGCGACAGGTTGCACATATTTATACCTAGAAGGAGGTGGGAGTGTCCATATGAGGTGTAGTTTTCGGCCACGCGATCGTGATCTGACGACGGAGGACATGGGAGATGTTTGGATGGGTTATTGGGCCGTTTTGGAGGGGTGTTGGGCTGTAACACACACGAGGCCTTTACGGTTCCCCGGTTAACCGTTGGAGTATCAAACGGACTCCAAATGACACGAAATTTGACAGGCGGTCTACCGGTGGTGTACCAAAGCCACTTGGAAAATCTCGGTCCATTACGAGAACGTTTAACACCCGCACACAAAAAGAGACAAAAGGGGCCCCGGTGCACGTAGGAGTGTCGGATTGCAAAACGGACAACGGGGAAAATGCTCGGATGCATGAGACGAACACGTATGCAAATGAGATGCACATGATGACATGATATGAAATGCATGACATGGACAAAATGCAAAACGAAGACAAAACCCAACCACGAGGGAATCTCATAACTTAGAGCCGAAAATGGCAAGAGTCGGAGTACAAATATGGTAAATTACATCCGGGGTGTTACAACACTCCACCACTACGAAAGGATCTCGTCCCGAGATCTAGGACTGAAAGAACTCCGGATATTCGGAACGGAGGTGGTCCTCGCGTTCCCAGGTGGCTTCTCGGTCAGAATGGTGTGACCACTTCACTTTCAGGAATTTGATAGACTTGTTGCGAGTCTTGCACTCGGTTTCTTCAAGAATAGCAACGGGATGCTCATGATAAGACATGTCTTCTTGGAGATCAATCTCTTTGAAGTTGATGGTGCGCTCCGGACTCTTGAAGCACTTGCGAAGCTGTGACACGTGAAACAGATCATGCACATTTGCGAAGTTGGACGGAAGCTCATGTTGATAGGAGAGATCGCCTCTTTTGCCAATGATCTTGAAAGGGCCCACGTATCTAGGGGCAACCTTCCCTTTAATACCGAAGCGACGAGTGCCTTTCATTGGAGAGACGTAGAGGTAGACATGGTCTCCAAACTCGAAAGCTAAGTCACGATGGTTGCTATCATAGTAACTCTTCTAGCGCGATTGCACGGCTTTGAGATTTTCACGGATGACTTTACACATTTCTTTAGCTTCTGTGATTAAGTCATTGCCAAGAAGTTGGCTTTCACTAGTCTCTGACTAATTAAGAGGAGTACGACACTTTCTGCCATAGAGAATCTCGAATGGGGCCTTGCCGGAACTCGCTTGGAAGCTGTTGTTGTAGGAGAACTCGGCATATGGAAGACAATCTTCCCACTTCATACTGAAAGAAATGACACAAGCCCTGAGCATATCTTCAAGGATTTGATTTACTCGCTCGACTTGGCCACTAGTTTGAGGATGGAAGGCTGTGCTGAAGCGAATGTTGGTGCCCATGGCCTTCTGGAAGGAATCCCAGAACTTAGAAGTGAAGATGCTTCCACGATCTGAAGATATCAATTGCAGAATGCCGTGCAAGGGGACAATCCTGGAGGTGTATAGCTCTGCTAACTGAGCTGCCGTGATAGATTCTTTGATAGGAAGGAAATGAGCCACTTTAGTAAGCTTGTCGATGACAACAAAGATAGCATCATTTCCACGCTTGGACTTGGGAACTCCAGTCACGAAGTCCATCTCAATATGGTCAAACTTCCATTCTGGAATAGCAAGAGGTTGGAGGAGACCAGTTGTCCATTGGTGTTCTGCTTTCACCCTTCTGCAGACATCACATTCATTCACAAATTGAGCAATTTCTCACTTCATTCGAGTCCACCAATATGACTACTTGAGGTCATGGTACATCTTCGTACTTCTAGGATGAATGGATAGAAGGGAATTGTGCGCCTCGTTCATAATGACTTTACGTAGATCACCCTTAGGAACCACAATTCGATCCTCGAAGAATAGAGTATCTTTGTCATCAAGGCGATATCACTTGTACTTGGGTTGGCTCTAGACAATCCCATTTTCCACCTTCTTCACCATTGCATCAAGAAGTTGTGCCTCACGAATCTGATCTTCCAAAGTAGGAGAGACTTGGAGGTTGGCAAGAAAGCCTTGAGGAACAACTTGGAGATTAAGCTTGCAGAAAGCTTCACAAAGGTCTGGTTGGAAGGGCTTGAGAATTAAGCTGTTGCAGTAAGCCTTCCTACTCAAAGCGTCTGCAATGACATTGGCCTTGCCTGGAGTATATTAAATACTTGGATTGTACTCTTGAATCATTTCGACCCAACGAGTCCGCCTGAGGTTGAGGTTGGGCTGAGTGAAGATGTACTTGAGGCTCTTATGATCAGTGAAGATGTCCACTTTCCTTCCCAACAAAAGATGTCTCCAAGTTAATAGAGCATGGACAACTGCCGCCAACTCGAGGTCGTGAGTGGGGCAGTTCTTTTCATTGGGCTTCAACTGGCGAGAGGTATAGGCCACAACTTTCTTCTCTTGCATTAACATAGCACCGAGACCTTGCAGGGAGGCATCATAGAAAACTTCGAATGGTTTGGATTCATCAGGAGGAGTCAGAGCTGGAGCTGTCACTAACTTCTCTTTGAGGTTGTTGAAAGCGACATCACACTCAGGCGTCCAGACATACTTAACATGCTTCTGGAGGAGGTTGGAAAGAAGCTTTGCAATCTTAGAGAAATTCTCAATGAATCTTCGACAATAGCTTGCAAGCCCAAGAAAGTTGCGGAGCTGCTTGACATTCTGAGGCGGTTCCCGATTCACAATTGCAGACACCTTCTCAGGATTAACAGTTATGCCCTTGGAGGAGATGATATGGCCAAGGTAGAGAACCTCATTGAGCCAAAACTCACACTTTGAAAACTTCGCATAGAATTGATGTTCTCTATGTTTGTCGAGTACCAATCTCAAATGCTTGGCATGACCCTCCTTGTTCTTGGAAAAGACCAAAATATCATTGAGATACACCAAGACGAAATTATTTGTGTAAGGGTTGAAGATGAAGTTCATCATGCGAGAGAACGTTGGAGGAGCATTGACAAGGCCGAAAGACATGACAGTGTATTCATAAGAACCATAGCTTGTTCTGAATGCTGTCTTGGGGATATCTTGATCACGAATGCGAATCTGATGATAACCCATACGGAGGTCAAGCTTGGAGAATACTTGAGCACCTTTAAGTTGCTCGAAAAGCTCATTGATGTTGGGAAGTGGGTACTTGTTCTTTATTATCTTATTGTTCAATGGGCGGTAGTCGACACAAAGTCGGTCCGTGCCATCCTTCTTCTGGACAAAAAGAACACCACAACCCCATGGAGATGAACTCGGTCTGATCAAACCCAGACGCTCTTGTTCATCGAGTTGTTTCTTCAATTCCTTCAATCCCTTTGGTCCAAGCTTGTAAGGACGTTTGCAAACATGTTCCGTGCCAGGCTCAAGATCGATAACGAATTCAACTGGCCGGTGAGGAGGCATTCTCGGAAGCTCTTTTGAAAAACGTCTTGATATTAACAAACGACTGGAATCTGAGAGATGGCATTCAACTCGCCCTTCTCATTAAGAGAAAACAACCGAATGGTTTCATCACGAGCGACATAGATGATCACATCCTCAGACGAGTGTGTCAATTGAATCTGGTTGGCAGCACAATCAAGCTGAGCCTTGTGCTTAGAAAGCCATTCCATCCCGAGAATTAGATCAATATCCGAGTCACCAAGGACCATTGGAGAAGACAGAAATCTATAGTCTCCCATCTTGATAGAAACATTCGGAACCACCAAACTGGCACTCAACCGTTTACCCAGAGAAACAATATCCATGGATTTACCCAAATGAGAAGAGGTGAATTCATTCTTGGCAAAAAACGGTCTTGACATGAAACAATGCGATGCACCAGTATCAAAAGAACTTTTGTAGGAATATCATTAATAGGAAGATTACCCATGATTACTTCCGAAGAGTCCTCTGCCTGAGCTGCGTTCATCATGTTGACCTTTGCAAACTTGGAATTATGCTTGACCACTGCATTGTTGGCAGATCTCACAAGAGGAGGAGGCAGAAGGCACCTTTGGTTGAAGCATTTGTTTGCATATTGCCCTTTCTGCTGACACTTGTTGCAAGTAACCTCTGAGAACAGATGGTGATAAGGAGCACTTGACTTTGGTGTATGTGTTTGCGCTTTGCTCTGATAGCCTGGGTTGGGTGGGTGGGAAGATCCATTTCCACCTTTACTCTTCTGCAGGTAAGACCGACGAAACAGAGGAGGAGGCAACCAGAATTTCTGTTGCTTAGCTGCCACTTGAGTTGAAGAAGAAGATGGAGTTGCATCCCTGACTCTCTTCTTAGAAGCATCACACTTGAGCTGAGCAGCTTCTTGCTTTAGTGCCATGTTGTAGAATTCATCATACTTGCTTGGCTCAAAAAGCACGAGAGCTAATTGCAGATCTTCTCTGAGGCCGCCTCTTAATTGATAAATCACGCTCTTCCCATCAGGGACGTCTTGTTTAGCGAAGCGAGCGAGCCTCTGAAACAGGATATTGTATTAGTAAATAGACATGCTGCCTTGCTTGAGATTGCGGAACTCCTCGCGCTTACTCTCAGCAACACTTTGAGGAATGTGGTGAGCTTTGAAGTCTCGGCGGAAATCATCCCAGGTAATCACACGACCTCCTCTGCAATCTCTGTATTGTTGATACCACTCAACATCTTGGTCTTTGAGTTGGAACGAAGAAAACTTGACAAAGTCCTCAGGCCTGACATCGCTACACTGAAAATGTTTGTACATATCCACGAGCCAGTCGTCGGCGTCTGTGGCCTCGACACAGTTACTGACGGACTTCGGCTGGTTTGCGGGGAACTAATTGAGGGTAGCAAACTGAGCTTGATTGTTGCCTTGGCCTTGATTTCCTTGGTTGCGCTCTTGCAAGAGTTGCAAAAGCATCTGAGTGTTGGCGTTGGTGGCGGCCATGACAGCTTGCCATGCCTCCGGAGGTGGAGGTGGTGGCGGAGGGTTCGACTGTTCCCCATCATTGCGGTCTGGATTCTGACGCGTTGGAGGAGCCATCCTGAAGAGGTTGACATCCGTTAGCATCTTGAAAGACATATATTCAAGCTGAATCAATGGATCGAAATTGTAACATATAGCCTTAACATTCGAACAAAATTGAATGAATGAATTCCAAAGTAAAGCATCACACTTCCATAAGGTTGAAAAGCCACTTAGATAAAGGTAGATGAGTAAAACAACAAGGTACGGATATGAACAAATAATTGGTAAGGATTACCCAATCACAAACCAAATATCTGCGGGAAGAAATCCTAGAGCTACATGAATTACCACCTATAAAACTCCCGAAACTTTTTGGTTATGCAATCGGGTGTTGGGGATAAAGGGGAAGTATAATATATCACCCAAAACTAGCAAAACCTACATCCAGTTGTATCCATCATTCAACACATAACCAAGAAACCTTCGGAAATCATTTACCTCAATCTTCGAAAAGCATCCATTATACGAGTTATGGCAATACTCCCGAACTCCCGCCCTAGTACTGGGTGGCGTCGAGGTTATCTCACCAACAACTGCATAAAGGAGATTTTCGATGTCGGCGAACTCAGGTATTCCAGAACTGCAATGATAAAATCGTGACAACAACACCTCGGAGCTCAACTCCTCGGGACACTGCCACAACCCCTAAATGTCAGGAGGCACCAAGAACAATGTTCTCGTCACAAAACCATCGAAACGATTCCAAGATACCTGCGTGATCCTAAAAAAATCGTGAAATTTGAGGAGAGAAGAGTCAAAACTCTATGTTAGGAGGCCTCACCAGAGCGACGAAGGGACTGAGGAGTAAAAAGAATCCTACTCTCTGATATATATAATCCTAAGACTTAAAACATTTTCTTCTAGACTCAACAACGTCAGCAATTCGATCAAGCAGGGGGGTCCTAAGTAGGGGAAGGCTCAGATACCAACTTGTAACACCCACGATGCGGCTATATCTCCCACGTGTCGGGGCACGACTTAGAGGCATAACCGCAAGGTAGGCATGTCGCAAGAGGGGTAATCTTTACACATCCCATGTACTGAATAAGAAAGGTATAAAGAGTTGGCTTACAATCGCCACTTCACACAATACATAAATATATCATACATCATCCAGAATACAATCAAGGTCCGACTACGGAACCAAAATAAAGAAATACAACCCCAAATGCTAGATCCCCGATCGCCCCAACTGAGCTCCTCTACTGATCATCCGGAAACGAAACATAGTAACGGCCCGAATCCTCATCGAACTCCCACTTGAGTTCGGTAGCATCCCCTGCACTTGCATCATCGGCACCTGCATCTGTTTTGGAAGTATCTGTGAGTCACGGGGACTCAGCAATCTCACACCCTCGCGATCAAGACTATTTAAGCTTAAAGGTAGGAAAAGGGGTAGTGAGGTGGAGCTACAGCAAGCACTAGCATATATGGTGGCTAACTTATGCAAAAGAGAGCGAGAAGAGAAGCAAAGCACGGTCGAGAAGCTAATAAGTGATCAAGAAGTGATCCTAAAACTACTTACATTCAAGCATAACACGAGACCGTGTTCTCTTCCCGGACTCCGCCGAAAAGAGACCATCACGACTACACACGCGGTTGATTCATTTTAATTAGATTAAGTGTCAAGTTCTCTACAAGCGGACATTAACATATTCCCATCTGCCCATAACCACGGGCACGGCTTTCGAAAGTTCAAAACCCTGCAGTGGTGTCCCAACTTAGCCCATCACAAGCTCTCACGGTCAACGAAGGATATTCATTCTTGCGGGAAGACTCGATCAGTCTTGGAATCCCGGTTACAAGACATTTCGACAATGGTAAAACAAGACCAGCAAAACCACCCTATGTGCCGACAAATCCCGATAGGAGTCGCACGTATCTCGTTCTCAGGGCACACCGGATAGGTCAAGCTACGAGTAAAACCAACCCTCGAGTTGCCCCGAGGTGGCCCCGTAGGCTGCCCGTTTCGGATCAACACTCAGAGGAACACTGGCCCGGGGGGTTTAAAATAAAGATGACCCTTGATTCTGCAGAACCCAAGGGAAGGTATATGGTGATAGGTAGGCAAATGGTAAAACCAAGGTTGGGCCTTGCTGGAGGAGTTTTATTCAAGGCGAACTATTAAGGGGTTCCCATAACACCCAACCGCGTAAGGAACGCAAAAATCAAGGAACATAACACCGGTATGACAGTAACTAGGGCGGCAAGAGTGGAACAAAACACCAGGCATAAGGCCGAGCCTTCCACCCTTTACCAAGTATATATATGCATTAAAGTAAACAAGATATAATAATGATATCCCAACAATAACCATGTTCCAACATGGAACAAACTTCAACTTCACCTGCAACTAGCAATGCTATAAGAGGGGTTGAGCAAAGCGGTAACATGGACAAATAACCGTTTGCTATGAAAGGCGGGTTAGAGGCTTGACATGGCAATATGGGAGGCATGATATAGCAGGTGGTAGGTATCGTGGCATAGCAAAAGAGCGAGCAACTAGCAAGCAAAGATAGAAGTGATTTCGAAGGTATGGTCATCTTGCCTGCAAAGTTCTCAGAGTTGACGAACGCTTGATCCTTGATAGCATAATCAATGGGTTCCTCGATCACGTACTCGTCTCCCGGCTCTACCCAAAGCAAGAACAAAAGCAAAGGACCAACAATCAATCACGGTGCGATGCACAAGCAACATGATGCAAAACATGGCATGACATGTGGGATGTGATATGCAATGCATATGCGTGCTCCGAAAGGAAAAGATTGATCAAGGCATCAACTTGGCAAACCAAGAGTGCCGCCGGAAAGATGAGATGATTTCGGTCGAAATCGATATAAAGATCGCCGGAATCGGATGCATGATTTGCAAATGGAAAACAAAACAAGAATGGCACAATTCTGCGATTAACAACACGATGCCATCTAGAATGCAACAAGAAACTATGCTACTGCACTCCAACATAGCAACAAAGCAAATGACAGTGATATACTCAAGATAGTTGTCAAAACATGAACACTGCGCTACGGATAAATCACACAAGAGCAGGTTAAAACAAGCATGGCAAAAGTGCAAAAGATATCAGCTTCACAGACTTAGTGAAAATACTAACATGCCAGGAATTAACATCAGGAAGCAATGTTGAGAGCAAGCAAACAACATCTTACAGGAACAGATCATAGCAAGCAAAGGCATGGCATGAATCTACTAAATGCATAGAACAAAAGTCCCTTACTAACCCTAAGCCAAAAAGGCACAGAAGATATGATGGCACCCATGTAAACCTAGCAAGTTTCGTTAACAGATTCAGACTTAGCAGAAAACTGGGCATGACATAAAATGAGTTATGAAGGCATCTTTGCAAGCTCTATTCACTCAACACAAGGCATTTCATGACAATATAAGCGTAGAATCAGCAAGATGGCATGTTTATGAAGCTAACCAAGGCAATAGCAAGTTCATAGCATGCATGGATCAACTACAACAACCATGGCAAAATTGATTAACATGTAAACAATCTACCAGGAACATTTTATAGCAAAAGTGGAGCTAGATTGAGACATGCTAGGGAACTCCATAATTGAAAACAGGGGCATGAATGGATAGAGCATAACCATATGTCCAAATCATCCTTACTGAAGCAACTCAAATAAAGCTTGGAACTCACTGTAGCAACATGGTTACATGGCATAAAAATAACAGCAGAGCACTGAAACCAGCAATATCACGAAGAATACTTTGTATGCTTGTGCTAGTCACCACAAAGATCACAAAAATACATGGCATACACCCCTGTAAAGACAGCATGGCTTAGATCAAAACACATGTAGAGCTCATGCCCAGATGCAGCACACAACAAATGTACCAAAAATGACAAATCCTAATACTCTGATAAGAGTCAACACCTAACAATTTATAGCACTCTTTCATCAACGATTCGGGCATCAAGATGAACTCAAAAAGGCATGTCACGGTGGAACAAAATGAAGAGCTCATCATCGTGAACATTTTGATATATTGCACGCACAAAACGGAGCTACATGCAAGAAGTTATGGCATGATGAACAGGGGCTAAAAATATAGCAGAAAAGGACTTAGAGAAGATTTGGACCTCCAGATCTGAGATCTAGGGTTGACTTGGCACGTGGATCGAGGATGAATGGAGAGCTCGCCGGATTTGGAGGAAAACGTCGCCGGGATGGAGAGAAGCTCGCCGGAGCTCGGGGCGGCGCGGTGGAGCTCGGGGGAGGCGGATCCGGCCGGCAAGGAGAGCAGCGAGGGCGGCCGCGGAGCGCGGTCGCGGGCGGCGTGAGGACAGCTCCGGTGGCCGGCGCTGCGGATCGGGGTCGCCGGCGAGTGGTGGCGAGGGTGCGCCGGCGGGGAGCGGGCGGCGGACGGCGGCGAGGAGTTGGTGCGGGCGCCGGGCGGCGGCGGATGGGCCAGGCGGGCCCAACGCGGGCTCGCGTGCCGGCGGCGGCGTGCGGTGGTGTGGCGACAGGTGGCGTCGCACGGTTGGCCGGACGCGGCGGCGCGATCTGTCCGGCCGGACCCGGACGTGTCCGATGACGGCGAGGAGGATTTTTTTAGGGTTTCGTCCGGGATTTGGAGAGGGTTGCACATATTTATGCCTAGAAGGAGGTGGGAGTGTCCAAATGAGGTGTAGTTTTCGGCCACGCGATCGTGATCCGACGACGGAGGACATGGGAGACGCTTGGATGGGTTATTGGACCGTTTTGGAGGGGTGTTGGGCTGCAACACACACGAGGCCTTTACGGTTCCCCGGTTAACCGTTGGAGTATCAAACGGACTCCAAATGAAACGAAATTTGACAGGCGATCTACCGGTGGTGTACCAAGGCCACTTGGCAAATCTCGGTCCATTCCAAGAACGTTTAACACCTGCACACGAAAAGAGACAAAAGGGGGGCGCCGGTGCACGTAGGAGTGTCGGATTGCAAAATGGACAACGGGGAAAATGCTTGGATGCATGAGACTCCACATAACTTAGAGCTGAAAATGGCAAGAGTCGGAGTGCAAATATGCTAAATTACATCCGGGGTGTTACAGGTAACCGCCCGGTACTCCGGAAAATGTCCGAACCTATCTGAAACCTTTCCGGTGTCCGAACATAGCCTTCCAATATATCAATCTTTATGTCTCGACCAGTTTGAGACTCCACATCATGTCTGTGATCACATCTGGGGCTCCGAACTATCTTCAGTACATCAAATCACATAACTCATAATACATATCATCATCGAACGTTAAGCGTGCGGACCCTATGGGTACGAGAACTATGTAGACATGACCGACACTCATCTCCCGTCAATAACCAATAGCGGAACCTGTATGCTCATATTGGTTCCTACATATTCTACGTAGATCTTTATCGGTCAAACCGCATAACAACCTACGTTTGTTCCCTTTGTCATCGGTATGTTACTTGCCCGAGATTCGATCGTCGGTATCATCATACCTAGTTCAATCTCGTTATTGGCAAGTCTCGTTAGTCGTTCCGTAATGCAACATCCCGCAACTAACTCATTAGTCAAGTTTCTTGCTAGGCTTATAGTGATGTGCATTACCGAGAGGGCCCAGAGATACCTCTCCGACAATCGGAGTGACAAATCCTAATCTCGATCTATGCCAACTCAACAAACACCATCGGAGACACCTGTAGAGCATCTTTATAATCACCCAGCTATGTTGTGATGTTTGATAGCACACTAAGTGTTCCTCCGGTATTCGGGAGTTGCATAATCTCATAGTCATATGAACATGTATAAGTTATGGAGAAAGCAATATCAATAAACTAAACGATCATAGTGCTAAGCTAACGGATGGGTGCTACCTCTTGAGCCTGCATTGGTTTTCCCTTGAAGAGGAAAGGGTGATGCAGCAAAGTAGCATAAGTATTTCCCTCAGTTTTTGAGAACCAAGGTATCAATCCAATAGGAGACTACATGCAAATCGCCTAGTACCTGCACAAACAATCAAGAACTTTGCAGCCAACGCGATAAAGGGGTTGTCAATCCCTTCACGGCCACATGCAAAAGTGAGATCTGATAAAGATAGAAGATAAATATTTTTGGTATTTTTGTTGTATAGATTGCAAAATAAATAGTAAACTAGAATTATAGATCGGAAACTTATATGATGTAAAGTAGACCCGGGGGCCATAGGTTTCACTAGTGGCTTCTCTCAAGATAGCATATATTACGGTGGGTGTACAAATTACTGCCGAGCAATTGATAGAAAAGCGCATAGTTATGAGAATATCTAGGCTTGATCATGAACATAGGCATCACGTCCGTGTCAAGTAGACCGAAACGATTCTGCATCTACTACTATTACTCCACACAACGACCGCTATCCAGCATGCATCTAGAGTATTAAGTTCATAAGAACAGAGTAACGCATTAGGAAAGATGACATGATGTAGAGGGATAAACTCAAGCAATATGATATAAACCCCGTATTTTTATCGTCGATGGCAACAATACAATACGTGTCGGTTCCCTTTCTGTCACTAGGGTCGAGCACCACAAGATTGAACCCAAATTGCAGACTAAGGCATAGCCTAGTGGTGGGAAGGGGCTGATGCCTTCCCACCCACCCAGGTTCAAGGCATGGTACTTGCAAGTTGGGTTTGTTGAACCAATTATACTGTAGGGGTTCCCCTATAGTCTTTCTGTCAAAAAAAAGATTGAACCCAAATCTAAGCATTTATCCCATTGCAAGAAAGATCAATCTAGTAGGCCAAACTAAACCGATAATTCGAAGAGACTTGCAAAGATATCAAATCATGCATATAAGAATTCAAAGAAGAATCAAATATTGTTCATAGATAATCTTGATCATAAACCCACAATTCATCGGATCTCGGCAAACACACCGCAAAAAGTATTACATCAAATAGATCTCCAAGAACATTGAGGATAACTTTGTATTGAGAACCAAAGAGAGAGAAGAAGCCATCTAGCTAATAACTATGGACCCGAAGGTCTGTGGTAAACTACTCACACATCATCGGAGAGGCTATGGTATTGATGTAGAAGCCCTCCGTGATCGAATCCCCCTCCGGCAGATCGCCGGAAAAGGCCCCAAGATGGGATCTCACGGGTACAAAAGGTTGCGGCAGTGGAAAAGTGGTTGCTTGGCTCTCCTGGATGTTTTCAGGGTATAAGAGTATATAGAGGAGAAAGAAGTAGGTCGGTGGAGCTACGAGGGGGCCACGAGGGTGGGGGCGCGCCTACCCCCCTTGGGCGCGCCTCCCTACCTCGTGGCTGCCTCGTTGCTTCCTTGACCTCCACTACAAGTCTCCTGGATTGCGTTTGTTCCAAAAAAGATCCTCGCGAAGGTTTCGTTTCGTTTGATATTCCTTTTCTGCGAAACACTGAAATAGGCAAAAAAACAGCAACTGGCACTGGGCCTCCGGTTAATAGGTTAGTCCCAAAAATAATATAAAAGTGCATATTAAAGCCCTTTAAACATCCAAAACAGATAATATAATAGCATG
This sequence comes from Triticum urartu, assembly GCF_056163025.1. NCBI lineage: Eukaryota > Viridiplantae > Streptophyta > Magnoliopsida > Poales > Poaceae > Triticum > Triticum urartu. The sequence continues at coordinate 233,026,150 of NC_141875.1, forward strand.
GAAGAATCAAAAATTATAGATACGTTGGAGACGTATCGGCATCCCCAAGCTTAATTCATGCTCATCCTCGAGTAGGTAAATGATAAAAACATAATTTTTGATGTGGAATGCTACCTAACATTATTTTCAATGTAATTCTCTTTATTGCGGCATGAATGTTTAGATCCAAAATATTCTAGAAAAAAGTTTAATATTGACATCAAAATAATAATACTTCAAGCATGCTAACCAAGCAATTATGTCTTCTCAAAATAACATAGCCAAAGAAAGCTTATCCCTACAAAATCATATAGTTTGGCAATGCTTCATTTTCGTCACACAAAATGCTCCCATCATGCACAACCCCAATGAAAAGCCAAGCAATTGTTTCATACTTAGCCTTTTCAAACTCTTTCAACTTTCATGCAATATATGAGCGCGAGCCATGGACATAGCACCATGGGTGGAATAGAATATGATGATGGAGGTCGCGTGAGAAGACAAAAAAAGGAGAAAGTCTCACATTGACGCGGCTAATAAATGGGCTATGGAGATGCCCATCAATTGATGTCAATGTAAGGAGTAGGGATTGCCATGCAACGGATGCACTAGAGCTATAAATATATGAAAGCTCAACAAAAGAAACTAAGTGGGTGTGCATCCAACTTGCTTGCTCACGAAGACCTAGGGCATTTTGAGGAAGCCCATCATTTGAATATACAAGCCAAGTTCTATAATGAAAAATTCCCACTACTATATGAAAGTGACAAAATAATAGACTCTCTATCATGAAGATCACGGTGCTACTTTGAAGCACAAGTGTGGAAAAAGGATAGCAACATTTCCCCTTCTCTCTTTTTCTCTCATTTTTTATTTGGGACTTTTTTCTCTTTTTTATGGCCTCTTTTTTTGTCCGGAATCTCATCCTGGCTTGTGGGGGAATCATAGTCTCCATCATCCTTTCCTCACATGGTACAATGCTCTAATGATGAAAATCATCACACTTATATTTACTTACAACTCAAGAATTACAACTCGATACTTAGAACAAAATATGACTCTATGTGAATGCCTCCGGCGGTGTACCGGGATGTGCAATAAATCAAGATTGACATGTATGAAAGAATTATGAAGGTGGCTTTGCCACAAATACGATGTCAACTTCATGATCATGCAAAGCAATATGACAATGATGGAGCGTGTCATAATAAACGGAACGGTAGAAAGTTGCATGGCAATATATCTCGGAATGGCTATGGAAATGCCATAATAGGTAGGTATGGTGGCTGTTTTGAGGAAGATATAAGGAGGCTTATGTGTAATAGAGTGTATCATATCACAGGGTTTGGATGCACCGGCGAAGTTTGCACCAACTCTTGAGGTGAGAAAGGGCAATGCATGGTACCGAAGAGGCTAGCAATGATGGAAGGGTGAGAGTGTGTATAATCCATGGACTCAACATAACTCACATACTTATTGCAAAAATCTACAAGTCATCAAAACCAAGTACTATGCGCATGCTCCTAGGGGGATAGATTGGTAGGAAAAGACCATAGCTCGTCCCTGACCACCACTCATAAGGAAAGCAATCAAAGAACACCTCATGCTTCAAATTTGTCACACAAAGTTTACCATACATGCATGCTACGTGACTTGCAAACTTCAACACAAGTATTTCTCAATTCCACAATTACTCAACTAGCACAACTCTAATATTACCATCTTTATATCAAAAAACAACTATCAAGTATCAAACTTCTCATAGTATTTAATGCACTCTATATGAAAGTTTTTATTATACCCATCCTGGATGCCTATCATATTAAGACTAATTTTATAGCCAAAGCAAATTACCATGCTGTTCTAAAAGACTCTCAAAATAATATAAGTGAAGCATGAGAGATCAATAATTTCTATAAAATAAAACCACCACCGTGCTCTAAAAAGGTATAAGTGAAGCACTAGAGCAAAATTATCTAGCTCAAAAGATATAAGTGAAGCACATATAGTATTCTGATAAATTCCGATTCATGTGTCTCTCCAAAAGGTGTGTACAGAAAGGATTATTGTGGTAAACTAAAAAAAATACTAAAATCACATATCATATGGTGAATAAAAATATAGCCTCAAGTTAAGTTACCGATACACGAAGACGAAAGAGGGGATGCCTTCCGGTGCATACCCAAGCTTAGGATTTTGGTTGTCCTTGAATTTTACCTTGGGGTGCCTTGGGCATACCCAAGCTTAGGCTCTTGCCACTCCTTGTTCCAAATCCATCAAATCTTTACCCAAAAACTTGAAAACTTTAAGAAAAGAAACCACCACTTTAATATACTATAATGAACTCATTCTTTATTTATATTGGTGTTAAACCTACTGTATTCCAACTTCTCTATGGTTCATACCCCCCGATACTAGCCATAGATTCATCAAAATAAGCAAACAACACAAGAAAAACAGAATCTGTCAAAAACAGAACAGTCTGTAGTAATCTAGAAGTTTCGAATACTTCTGTAACTCCAAAAATTCAGAAAATTAGGACGTCCTAAATAATTTGTATATTGATCTACTTCAGTTGGAATTGGTATTTTATCGCTCTCTGGTTAAAAATGAAAATTATTCTCGTGAGCGCATACTTTCTGTTTTTTACAACAAGATCAAATAACAATCACCCAAGACGATCCTAAAGGCTTTACTTGGCACAAACACTAATTAAAACATAAAAACACTATCATAACATAGGATAGATGATTTATTTATTACTAAACAGGAACAAAAATAAAATTGGGTTGCCTCCCAACAAGCGCTATCGTTTAATGCCCCTAGCTAGGCATAAAAACAAGAATAGATCTAGGTATTGCCATCTTTGGTGTTGGGAAACAAAAGAGAAAAATTCTTATATATAGCATTTATATTTCTATTTTATAAAGCACGTGGCCATTAATGGTGGAAGAAAGATTAAGCACGCTACAGAAATTTGCATCTAAGCTAGACTTCATCTCTTTGATAATTTCATTTTGATAAAAGCACAAAAGAGAAGAGGATTCAACCTTCTCACTTATGGGATCCCCAAATATAGTTTTCATCTTTTCATAGGTATCTACGGCATCCCCCTCAAGAAAACCTTCTTCAAAAATAGAATCTAAAACTTCTTTGAACGAAGAGGGTAAGCCAACATAAAAGCTTTTTAGGTATATCTCAATGTGATACTGGGGCACATAGTAGCTCGGATCCTTAATAACCTATCCCAAGCGTCTTTCAAAGACTCATCAAGAAAATAACAAAAAATTCCGGGGTCATCCTCATCAAAATTATTCAAACTCTCATTGATAACCTTAGTAGGTCTTTCCATAGCGTCATTGTTTGTAAGCTTAGAAAGGACAAAGGGGATGTCCAAAGTAAAACACGGGAGAAAGCCCCTAGCCCTTTTTGATTAGGCCATGGCGAAAGAAAGGAAAATAGGAAAGAGGCAAACTAAAAAGGGCAAATAAAACGGCAAAGGTGAAGTGGAGGAGAGGGAAACGGGAGGCATATGGCAAATAATGTAATGCGAGGGATAAGAGTTTGTGATGGGTACTAGGTATGTCTTGACCTGAGCGTAGATCTCCCCGGCAATGGCGCCAGAAATCCTTCTTGCTACCTCTTGAGCATGCGTTGGTTTTCCCTTGAAGAGGAAAGGGTGATGCAGCAAAGTAGCGTAAGTATTTCCCTCAGTTTTTGAGAACCAAGGCATCAATCCAGTAGGAGACTACACGCAAATCGCCTAGTACCTGCACAAACAATCAAGAACCTTGCAGCCAACACGATAAAGGGGTTGTCAATCCCTTCACGGCCACTTGCAAAAGTGAGAGCAGATAAAGATAATAAGATAAATATTTTTGCTATTTTTGTTGAATAGATTGAAAAGTAAAGATTGCAAAATAAATAGTAAACTAGAATTATAGATCGGAAACTTATATGACGTAAAGTAGACCCGGGGGCCATAGGTTTCACTAGTGGCTTCTCTCAAGATATCATATATTACAGTGGGTGAACAAATTACTGCCGAGAAATTGATAAAAAGCGCATAGTTATGAGAATATCTAGGCATGGTCATGAACATAGGAATCACGTCCATGTCAAGTAGACCAAAACGATTTTGCATCTACTACTATTACTCCACACAGCGACCGCTATCCAGCATGCATCTAGAGTATTAAGTTCATAAGAACAGAGTAACACATTAGGCAAGATGACATGATGTAGAGGGATAAACTCAAGAAATATGATATAAACCCCATCTTTTTATCCTCGATGGCAACAATACAATACGTGTCGGTTCCCTTTCTATCACTGGGATCGAGCACCGCAAGATTGAATCCAAAGCTAAGCACTTCTCCCATTGCAAGAAAGATCAATCTAGTAGGCCAAACTAAACCGATAATTTGAAGAGAATTGCAAAGATATCATACCATGCATATAAGAATTCAGAGAAGAATCAAATATTGTTCATAGATAATCTTCATCATAAACCCATAATACATCGGACCTCGGCAAACACACCGCAAAAAGTATTACATCGAATAGATCTCCAAGAACATCGAGGAGAACTTTGTATTGAGATCCAAAGAGAGAGAAGAAGCCATCTAGCTAATAACTATGGACCCGAAGATCTGTGGTAAACTACTCACACCTCATCGGAGAGGCTATGGTGTTGATGTAGAAGCCCTCCGTGATCGAATCCCCCTCCGGCAGATCACCGGAAAAGGACCCAAGATGGGATCTCACGGGTACAAAAGGTTGCGGCGGTGGAAAAGTGGTTTCGTGGCTCTCCTGGATGTTTTCAGGGTATAAGAGTATATATAGGTGAAAGAAGTAGGTCAGTTGAGCTACGAGGGGGGGCACGAGGGTGGGGGTGTGCCTCCCTACCTCGTGGCCACCTCGTTGCTTCCTTGACCTCCACTCCAAGTCTCCTGGATTGGGTTTGTTCCAAAAAAAAGGTTTCGTTCCGTTTGGATTCCGTTTGATATTCCTTTTCTGTGAAACACTGAAATAAGCAAAAAACAGCAACTGGCACTGGTCCTCCGGTTAATAGGTTAGTCCCAAAAATAATATAAAAGTGCATAGTGCAGCCCATTAAACTTCCAAAACAGATAATATAAAAGCATGGAACAATAAAAAATTATAGATACATTGGAGACGTATTGATGGGTCAAGTCAATCACATCATTATCTAATGATGTGATCTCATTCATCAAATGACAACTCATGTCTATGGCTAGGAAACTTAACCATCTTTGATTAACGAGTTAGTCAAATAGAGGCATACTACTGACACTCTATTTGTCTATGTATTCAAACATGTACTAAGTTTCCGGTTAATACAATTCTACCAAGAATAATAAACATTTATCATGATATAAGGAAATGTAAATAGCAACTTTATTATTGCCTCTAGGGCATATTTCCTTTAGTCTCCCACTTCCACTAGAGTCAATAATCTGGATTACATTGTAATGATTCTAACACCCATGGAGTCTTGGTGTTGATCATGTTTTGCTCATGAGAGAGGCTTAGTCAACGGGTCTGCAACATTCAGATCTGTATGTATCTTGCAAATATCTATGTCTCCCTCCTTGACTTGATCGCGGATGGAATCTAAGCGTCTCTTGATGTGCTTGGTTCTCTTGTGAAATCTAGATTCCTTTGCCAAGGCAATTGCACTAGTATTGTCACAAAAGATTTTCATCAGACCCGATGCACTAGGTATGACACCTAGATCGGATATGAACTCCTTCATCCAGACTCCTTCATTTGCTACTTCCGAAGCAGCTATGTATTCCACTTCGCACGTAGATCCCGCCACGACGCTTTGCTTAGAACTGCAGCAACTGACAGCTCCACCATTCAATAAAAATACGTATCCGGTTTGTGACTTAGAGTCATTCGGATCAGTGTCAAAGCTTGCATCGACGTAACCATTTACGACGAGCTCTTTGTCACCGCCATAAACGAGAAACATATCCTTAGTCCTTTTCAGGTATTTCAAGATATTCTTGATTACTGCCCAATGATCCACTCCTGGCTTACTTTGGTACCTCCCTGCTAAATAGCAAGGCACACATCTGGTCTGGTACACAACAGTGCATACATGATAGAACCTATGGCTGAAGCATAGGGAATGACTTTCATTTTCTCTCTATCTTCTGAAGTGGTCGGGCATTGAGTCTGACTCAACTTCACACCTTATAACACTGGCAAGAACCCTTTCTTTGCTTGATCCATTTTGAACTTCTTAAAAACTTTATCAAGGTATGTGCTTTGTGAAAGTACAATGAAGCATCTTGATCTATATCTATAGATCTTGATGCCCAATATATAAGCAGCTTCACCTAGGTCTTTCATTGAAAAATTCTTATTCAAGTATCCTTTTATGCTATTCAAAAATTCAGTATCATTTCCAATCAACAATATGTCATCCCCATATAGTATCAGAAATGCTACAGAGCTCCCACTCACTTTCTTATAAATACAGGCTTCTCCAAAAGTCTGTATAAAACCATATGCTTTGATCAGACTATCAAAGTGTATATTCCAACTCCGAGATGCTTGCACAAGTCCATAAATGGATCGCTGGCGCTTACACACTTTGGTAGCAGCTTTTGGATCGACAAAACCTTCTGGATGCATCATATACAACTCTTCTTTAAGATATCCATTAAGGAATGCAGTTTTGACATCCATTTGCCAAATTTCATAATCATAAAATGCGGCACTTGCTAACATGATTCGGACGGACTTGAGCATCACTACGGCTGAGAAGGTCTCATCGTAGTCAACTCCTTGAACTTTTCGAAAACCTTTCGCAACAAGTCGAGCTTGGTAGACAGTAACATTACCGTCAGTGTCAGTCTTCTTCTTGAAGATCCATTTATTCTCTATGGCATGCCGATCATCGGGCAAGTCAACCAAAGTCCACACTTTGTTCTCATACATGGATCCCATCTCATATTTCATGGCTTCGAGCCATTTTGCGGAATCTGGGCTCATCATCGCTTCCTCATAGTTCGTAGGTTCATCATGGTCAAGTAACATGACCTCTAGAACAGGATTACCGTACCACTCTGGTGCGGATCTTACTCTTGTTGACCTAGGAGGTTCGGTAGTAACCTGATCAGAAGTTTCATGATCATCATCATTAGCTTCCTCTCTAATTGGTGTAGGAATCACTGGAACTGATTTTTGTGATGAACTACTTTCCAATAAGGGAGCAAGTACATTTACCTCATCAAGTTCTACTTTCCTCCCACTCACTTCTTTCGAGAGAAACTCCTCTCTAGAAAGGATCCATTCTTAGCAACAAATATCTTGCCTTCGGATACGTGATAGAAGGTTTACACAACAGTCTCCTTTGGGTATCCAATGAAGAAACATTTCTCCGATTTGGGTTCGAGCTTATCAGGTTGAAGCTTTTTCACATAAGCATCGCAGCCCCAAAGTTTAAGAAATGACAACTTGGGTTTCTTGCCAAACCACAGTTCATATGGTGTCATCTCAACGGATTTCGATGGTGCCCTATTTAATGTGAATGCAGCCATCTCTAAAGCATAACCCCAACATGATAGTGGTAAATCAGTAAGAGACATCATAGATCGCACCATATCTAATAAAGTGCGGTTATGATGTTCGGACACACCATTATGCTGTGGTGTTCCAGGTGGCATGAGTTGCGAAACTATTCCGCATTGTTTCAAATGAAGACCAAACTCATAACTCAGATATTCACCTCCACGATCAGATCGTAGAAACTTAATTTTCCTGTTACGATGATTTTCCACTTCACTCTGAAATTCTTTGAACTTTTCAAATGTTTCAGACTTATGTTTCATCAAGTAGATATACCCATATCTGCTGAAATCATCTGTGAAGGTCAGAAAATAGCAATACCCGTGACGAGCATCAACACTCATCGGACCGCATACATTAGTATGTATTATTTCCAATAAGTCTGTTACTCGTTCCATTGTTCCAGAGAACGGAGTCTTAGTCATCTTGTCGTTCGCAAGCATCAAGTGATTCATAATCAAGTGATTCCAAAAGCCCATCAGCATGGAGTTTCTTCATGCGCTTTATACCAATATGACCTAAATGGCAGTGCCACAAATAGGTTGCACTATCATTATTAAACTTATATCTTTTGGCTTCAATACTATGAATTATGTGTATCACTGCTATCAAGATTTAGGAAAAATAGACCACTCATCAAGGGTGCATGACCATAAAAGATATTACTCATATAAATAGAACAACCATTATTCTCTGATTTAAATGAATAACCGTCTCGCATCAAACAAGATCCAGATATAATGTTCATGCTTAACGCTGGCACCAAATAACAGTTATTTAGGTCTAAAACTAATCCCGAAGGTAGATGTAGAGGTAGCGAGCCGACGGTGATCACATCGAGTTTGGAACCATTTCCCACATGCATCGTCATCTCGTCCTTAGCCAATCTTCGCTTAACCCGTAGCCCCTATTTCGAGTTGCAAATATTAGCAACAGAACCAGTATCAAATACCCAAGCGCTACTGCGAGCATTAGTAAGGTACACATCAATAACATGTATATCAGATATACCTTTCACTTTGCCATCCTTCTTATCCGCCAAATACTTGGGGCAGTTTCGCTTCTAGTGACCAGTCCCTTTGCAGTAGAAGCACTCAGTTTCAAGCTTAGGTCCAGACTTGGGCTTCTTCACTTGAGCAGCAACTTGCTTGCCGTACTTCTTGAAGTTCCCCTTCTTCCCTTTGCCATTCTTCTTGAAACTGGTGGTCTTGTTGACCATCAACACTTGATGCTCCTTCTTGATTTCTACCTCCGTAGCCTTTAACATCGCGAAGAGCTCGGGAATTGTCTTATCCATCCCTTGCATATTATAGTTCATCACAAAGATTTTGTAGGCTGGTGGCAGTGATTGCAGAACTCTGTCAATGACACTATCAACCAGAAGATTAACTCCCAGGTGAGTCAAGTGATTGTGGTACCCGGACATTTTGAGTATGTGCTCACTGACAGAACTATTCTCCTCCATTTTGCACCTGTAGAACTTATTGGAGACTTCATATCTCTCAATCTGGGCATTTGCTTGAAATATTAACTTCAACTCCTGGAACATCTCATTTGCTCCATGACGTTCAAAACGTCGTTCGAGTCCCGGTTCTAAGCCGTAAAGCATGGCACACTGAACTATCAAGTAGTCATCAGCTTTGCTCTACCAGGTGTTCATAACATCTGGAGTTGCTCCTGCAGCAGGTTTGGCACCTAGCGGTGCTTCCCAGACGTAATTCTTCAGTGCAGCAATGAGGATAATCCTCAAGTTACAGACCCAGTCCGTGTAGTTGCTACCATCATCTTTCAACTTAGCTTTCTCTAGGAATGCATTAAAATTCAACGGAACAACAACACGGGCCATTTATCTACAATAACATTGACATGCAAAATAATATCAGGTACTAAGTTCATGATAAATTAAAGTTCAATTAATCGTATTACTTAAGAACTCCCACTTAGATAGACGTCCCTCTAATCATCTAAGTGATCACGTGATCCATATCAACTAAACCATGTCCGATCATCACATGAGATGGAGTAGTTTTCAATGGTGAACATCACTATGTTGATCATATCTACTATATGATTCACGTTCGACCTTTCGGTCTCAGTGTTCCAAGGCCATATATGCATATGCTAGGCTCATCAAGTTTAACCCGAGTATTCTGCTTGTGCAAAACTGGCTTGCACCCCTTGTATGTGAACATAGAGCTTATAACACCCGATTATCACGTGGTGTCTCGGCACGACGACCTGTAGCAACGGTGCATACTTAGGGAGAACACTTATACCTTGAAATTTAGTGAGAGACCATCTTATAATGCTACCATCGTACTAAGCAAAATAAGATGCATAAATAATAAATATCACATGCAATCAATATAAGTGATATGATATGGCCATCATCATCTTGTGCCTTTGACCTGCATCTCCAAAGCATTGTCATGATCACCACTGTCACCGGCTTGACACCTTGATCTCCATCGTAGCATCGTTGTCGTCTTGCCAACTATTGCTTCTATGACTAACGCTACCGCTTAGTGACAAAGTAAAGCAATTACATGGCGATTGCATTTCATACAATAAAGCAACAACCATATGGCTCCTGCCAATTGCCAATAATTGTGTTACAAAACAAGATCATCTCATACAACAATTTATATAATCACGTCTTGACCATATCACATCACAACATGCCCTGCAAAAACAAGTTAGACGTCCTCTACTTTGTTGATGCAAGTTTTACATGGATGCTACGGGCTTAGCAAGAACCGTTCTTACCTACGCATCAAAAACCACAATGCAGTATAGTGATTACTTTTTGATCTTCAGAAAGAACCCTGTTCACTTAATCTGATTCAACTAAAGTTCGAGAAACTGGCACCCGCAAGCCACCTGTGTGCAAAGCACGGTGGTAGAACCTGTCTCATGAACGCGGTCATGTAATGTCGGTCTGGGCCGCTTCATCCAACAATACTGTCGAATCAAGAAACAACTAGTGATGGCAAGCAATATGTATATACCCATGCCCACAACTCCTTTGTGTTCTACTCGTGCATATAACATCTACGCATGAACCTGGCTCTGATACCACTGTTGGGGAACGCCGTATTTCAAAAAAATTCCTACGATCACGCAAGATCTATCTAGGTATGCATAGCAACGAGAGGGGAGAGTATGTCTATGTACCCTCGTAGACTGAAAGCAGAAGCGTTAAGTAACGCGGTTGATGTAGTCGAACGTCTTCGTGATCCAACCGATCAAGTACCGAATGCACGGCACCTCCATGATCTGCACACATTCAGCTCGGTAATGTCCCTCGAACTCTAGATCCAGCTGAGGCCGAGGGAGAGTTTCATCAGCACGAAAGCGTGTTGACGGTGATGATGAAGTTACCGATGCAGGGCTTCACCTAAGCACTACGACAATATGACCAAGGTGAAATCTATGGAGGGGGGCTGTAGGATCGAAAGTATGTCTAGAGCGGGGTGATTAGACTACTTGACCAAATAAAAACTTAACCTTTTCCCAATTTTAGTTCTTGCCAGATTTTAGCTAATTTAGGACAAATCAAGCAATCGTCACATAATTCAAGCAAGCATGCAAAGAGTATATAGGCAGCAGAAAGTAAAGCATGCAACTTGCGAGAATGTAAAGGGAAGGGTTTCGAGAATTCAAACGCTATTGGAGACACGGATGTTTTTCCCGTGGTTCGGATAGGTGGTGCTATCCTACATCCACGTTGATGGAGACTTCAACCCACGAAGGGTAACGGTTGCGTGAGTCCACACAGGGCTCCACCCAAGGGTAACGGTTGCGCGAGTCCACACAGGGCTCCACCCACGAAGGGTCCACGAAGAAGCAACCTTGTCTATCCCACCATGGCCATCGCCCACACAGGACTTGCCTCACTAGCGGTAGATCTTCACGAAGTAGGCGATCTCCTTGCCCTTACAAACTCCTTGGTTCAACTCCACAATCTTGTCGGAGGCTCCCAAGTGACACCTAGCCAATCTAGGAGACACCACTCTCCAAGAAGTAACAAATGGTGTGTAGGTAATGAACTCCTTGCTCTTGTGCTTCAAATGATAGTCTCCCCAACACTCAACTCTCTCTCATAGGATTTGGATTTGGTGGAAAGAAGGTTTGAGTGGAAAGCAACTTGGGAAGGCTAGAGATCAAGATTCATATGGTAGGAATGGAATGTCTTGGTCTCAACACATGAGTAGGTGGTTCTCTCTCAGAACATATGAGTTGGAATGGTGTGTGTGTTCTAATGGCTCTCTCATCGAATGAGAAGGAGGTGGAGGGGTATATATAGCCTCCACACAAAATCCAACCGTTACACAGTTTTCCAATCTTGGTGGGACCGAATCAATAAGCTCGGTCGGACCGAAAATGTAAACCTAGTGACCGTTAGTGATTTTCGGTGGGACTGACATGCAACTCGGTAGGATCGATATGGTTAGGGTTTGGGCATAACGTAATCTCGGTGAGACCGATTACACAAACTCGGTGAGACCGAATTTGGTAATTAGCTAACCAGAGAGTTGGTCAGGCAAACTCGGTGGGACCGATTTGCTCTTTCGATGATACCGAGTGGAACTCGGTGACACCGAAAAGTTACAAAGGGGAAACACTGAGTTTACATTGCAATCTCGGTGGGACCGATTCGCTCTTTCGGTAAGACCGAAAAGTTACGAAAAGGAAACAGAGAGTTTGCAACCCCATCTCGGTGAGACCGAGATCCTTATCGGTAGAACCGAATTGCTAGGGTTTGGCAGTGGCTAATGACAAGTGAAACTCGGTGGTGCCGGATAGGAAGAATCGGTAGGACCGAGTTTGGCTTAGGGTTTAGGTCATATGTGGAAGTGGGAAAGAAGTTGAGGGTTTTGGAGCATATCACTAAGCACATGAAGCAAGAGGCTCATTAAGCAACACCTCATCCCTCCTTAATAGTATTGGCTTTTCCTAAAGACTCAATGTGATCTTGGATCACTAAAATATAAAGTGAAGAGTCTTGAGCTTTTGAGCTTGAGACAATCCTTTGTCCTTAGCATTTTGAGGGTTCCACTTTCACATCCATGCCATGCCAATCATTGAGCTTTCCTGAAATAATCATCTTGGAATAGCATTAGCTCAATGAGCTATATGTTGTTATGAATTACCAAAACCACCTAGGCATAGTTGCACTTTCAATCTCCCCCTTTTTGGTAATTGATGAAAACATATAGATCAAAGCTTCGACAAATGATAATAAGCATGAAATATATCGTTGCTTTGAGAAGTATGTGATAAGTAAGAGCTCCCCCTAAATTTGTGCATATTTAAAATTTGCTTTGGACTGCAAATGCACAAAGAGTTAGAGTCATGGGTTACTCTTCCATGTCACATACATCTTGGTGGAGCGCTTAAAATGATAAGAATGAAATACATGCACTCATCACCAAGAATAATGAATGATCACATAAGATAGATAGGATAATAGCATTAAGCAAGCATTAAGTGTAGCTTATGATCAAACTCATGATCATCAATGTCTCACAAATAATGACGTAGTATCTCAAGCACCAAAAGCAAACAAGTTCGAAAAACCACCAAATAAAGCAAGAGAGAAAAGCAACACACTCTCTCTCGAAGCCTATGATCTATACATCTTTTCCCCCTTTGGCAACAAGTTACCAAAAAGTTCCTAGAAAATGCATAGCACTAGATCGACGCTCAGGCTTGATCTTCAGGTGGTGGTGGAGTCCGGATCACTCTAAGGACGAAGGCTTCGGTAGATGCTGAAGTAGATGCTGGAGCTGGTGGAACTGAGGCTGTAGCTGGTGCTGAAGTGGTGGCTCTGGTGTCAGCAACTGGCACGGCAGATGACCTCGGGCCTCGTGGCACTCTGGCAAAGGTATGAGTGGTAGTCCTGCCTCTCCTCTCCTGCATGTCCTCCTGCAGCTGCTCCACTGCAGACTGAACTTCTGTTACCTTGACATCCAAGTCATAGAACTTCTGTTCCATGATTCTCTCTAGGCTCTGCTGATTCTGAGTGAGAGTGGCCAGACTTTGCTCAAACCTCAGCGTGGATGCAATCAAGTAACTGAGCTGCTCTTGTTTGGTCTTCAAGAAGTATTCAGATGCCTCCTCTTGGGTAGGCATCTTGGCAGCTTTCTCCTTCCTCGCCTTCTCCTTCTTTGCAAATGCTTGGGCAGATGGTGGCTCGTTCTCAGTCATGACAACTTCATTGTCCTCGAAATCTGGACGGATGGGCAGGTGTTCCTTGTCCAACAGATATATGCCCATGCCCATCTTGGAGTTGATGAGCTCCTGAATTTGAGGGGCATATCCGCAGCTCCTCTTCTGATCTGCTGCAGTCCTCTTGATAGTTTCCACTATGAGGCTCATCACCTTAAACTTCTGAGGCACATCAAACACATGTAGCAAGTTGATAGCATGGCCTCTGATCATCTTGTGATCTCCAGACTTGGGCAGTAAGGTGTGCCTTAGTATCCAATTGATCGTCGGGAGCCCTGACAGAAGGTAATGTACTGAGCCAAACTTGAAGGTATCAAGTGCTTCATTTGGGATCTCCTTGTACATATTTGACATTGAGTTGTGGTCCATCTTCTTCTTGGCATAGATATCCAAGTCATCATCTTGCTCCTCTGGGGCATTTATGATCTGTTCCCACTCAGCAACTGTGGATTGGTACCTTGTACCCTCAGACATCCATGTGATCCTCCCATCTGGATAAAAGTGAGCTATGGAGTAGAACTGCATGATGAGTTCCTCGTTCCACTTTGTGAGCTTCTGCCCAACAAAGTCAGCTACTCCACAAGCTATGAAGCTGTCTTGCACTCCAGGATAGTGCTCCTCATTGTCCTTGATGTATGTCCAATCAACCCATCGCATATCACAGACAATGGGCTTCTTATCTAGCAGCACTGACTCATAAAAATCCTGCTGCTCCTTGGTGTGAAACCTGTAGTCCATGACAGTCCTTCTCCTTGAAGCATATGGGTCTGCTTCTCTCCATTTCCTCAGCCCTGAATCTCTCCTGAGCTTCATGTCCTCAGCCACAGGATGAGCATCGTTGTGGTCTGGGATCTTGGGCTTTAGCTTCCTTAGGACATTTTCTTCCTCATCCTCAGCAACAGTCTCAGGCACTGGGGCCTTGTTCTTCTCAGCTTCAAGAATGCTCCTTGTATTTCTCTTAGGTTTTGGCATGGAGGCAGCTTTGGGCTTAGATGCAGTAGCCCCTGACCTTATGGCATCACCCATCAGCTTGGGTGCCTTGGGTGCTGGTGCAGCTACCTCTTCTTCCTCGTCTTCTTCCATGATGGAAGCTTTTCCAAGCACTCTAGCAACAGTCTTCTTCACCCTCTCCTTTCTTTTCTTGCCCTCAGCTGCAACTGGCTCTTGGGGAGTGGGATTCTCAGTTGAGGCTCTAGCCTTTGACATGGGCTGCCTGCCTGCTGGCCTTTTGATTTTCAGACCTGGCTTAGTGCCTTGAGCTGGCTCAATTCTCTTGGAAGTGGCCTCTTCCTCTGCCACATAGTCCTCATCTTCAGAATCTGAAGTTTTCTTCTTTCTTTGTCTCGTGGCAGCCTTTGGCAAGTTGCTAGGAGTGCTCCTGCTGCCTTCATCAGAAGAACTTGAGGGACTAGTGCCCTCACTCATCACTACTTGCTACTCTGACATGTTTTGGCTATCACTTTGATCAGACATGCTGCAAACTGATTGCTGACCCTGTGAATAGATTATAGATGAGGTAGAAAGGATGAGCATCACAAAGTGCAGAGATTTTTGCAAAGGAATGATCCAAAAACTTAGTTTTAGTTTCCCACTAAAATCATCTCGGATCTACCAATTTTCAAACTCGGTGATACCGAAGCAGTTTTGGAACCTAAACTAGTGAACTCGGTAGGACCGAGTCACAGTTCGGTGGCACCGAGACTGCTAGGGTTTCACTGATTTCAAAAATCGGTCACACCGATAAGTAATTCTCGGTCAGACCGAGTCTCACTTGTGCAATGGCATAAGCCAAATCGGTGGGACCGAGTTTTTCAACTCGGTGGGTCCGAGATGGTTTCGGCGGAAACCTAAACCTAGAATTCTCGAATCAAACCTAATCTACGGGCATTTTGATTGGATAGAAGTTTCTCAAACGTGGCAAGAATCAATATGATCACAATGTGCTAGGAATCATATTGAGGAATAGCACAAAGATCAAGTCCATACCCCAGTTCGGCGGGGACTTGCTACGACGGCAACGGCAGGGCAGAATTCCCATTGACGGCGATGGAGACCAGCGACTGGAGGCTGCTGGCGGTGAGAAGACGATCCGGAGACCACGAAGGCAGAGCAGGCTATCGCGCGGGCGAAGGGGTTCGGAGAAATTTCCAAATTTTGCCCGTGACTATATATAGCCCGACCCTGTCGGTGTGACCGAGTGGAACGACTCGGTGGCACCGAGATTCATAACTGCGTACAGTTACTGAAACTCGGTGTGACCGAAAAGTTCAAATCGGTTGCACCGAGATTGAAAACCTAGATCAACTTAATGATCTCGGTAGGATCGAAAGTGGAGTATCGGTCAGACCGAGAATCATAAAGAGGTTTTGGAAGTTTAAGTCTATGACGAATCGGGGACTCCGAGCGCTCCTCACACAGAGTGGTTCGAATCTGACTTGATCAAATTTTGTGATGCAGCATGAATAGAGTTTGAGACGAGAAAAGCATAGATAGCTAGAGGAGGTTCTTAGGCATTCTTGTCCATCCACTTGGCAAAAGAAGATAAAACCGAACAATCAAAACAACAAGTGGATGTCCTCGAATGAGTAAAATATGCAATCCAGCATGCTCACACAATAAGATGACAAATGAAATATGTGACAAGGCATGCACAACCAATTCTAGCATCTATCAAGCAATTTGCGATGACTAGGTCATCTATATATGAGTATATTGACTTAGGAGTCATGTGAGATCACTTGATCATAGGTCATACTCATCGTTTAAGCTCAAGTGGGGTTACCACTTTTACATAAAGCATTGTTTTGTTCACATCTGTAGAGTTGCTTTAGCTCAAGTCTTAGAGTAAAGCTCCCCCTAGATGTGATATCCCCCCTAAGAGGGATGAACTAACCTTGGGTTTTGTCGATGATGACTTCATGTAGATATTGAAGATGTGGATGCTCAATGTTGATGTAGATCTCTTGGAGCTATCCATTTGAGTGAATTGCACTTTCAATACCTACATGGGTTAGTCCCACAAGGAACAAACAAGGATATCCATAGACATAGAGTGATGCACACAAAAGATGATGTCCATGAAAACTTTTAGGTTACCTTGTCCCTTGTCTTACCAACAAGAGGGTTTGTGACTCCTTGAACTAGTGCAAGATGTGGAAGTTGATTGCACTTGTTCTTGCCAAAATGATAAGAGTGAAGTATGTTGGCGGAGTCACCCTCAAGAACTCCCTAGTTCTTCTTCTTTTGGATCCACATCATCTTGATGGGAATCCTTGGAGTTGTAGTCGTACTTGATGAAGTGGAGCTTGAAGTAGTCTTGGGAATCCACTTGACTAAGGTCTTCAGAGCTTCTTCAAATGCATCAACTTCCTCTTGAAGCTTGTCCTTGCCTTTTTGCTTGTAGTCTTGTGGTGGAAGATCATCTTGAGCTTGTGTCCCCTTGAAAGAAGTATACTTCTCTTGTTGAGGGACAAACTTTGTCTTGGGGTATTGATCTTCTTCCCACTCAACTCCATTGGCATTTAACTTTCGTTCAAAACCAACACCTTGATTCTTCCGCTGCATTCCTTGCTTGCATACAATTTCTTTGAATTGCTTACTCCCGGCAAGGCTTTTGTACACTCCTTTCTCTATAATTCCCTTCAATAAGCTATTTTCTTGCTCAAGTGTAACTTGGCTAAGAGAATCATTAGTGGAATCAAGAGAACCACTAGAAGCAACAATATTGGATTTAACATGATCATTGTTACTGCTAGAGGAAGAATCTTTCTTGTTACTAGACTTGACTTGAGGCATGTAAGTAGATAAGAGTAAACTCTTGGCAATGTAAGAAGAACTTTTCTTGCGGAGATCATCATTGATTGCCTTTAAGAACTCATGCTCTTGCTCAAGATTGAGCTTTCCAAAGCGTAATTTCTCATGAGCTCTTAAAAGTTCTCGATGATCTTCGAAGATAGTGTCATGAGCTAACTTAAGAGTTTTTAGTTCTTTAGTTAGAGCCTCAATCTTCTCCTTATCATTGTCATTCGTTTTATCTTGATTAGCATGATTAATTTGTCTTTCATCATAATATTCATCACTAGAGTTGTCAACAAGCAAATCATCACCTAACAAGTCATCTTCATCACTATTGAAATCAACATACTCGAGGTGTGTTACCTTAGGACCTTTGGCCATGAAGCATCTTCCAATTCCCTCATTTGGTGAGTCAAATATGTCGTAGGAGTTGGTTGACACAAGTGCTAGACCGGCAACACCTTCATCTTGAGTATCTTTGGACTCGGAGTGATAACTTCTCTCGGAGTGGCTGTCAGAGTCGGAGCCGGATACCCATTCACCAACATGAGCTTGATGTCTTCGTCTTGTGTAGCTCCTTGATGATTTTTCCTTCCTTTCCGAATCCTTGCTTCTCCGTGAGTATCTTCGTTCATAATGATCATCTCTACTCCTTCTCTCTCTTGGTGGTGATCCTTTGCTTCTTCTTTTTGGAGAATCTTCTCTTCTCTTGTAGGGAGCCGTACACTCATTGGAATAGTGTCCGGGTCTTCCACAATTGTAACAGTTTCGCTCTCGACTAGAAGATCTTTTGTCATTGTAGGACCTTGACTTGGAGCTTCTATCTTTGCTTCTACTCTTGTAGAACTTGTTGAAGTTCCTCACCATTAAGCTCAATTCTTCATTGAAGTCTTGTTTCTCACTTGATGATGTAGGGGCTTCACATGAGGCTTTATAGGCACCACTTGATTTGTTGTGAAGTTCCTCTTTATCCTTAAGTGACATCTCATGAGCAACAATTCTTCCAATCACCTCCGTTGGCTTGAGATCTTTGTAATTTGGCATCATTTGGATCAATGTGCACACGGTATCATATTTTCCATCAAAGGCTCTTAGAATCTTCTTGATGATGAATCTATCGGTCATCTCTTCACTTCCTAACCCGGCAATCTCATTTGTGATGAGAGCAAGCCTAGAGTACATCTCAGTGACACTTTCACCATCCTTCATCTTGAACTTGTCAAGTTGTCTTTGAAGTACATCCAACTTGGATTCCTTGACGGAGTCGGTACCTTCGTGCATATCAATCAAAGTGTCCCAAATTTCCTTTGCATTCTCAAGACGGCTGATTTTGTTGAATTCTTCGGGGCACAATCCGTTGAAGAGAATGTCACAAGCTTGAGCATTGTATTGCAACATCTTCAACTCATCCGCGGTAGCTTCACGGTTTGGTTCTCTCCCGTCAAAGAAGTCACCTTGCAAACCAACACACACAATAGCCCAAACGGCGGGGTTATGTCCAAGAATATGCATTTTCATTTTATGCTTCCAACTAGCAAAATTAGTACCATCAAAGTAAGGACCTCTACGGTGATAATTTCCCTCGCTAGACGCCATACTCTCCTAGGTTGTGAAACCAAGGCTATGACCACCAAAAGCTATGGAGATCAAGCTAATGGAGACCAAAGCTCTGATACCACTTGTAGGATCGAAAGTATGTCTAGAGGGGGGTGATTAGACTACTTGACCAAATAAAAACTTAACCTTTTCCCAATTTTAGTTCTTGCCAGGTTTTAGCTAATTTAGGACAAGTCAAGCAATCGTCACATAATTCAAGCAAGCATGCAAAGAGTATATAGGCAGCAGAAAGTAAAGCATGCAACTTGCGAGAATGTAAAGGGAAGGGTTTGGAGAATTCAAACGCTATTGGAGACACAGATGTTTTTCCTGTGGTTCGGATAGGTGGTGCTATCCTACATCCACGTTGATGGAGACCTCAGCCCACGAAGGGTAACGGTTGCACGAGTCCACACAGGGCTCCACCCAAGGGTAACGGTTCCGCGAGTCCACACAGGGCTCCACCCACGAAGGGTCCACGAAGAAGCAACCACCCACAAAGGGTCCACGAAGAAGCAACCTTGTCTATCCCACCATGGCCATCACCCACACAGGACTTGCCTCACTAGCGGTAGATCTTCACGAAGTAGGCGATCTCCTTGCCCTTACAAACTCCTTGGTTCAACTCCACAATCTTGTCGGAGGCTCCCAAGTGACACCTAGCCAATCTAGGAGACACCACTCTCCAAGAAGTAACAAATGGTGTGTAGGTAATGAACTCCTTGCTCTTGTGCTTCAAATGATAGTCTCCCCAACACTCAACTCTCTCTCATAGGATTTGGATTTGGTGGAAAGAAGGTTTGAGTGGAAAGCAACTTGGGAAGGCTAGAGATCAAGATTCATATGGTAGGAATGGAATGTCTTGGTCTCAACACATGAGTAGGTGGTTCTCTCTCAGAACATATGAGTTGGAATGGTGTGTGTGTTCTGATGGCTCTCTCATCGAATGAGAAGGAGGTGGAGGGGTATATATAGCCTCCACACAAAATCCAACCGTTACACAGTTTTCCAATCTCGGTGGGACCGAATCAATAAGCTCGGTCGGACCGAAAATGTAAACCTAGTGACCGTTAGTGATTTTCGGTGGGACTGACATGCAACTCGGTAGGACCGATATGGTTAGGGTTTGGGCATAACGTAATCTCGGTGAGAACGATTACACAAACTCGGTGAGACCGAATTTGGTAATTAGCTAACCAGAGAGTTGGTCAGGCAAACTCGGAGGGACCGATTTGCTCTTTCGGTGAGACCGAGTGGAACTCGGTGAGACCAAAAAGTTACAAAGGGGAAACACTGAGTTTACATTGCAATCTCGGTGGGACCGATTCGCTCTTTCGGTAAGACCAAAAAGTTACAAAAAGGAAACAGAGAGTTTGCAACCCCATCTCGGTGAGACCGAGATCCTTATCGGTAGAACCGAATTGCTAGGGTTTGGCAGTGGCTAATGACAAGTGAAACTCGGTGGTGCCGGATAGGAAGAATCGGTAGGACCGAGTTTGGCTTAGGGTTTAGGTCATATGTGGAAGTGGGAAAATAGTTGAGGGTTTTGGAGCATATCACTAAGCACATGAAGCAAGAGGCTCATTAAGCAACACCTCATCCCTCCTTAATAGTATTGGCTTTTCCTAAAGACTCAATGTGATCTTGGATCACTAAAATATAAAATGAAGAGTCTTGAGCTTTTGAGCTTGAGCCAATCCTCTGTCCTTAGCATTTTGAGGGTTCCACTTTCACATCCATGCCATGCCAATCATTGAGCTTTCCTGAAATAATCATCTTGGAATAGCATTAGCTCAATGAGCTATATGTTGTTATGAATTACCAAAACCACCTAGCGATAGTTGCACTTTCAGGGGCACCGCACACGACTAAGAGATCAACTTGTGTGTCTATGGGGTGCCCCCTCCCCCGTATATAAAGAGGTGGAGGAGGGGAGGGCCAGCCTCCTATGGCGCGCCCCAAGGGGGGGATTCCTACTCCTAGTAGGAGTAGGTTTCCCCCCTTCCCTAGTTGGAGTAGGAGAAGAAGGAAGAGGGAGAGGGAGAGAAGGAATGGGGGGCCGCCCCCCTCCCAATTTGGATTGGGCTTGGGGGGAACGTGCCTCTGCCTCTCTCCCACCATGGCCCATTAAGGCCCATTAACTCCCTGGGGGGTTCCGTTAACCCCCCCGGTACTCAGAAAAATGCCCGAACCTATCCGAAATCTTTCCGGTGTCCAATCATAGCCTTCCAATATATGAATATTTATGTCTCGACCATTTCGAGACTCATCATCATGTACGTGATCACATCCGGGACTCCGAACTATCTTCGGTACATCAAATCACATAACTCACAATACATATCATCATCGAACGTTAAGCGTGTGGACCCTACAGGTTCGAGAACTATGTAGACATGACCGAGACTCATCTCCGGTCAATAACCAATAGCGGAACCTGGATGCTCATGTTGGTTTCTACATATTCTACGAAGATCTTTATCGGTCAAACCGCATAACAACATACATTTGTTCCCTTTGTCATCGGTATGTTACTTGCCCAAGATTCAATCGTCAGTATCATCATACCTAGTTCTATCTCGTTGTTGGCAAGTCTATTTACTCATTCCGTAATGCAACATCCCTCAACTAACTCATTATTCACATTTCTTGCAAGGCTTATAGTGATGTGCATTACCGAGAGGGCCTAGAGATACCTCTCCGACAATCGGAGTGACAAATCCTAAGCTCGATCTATGCCAACTGAACAAACACCATCGGAGACACCTGTAGAGCATCTTTATAATTACCCAATTACGTTGTGACATTTGATAGCACACTAAGTGTTCCTCCTGTATTCGGGAGTTTCATAATCTCATAGTCATAGGAACATGTATAAGTTATGGAGAAAGCAATAGAAATAAACTAAGCGATCATAGTGGTAAGCTAACAGATGGGTCAAGTCAATCACATCATTATCTAATGATGTGATCCCGTTCATTAAATGGCAACTCATGTCTATGTCTAGGAAACTTAACCATCTTTGATTAACGAGGTAGACAAGTAGAGGCATACTAGTGACACTCTGTTTGTCTATGTATTCACACATGTACTAAGTTTCCGGTTAATACAATTCTAGCATGAATAATAAACATTTATCTTGATATAAGGAAATATAAATAACAACTTTATTATTGCCTCTAGGGCACATTTCCTTCAGTCTCCCACTTGCACTAGAGTATTTAATCTAGATTACATTGTAATGATTCTAACACCCATGGAGTCTTGGTGCTGATCATGTTTTGCTCGTGAGTGAGGCTTATTCAATGGGTCTGCAACATTCAGATCCGTATGTATCTTGCAAATCTCTATGTCTCCATCTTGACTTGATCGCGAATGGAATTGAAGCGTCTCTTGATGTGCTTGGTTCTCTTGTGAAATCTGGATTCCTTTGCCAAGGCAATTGCACCAGTATTGTCACAAAAGACTTTGATTGGACCCGATGCACTAGGTATGACACCTAGATCGGATATGAACTCTTTCATTTGCTCCTTCCGAAGCAGCTATGTATTCCGCTTCACACGTAGATCCTGCCACGACGCTTTGCTTAGAACTGCACAAACTGACAGCTCCACCATTCAATAAAAATACGTATCCGGTTTGTGACTTAGAGTCATCCGGATCAGTGTCAAAGCTTGCATCGACGTAAACATTTACGACGACCTCTTTGTCACCTCCATAAACGAGAAACATATCCTTAGTCCTTTTCAGGTATTTTAGGATATTCTTGACCGCTGCCCAGAGATCCACTCTTGCATTACTTTGGTACCTCCCTACTATACTAATATCAAGGCACACATCAAGTCTGGTACACAGCATTGCATAAATGATAGAACCTATGGCTGAAGCATAGGGAATGACTTTCATTTTCTCTCTATCTTCTATAGTGGTCGGGCATTGAGTCTGACTCAACTTCACACCTTATAACACTGGCAAGAACCCTTTCTTTGCTTGATCCATTTTGAACTTCTTCAAAACATTATCAAGGTATGTGCTTTGTGAAAGTCCAATTAAACGTCGTGATCTATCTCTATAGATCTTGATGCCCAATATATAAGCAGCTTCACCGAGGTTTTTCATTGAAAAATTCTTATTCAAGTATCCTTTTATGCTATTCAGAAATTCAGTATCATTTCCAATCAACAATATGTCATCCACATATAATATCAGAAATGCTACAGAACTCCCACTCACTTTCTTCTAAATACAGGCTTCTCCAAAAGTCTGTACAAAACCATATGCTTTGATCACACTATGAAAGCGTATATTCCAACTCCGAGATGCTTGCACGAGTCCATAAATGGATTGCTGGAGCTTACACACTTTGTTAGCACCATTTGGATCGACAAATCTTCTGGTTGCATCATATACAACTCTTCTTTAAGATATCCATTAAGGAATGCAGCTTTGACATCCATTTGCCAAATTTCATAATCATAAAATGCGGCACTTGCTAACATGATTTGGACGGACTTAAGCACCGCTACAGGTGAGAAGGTCTCATCGTAGTCAACTCCTTGAACTTGTTGAAAACCTTTCGCAACAAGTCGAGCTTGGTAGACAATAACATTACCATCAGCGTCAGTCTTCTTCTTGAAGATCCATTTATTCTCTATGGCTTGCCGATCATCGGGCAAGTCAACCAAAGTCCACACTTTGTTCTCATACATGGATCCCATCTCAGATTTCATGGCGTCAAGCCATTTTGCGGAATCTGGGCTCATCATTGTTCCTCATAGTTCGTAGGTTCGTCATGGTCAAGTAACATGATCTCTAGAATAGAATTATCGTACCACTCTGGTGCGGATCTTACTCTGGTTGACCTACGAGGTTTGGTAGTAACTTGATCAGAAGTTTCATGATCATCATCATTAGCTTCCTCACTAATTGGTGTTGGAATCACTGGAACTAATTTCTGTGATGAACTACTTTCCAATAAGGGAACAGGTATAGTTACCTCATCAAGTTCTACTTTCCTCCCACTCACATCTTTCTTGAGAAACTCCTTCTCTAGAAAGGATCCATTCTTAGAAACGAATATCTTGCCTTCGGATCTCTGATAGAAGGTGTACCCAACGGTCTTCTTTGGGTATCCTATGAAGACACATTTCTCCGATTTGGATTCGAGCTTATCAGGTTGAAGCTTTTTCACATAAGCATCTCAGCCCCAATCTTTTAGAAACGACAACTCGGGTTTCTTGCCAAACCACAGTTCATATGTTGTCGTCTCAACGGATTTCGATGGTGCCCTATTTCACATGAATGCAACTGTCTCTAAAGCATAACCCCAAAGTGATCGCGGTAAATCAGTAAGAGACATCATAGATCGCACCATATCTAATAAAGTGCGGTTACGACGTTTGGACACACCATTACGCTGTGGTGTTCCACGTGGCGTGAGTTGCGAAACTATTCCACGTTGTTTCAAATGAAGACGAAACTCATAACTCAAATATTCACCTCCATGATCAGATGATAGAAACTTAATTTTCCTATTACGATGATTTTCCACTTCACTCTGAAATTCTTTGAACTTTTCAAATGTTTCAGACTTATGTTTCATCAAGTAGATATACTCATATCTACTCAAACCATCTGTGAAGGTGAGAAAATAATGATACCCGCCACGAGCATCAACACTCATCGGACCGCATACCTCACTATGTATTATTTCCAATAAGTCTATTGCTCATTCCATTGTTCCGGAGAACTGAGTCTTAGTCATCTTGCCCATGAGGCATGGTTCGCAAGCATCAAGTGATTCCAATAGCCCATCGGCATGGAGTGTCTTCATGCGCATTACACCAATATGACCTAAACGGTAGTGCCACAAATAAGTTGCACTATCATCATTAAACTTATATCTTTTGGCTTCAATAATATGAATATGTGTATCACTACTATCAAGATTAGCAAAAATAGACCACTCATCAAGGGTGCGTGACCATAAAAGATATTGCTTTGATAAATAGAACAACCATTATTCTCTGATTTAAATGAATAACCGTCTCGCATCAAACAAGATCCAATTATAATGTTCATGCTTAACGCTGGCACCAAATAACAATTATTCAGGTATGGAACTAATCCCGAAGGTAGATGTAGAGGTAGCGTGCCGACGGCGATCACATCGACTTTGGAACCATTTCCCACATGCATCGTCATCTCATCCTTAGCCAAGCTTCGCTTAACCCGTAGCCCCTGTTTCGAGTTCCAAATATTAGCAACAAAACCAGTATCAAATACCCAGGCGCTACTGCGAGCATTAGTAAGGTACACATCAATAACATGTACATCAAATATACCTTTCACTTTGTCATCCTTCTTATCCGCCAAATACTTGGGGCAGTTTCGGCCTTAGGTCCAGACTTGGGCTTCTTCACTTAAGCAGCAACTTGCTTGTTGTTATTCTTGAAGTTCCCCTTCTTCCATTTGCCCTTCTTCTCGAAACTACTGGTGTTGTTGACCATCAACACTTGATGCTCCTTCTTGATTTCTACCTCTGCAGCCTTTAGCATCGCAAAGAGCTCGAGAATTATCTTATCCATCCCTTGCATATTATAGTTCATCATGAAGCTTTTGTAGCTTGGTGGCAGTGATTGAAGAACTCTATCAATGACACTATCAACTGGAAGATTAACTCCCAGCTGAGTCAAGTGATTGTGGTACCCAAACATTCTGAGTATGTGCTCACTGACAGAACTATTCTCCTCCATTTTGTAGTTGTAGAACTTATTGGAGACTTCATATCTCTCAATCCGGGCATTTGCATGAAATATTAACTTCAACTCCTGGAACATCTCATATGCTCCATGACGTTCAAAACGTCGTTGAAGTCCCGGTTCTATGCCGTAAAGCATGGCACACTGAACTATCAAGTAGTCATCAGCTTTGCTCTACCAGGTGTTCATAATATCTAGAGTTGCTCCTGCAGCGGGTTCGGAAACTAGCGGTGCTTCCAGGACGTAATTCTTCTGTGCACCAATGAGGATAATCCTCAAGTTACGAACCCAGTCCTTGTAGTTGCTACCATCATCTTTCAACTTAGCTTTCTCTAGTAACGCATTAAAACAACACGGGCCATTTATCTACAATAACATAGACATGCAAAATACTATCAGGTACTAAGTTCGTGATAAATTAAAGTTCAACTAATCATATTACTTAAGAACTCTCACTTAGATAGACATCCCTCTAATCATCTAAGTGATCACGTGATCCATATCAACTAAACCATGTCCAATCATCACGTGAGATGGAGTAGTTTTCAATGGTGAACATCACTATGTTGATCATATCTACTATATGATTCATGCTCGACCTTTCGGTGTCGGTGTTCTGAGGCCATATCTGCATATGCTAGGCTCGTCAAGTTTAACCCAAGTATTCTGCTTGTGTAAAACTGGCTTGCACCCATTGTATGTGAACGTAGAGCTTATCACCCCCGATTATCACGTTCTGTCTCGGCACGACGAACTGGAGCAACGGTGCATACTCGGGGAGAACACTTATACCTTTAAATTTAGTGAGAGATCATCTTATAATGCTACCATCGTACTAAGTAAAATAAGATGCATAAAGGATAAACATCACATGCAATCAATATAAGTGATATGATATGGCCATCATCATCTTGTGCCTTTGATCTCCATCTCCAAAGCACAGTCGTGATCGCCATCGTCACCGGCTTGACACCTTGATCTCCATCGTAGCATCGTTGTCGTCTCGCCAACTATTGCTTCTACGACTATCGCTAGTGCTTATTAATAAAGTAAAGCAATTACATGGCGATTGCATTTCATACAATAAAGCGACAACCATATGGCTCCTGCCAGTTGCCGATAACTATGTTACAAAACATGATCATCTCATACAACAATTTATATAATCACATCTTGACCATATCACATCACAACATGCCCTGCAAAAACAAGTTAGACGTCCTCTACTTTGTTGTTGCAAGTTTTATGTGGCTACTACGGGCTTAGCAAGAACTATCGTGGAAACGTCACGACATATGTCCTAGTGTGAGGACTTAGTCGTGAGGCCATCCCGTTGAGGTTAGCTTAAAGGGGTTACACAGGACAAAGGACACGGGAGTTTATACTGGTTTGGCCCCTTACGAAGGTAAAATCCTAGTCCAATTTGTAGTTGGTATTGCTAGGGTTTCGATGAACGGGGAGCGAATACGCTTGACCCGGCTCTCGATCTCTTTTTTCCCGTCCCTAAACCGTCGCCGGGTTGTCCCTTTATATAAACAGGTTGACGCCCGGTGGTTTACAGAGTCCCGGCCGGCTCATAAACGTGTCCGGCTCGATTTCTACCTTTTCTTATCTTACAACACAAGTTATACATCTTATGGCGGTTTATATCTATGGGTCATAATCTGCCTTTGGGCCTTGGGCCCTCCTGTTAACTCTCCTTCATAAAGCGTCGTACTCCTTGTCCTCATAGGCTATGACAGGAACAACTCACTATGAGTATAATCCGGCCCCTCCTGGGCGGTTTATACTCAATAGTTATATCCCCAACATTAGGCCCCAGATTGATTTGAACCTGTTCATGTCAATCTTCAGTACTTAGAAAAATTCCTTCTTCAATATCTTCACAAAAACCTTGTAAACCGCCGTGACGTCATCTTCCAAGACCATGATAATCTGCCGTGACGTCATCCGCCATTAACTTTACATAGAACCCAAATCTTTTAATGTATCTCCTTTAATGAACCTCCAAAAATCAAGGCGTCTGCATATGTACAGATCCATTTTTCGACCTCCTCGATTCTTGGGCCTGCCACTTATCCATCCACCTTATAAATAGGGTCGAGGGTCATTTTCATTTTTCCCGTCGTGCCTCTTCGTCCCATCGTCTTCCTCGCGTCGCCCCGGTGCTTCGGACTCCGTCGCCGCCGTCGGGCTTCACCTCTACTTCGACCTTGGCCGCTGCATCACCGTGAACGCACCAGAGAATCGCGGCACCTCTCCGCTGTTCCCTCAACACCAGTAAGTTTTCCTTTCCTCCATCCTAGATCTGCCTTTAGGGTTTGAGCATTCGTCGGTGTTCATCACTGCGCGGTGGCTCTTTGATTCAAACCTCGATATTCAACCTGTATAGTGATGGCCATAGTCCTTATTTTTTCATCAATACATCTTGTTTAACTAGAAATTCCAATCTGAACTTTTACTGACTGCTTCGGTATCCATATTTAAATCTGAATATACTTTCATTTTATGACTTGTGATAGATCCAAAATTGTATAACCAACTTGTGAAACTTGTTTTTCCATCACTTAGTTATATTAGATTTGTATCTTCAATATCAATATAGGCGGTTTAACTTTAGAAAATGATAACCCGCCAGGTACCATTAGTCCCCTTTTAAACGCCAATCGCTTAGCATTGTACTTCTGAGAACACGAATATCTGGTTTAACAATTTTTCATGCTTTAACACCTTCCATCTCTTGACCTATAATGCTTTATGCTTGTCAACCATGAATCTTAAACCAGCACAAACCTTCCTTCAGGTTGTCAAAGAAATGGCCAAGTCTTTTTATGCTTGCAACTGGGTTCCGTCCCAGATTACGAAAGAAGATCTGAACGGATGTGTTGCAACTGGTGCTTTACCCAAACAGAGTGAAATCCATTGGAGAGCTCCTGATCCAGAAAATCCTCCTGAGCCCAAGGATGGCGAAATAGTTGTGTTTGTTGATCATCTGAGCCGCGGTTTTAAACCTCCCGAATCAAAAAACAATCGTGATGTGCTTGCTAGCTTCCAACTCCACCCTCAAGATATTGGACCTAACTCTGTGTCCAATATTTGTAATTTTCAATTGTTTTGTGAGGCTTATCTGCAAGAAGAGCCGACCGTTGAACTGTTCCGAGATTTCTTCTATTTAAACCGCCATACTGAATTTACAGATGGGCCCAATACTGAACTTTGTGGCGTTTCAATTGAGAAAAGGAAAGATGGCAGCTTGCCTCACGCCAAGCATCACATTCACCCTAAGGATTGGAACCAGACTTGGTTCTATTGCAAAGATACGTCCCCAGATGACGAGAATCCTCTGCCAGGTTACCGTGCTCACCGGCTTACCAATACACATCCATTTCCCCAAAGGGTGAGTGCAAAAGAATGGGCCAAATACGCACCACAACTTGCAAAGCTCAGAGCCTTTATGGCTAATTGTTTAACAGGGCTTGACTTTGTTCGTTGCTGGATATCTTGGGGCATTTTGCCTTTAAGCCGTTGCCCCGGTTTAATGTGCGAGTACACAACGGATTTGAAAGACCCTCAACGGCACACTGACATTCAGTTAACTGACGCTGAAATCACTGAAGCTGTAAAAAAGATACTGGATGAACTGGTGGCTGTCTGCAGCAAAACAGGGCTTAGTCCCTTCTGTGTTTCAAATAAACCGCCAGCTGTAAGAATTGCATAACCCCTGTTTTAACCTGATATTCTTAACCCTTCCTTATAACCTTTGTCAATCTTTTAAAAGGGTGATGATCCATTCTGGAAGAAGAAAGCTCAGGATAAACTGGCCAAGAAGCCTCGCCCCAAGACAAAGGTCATCAAAAGGCCTGCCAAGAAGAAAACCGCCGAGTCCACCGAGATGAACATCGACGAAGATCGTGATAACCCGGAATCAGAGGTAGAACTTGACTCTCTTGGTTCCTTTTTCATTCACCTCATTGACAATGACCATTATCAGGATGACGCTGAGGCTAGCCGGGCTGATGATGTAGAGGTAATTATTCTTTCCTCCAGTTGAGATCCTCTGCCAACATAGAAAACCCGTCAAGCAAACCGAAAAGAAAAAATTTCACACCCTCTAGCTTATCTGGATCCAAACTTTCTTTTGAAGAAATAGCAGCATGAAGCTCGCCGTACAACCCGGCATAGTGGCAGGTGGTTACTTCGTCCGGTTTACCGAACACGCCGGTTCGTAAACGCCGCCCAGAGGTTTCACCTATTCCTAACCCATCTTATCCCAAGGCAGGTTATTTTCAGAAACCTCTTAATCCCCCTGACTCAAACTATCAGGGAACATCTCATTCATCATCTGGTGAGTCAATAGGGACACAGCTTCCACCCCTTAAAACTATTCCTGGGTGAGCATATCAAAACTAACCCTTTATACCTTGTGTTTTGCTTAATATACTAACCTTTATATACATTCACTTCAGAGCCAAAGCCAGACCCAGCAAAAAAGCCAAGTTGAATAAACCGGCTGATGATGACACGACAGCTGACCCAGAGAAAACTCCAGAACCGTCTGAACCGAATATTGATGCTATCCTTGATGATCCGCCAGCACAAGATCATGACACTTTTGTTGAGCAAGTGGAAATTGATTCGGTGACTCACGATGATAAACCGCCAACCCCAACCAAAGCTACTAATGATAAAACAGACGATGTTGTAGTTACTAGCATCAGCTATACGGCCCCAGGCAACCCCACTGCTCTGTCAAAACATCGTGCCAAGGAAGAATTTTCTACTATAGATAAGGGCAAGTGGAAAGTGGATCTGGAGAGTTATGCCCATCTCAGTGCCCAAGATATCCACTCTGGGTTTTTAAACCGGCTATACACCATCCGTGATTATGAAGCCAAGTTATTGAACATGATGAAGGAGCGATACGAGGTAAACGCTGCTGATTTCTGCATAGTTACTCTTCTCTTATAACCAGTTTAGGCTAGCAGCTCCAGTAGTCCCCAAGGGCCGGTTTATAGTACTGATATGAACCGGGACTTTGTAGAAAATATTTCAACTTTCCCTGTGTAGACCCTAAGGACCGGTTTATCTTTTTAAGGTGAACCGGGTCTTTTTATTATCAAACTCAACATTCATGTACAAATCTATGTAAACCGATGAACCACCAAACTGATTGATGGAAGCAAACTCCATAGTCTTTAACTTCAGCAAATATGCATTAGTCCCCAAGTGCCAAGTATATGACTTGTCATGTGCTCGGGACTTTGTAATAATTTTGTAGAAGAAGCAATAGCCATTACCCCCCAAGTGCCAAGTGTATGACTTGTCATGTGCTTGGGACTTCAAATGTATACTACCAACTGACAAATTGCACACCTCTTGCAGGCTGACCCAAGTCGCAGACCTTCAAGAGAACATCAAAACACAACAAGTCAAGACTTCGAAGGCCAAAGAAGAGCTGACCGACGCTTTAGCAGCTATGGAAAAGCTGAAGGAGAACTTTAAGAGTGAGCGGGTAGGCTGGGATACAGAGAAAGCCACTCTGTTGAAAAGGGATGAAGACTCTGAAGCGTCCCTTAATCCGGTCGCGGAAGAATTAACTGGCTTAAAGTGGCAGATAAATTCCATGACTATTGTTGTCTTTGGTGAGTAATCATCTTCACAAACTATAAACATGTATTATCAAATAGACTGCCGGTTTACCAATTTTGTCAATGCAGGGAGTCGTGTTGCTCATCTGGGCTCCGACATGCGTCAAAGTATGAAAGCTGCCTATACCTTTATAGAACAGATATATACTGGCGTTCAATGGGTTATCTGCACAGCTTCTCATAATAAACCGCCCCCAACTTTGATCAAGGATACATTGGTAAGGCTAGCTATGATGCCTGCCCGGATTGAGGAGCTGAAGAAATCGGCTGCCAGGGCGGGTGCTCTTACCGCATTGATGTGAGCCAAAGCCTGGATCTCTGATCTTGATCCGAACGATCTTGGAAAGGGCTATCCCAGCATAAAAGAGGATAGGTCATATTTTGATAATTATGACCTCAAAGCTTTGACAAGGGAGATGCATCCACTGGCTAGCAAATTGGCTGAAGAAACTGATCTGTCACATTATCAGGCTATTTATGATGACAACAACAAGAAGGTTAATCCGCCAAGTTGCAACACTTCGGATCTTATTCCGACGATCCGTAAGCATACTTATGCTCCTGATGTTGACCCCTCCTCACTTATAAGCGATGAAGCGGTATTCAGAGCCTTAACTGGGATCGATTGGTCAACTAATGAGTTCCAGTAACTGGGTAGGGAAGAGGAGGGTGAACCGACGCAGAATGACCCACAACCTTCAAGCTAGCCTGATCAAGATTCATAAACCGGTAGCCGGTTTAGCTTCTTCTCTCTGCAAGACTTGCTTGAAACAATTGTTCTTATGGGCAACAAACTGCCTTGTAATAGCTAATTTAAATGCTTGGTCTGCTATGCCATCGTGCATATTTACTTTGCATGACACTGTTAATCTGCCATGTTAATATATGATATGTCTGCTTATGATATTTTTGTAAGTGCATCTAGTGCCCCTCAGTGATTTTGGTGTATTGAAGACTTATAGGTTAAGGGACTAATGCGTTTGTGAGTGTACACAGGTCTATAAGGCTCTGTTTGGATCGCCGCTGCTGCTTGCCCTACCAATTTTTTGGTCGTTGACTGCTTGCACATGCTCCGTTTGGATCAGCGCCAGATATTCAGAACCACGCCAATTTTTTGGTCGCCTCGTTCACTTTCTACGCCCGCGCGTTGGCAAGCTCCTGGCGGCCAAATCCTTCGCCAAATTTTTGGCATGCCAATTTTGGCGTGGCTGGCCAGGGCGTGATCCAAACAGCCCCTAAGTCTATGAGGAGTTTTGTATTTACAGAGAAAGTCAACCCCTAAAAATGAAGTTCTTCGACTGAAGACTTTGGATTTCTGAAGACTTTCTGAAGACTTTGAAAGTGAAGAAATTGGTGTGACCTTGAAGACTTGGTATTCATTCGAGGAACATGA
This sequence comes from Triticum urartu, assembly GCF_056163025.1. Lineage (NCBI taxonomy): Eukaryota > Viridiplantae > Streptophyta > Magnoliopsida > Poales > Poaceae > Triticum > Triticum urartu. The sequence goes on from NC_141875.1 coordinate 233,059,158, forward strand.
AGCGTGAAGACTTTTGTTTCCGTAGTTTCATTTTCTCTTTCTTGAGTCATAGGAAACACCATACTATTAAAGGGGGTCAAGGAAATACTAAGGAAAATTTTCCATGTGATGCTCAACTCAAAATCCTACACCTACCAATTCCTTCGAGTGAAGCCATTGGAAATCTCATATAGTTCAGTCAATTTCTTTAGTGACAGAGACGAAGTTCTTCTGGTCTCTGAGGAATTTGTTCTGACTGAGGAGTTAGGAATTCGCCAGTGCGGATTGCCTACACAGTGAGGAACATGATAGCCCTGAGGATTTTGCTACTCAAAATTCCGACCGTTGTTGTGCTATGCGCCAGCTGTCCCAAAATATCTATCCACCTAACGGTCATATCATTGAAGGGCATTTTTGTCTTATCATGTCGGGCTGCTCCCTAGGCTATAAATAGCCGCCCCCTACAACCACTAGCTGGTAGACTGCTCCGAGAGAAACTGACACTTGTCATTTGAGAGAAACCCATCCTCCGAGGACTTTGAGAGAAAATCATCAAGTGAGGAAAAACTAAAAACCCAAACACCTACAAACCACAAGTGATTGAGCATCACTGAAGAGATTGATCCTGCGCGGATCCGACGCTTGTTACCTTTGAAGACTGTGCTTCTTCCAGATGGTTAGGCGTCATGGTCTAGAGCATCCAAGAGGAATTGTGGATCGCCGAGTGACCATGTTTGTGAAGGTTTGGAAGTCACCTGAAGACTTACCACGAGTGATTGGGCGAGGTCTGTGTGACCTTAGCTCAAGGAGAATACGGTGAGGACTGGGTGTCCTGAGCTGCGTGTTCAGGATTGGGTGTCCGGGACTGTGTGTCCTTGAGTTTAAATACTTAGCCGCTCCAACCAGACATACAAATGAGACAACAGTTGGAACTAGTCTAACAAATCATTGTTTTCACCAAGCTTACTGGTTCTATTTCCTCTGTTGTGAGCTTGTTCATATCTATGTTTGAAGACTTTGACTAAAGACTTTCTCAATTTCCTCAGTTCAATTTCTTCAGTCTCATTGTCTTCATCCTGCGTTATCCTGTGCTTACGCTACCTGTACTCTGTGCCTGTCTTCATTTCATCATGATGACCATGCTTGTACTCTGTTATGTTTACTTTTGAGTACTTATTCCGCTGCTAGTAGTTCTTCATTAAGGAATTTCCTCACCGGAAAATTCCTCAGTGAAGAATTTCATAAAAATCGCTTATTCACCCCCTCTAGTCGATATAACGCACTTTCAATTGGTATCAGAGCAAGGTACTCCCTTGTTCTGTGTGATTTTGGTTTAACCGCCTGGAGTTTTAGTTATGTCGACCGCAGGTATGATCAAGGTCTCTGCTGGGTGTCCTACCTTCGATGGGACGGACTACCCCTACTGGAAGAATAAGATGCGAATGCATCTTGAAGCAATTGATAACGATCTCTGGTATGTTGCGGAAAATGGTGTTCCCTCAGTCACACCTTCTCTGAATGCTGCTGATAGGAAGAGATTCAAGCAACTCGACTCTCAAGCGAAGAATATCATACGTGGCCATCTAAGCAAAGGACAGTATGGCAGAGTGAGTGCTTTGGAGACAGCGAAGCTTATCTGGGACAGGTTGTCCAAAGTGAATGAAGGAGTCTCAACACAGCGTGACTCTCGAGTTGATGTTCTTCGCAATCGCTTCAAAAGACTCAACAATGAAAATGTTCAACAAACCTTCGATCGCCTCACTGACATCTCAAATGAGCTTCAAGCACTTGGTGCCACTGACATCACCGACCATGAGGCGGTGAAGAAATTGCTGAGATCGCTTGATTCCTCATTTGACACTCTGGCATTGATGATACAAGAACGTGTTGATTACAAGTCACTTGATCCCGTTGATATTCTCGAGAGGCTAAATACTCATGAGTTCCAACTTGCTGAAAAAGAGATCTCTATGGTTCAAGCTATGGCAGATCACGTGCACTGAAGGCCAAGGCAGTATCTGAGTCCAAAGAAGAAGACTCTGGTAGCAGCCTTGGTGATCCTGAAGAACTAAGCCATGATCTGGCTCTGCTCGTGAAGAAGTTCCAAAAGATCTCAAGACGTGGTCGCCTTGGAAGACCCTTAAGGAGCAGTGATTCCTCATCCAGTGACTACAAGAGGAGGCTCTACCACAAATACAAGAAACCTAGACATTACATTCAAGATTGTCCTCGGTGGGAAAAGAAGAAGAAATACAAGGATTACAGTTCTGATGATGCGAAGAAAAAGAAGAAATCCACAAAATCTTCATCAACAAAATCCTCAAAGCCTTCATATCACAAGAAGAGCAGCTCCAAGAAGGCCAGGGCATTCATTGGCAAGGAAATGGACTCTGAGGCTGAATCTGAAGAAAATGAGGAAGAGGAGTCATCTGAGGAGTCCGAATCCGGAGTGGTGAGCCTAGCTCTCGCTACTGCATTCGTCAGCAAGTCTATCTTCAACACTGAAGAAAATGACCTCACCAACAAAGATGATGAAGGGGATGATGACTACGCTCCCACCTATTGCTTCATGGCAAAGGGTGCCAAGGTACTCAAATATACCACATCTGAATCAAGTGAGAATGAATCTGATGAAAACCATAAGCCCAACTATTCTAAACTTGCTAAGATTGCTGTAAAACAACAAAGGGCTTTAGAAAAGGTTCAAAACATGCTAGACAAAAGTGATCATATGTTGGGTGAAGAAATGGATCGCACTAAAGCCTTGACTGAAAATCTTCAGAGATTTCAGACTAGGTTTGACAATCTTCAAAGTCATCATAACACTCTCTTATCCGATCATGAGAAGCTTTCTTATGAATTTCTTCAAAGAAAGCAAGACCTTGAGAAGCTAAGAGTGAGTTATGAAGATCTTTGGAAGGAGCGCGATTCATTACTTGCTCAACAACTCAGCGCTTCTCAGGAAGAATTTGTTCCTCCATGCTTGAAGTGCATTGAACATGAATCTGCTAATTCTTCACCTGAATGTTCAAATGCTGCTAATGCTTTAAATTCTTCACATGCCTCTGCTATCACTAATTCCTCATCTGAGGACATTGCTAGTATCACTGATGATGCAGGCCTGAAGGAATTGTACATGACAGGCATGTACAACAGCCTCAAAGGGAATCAGACTCTTTGTGATGTGCTTAAAAAGCAGATCCTCAACAGGAACCCTAGGAAAGAGGGTATTGCTTTTGAGAGGAAACTCAATGCTGATGGTACATATTGGAAGCCTGAGCAGTACCCCAAAACTACATGGGTTCCTACAAAGGGACCTCCAGTTGATCCATCTAACTTATCTGGATTTACATGTGAATCTCCTCATTCTGATGATGAGTCATTTGACTCCAACTATAAACTGATCAAAAATCAGAATGGTGAAGTATTTGCTAGATATGTTGGCACTAACTGCAGGAACGGTCCTCCTATGAAGAAAATCTGGGTTCCCAAAATATGCCTTGAAAATCTTCAGGTGAATGTCATCATGACGCCACCTGTGAAGAATAGGAACCCCAGATCAAATTCTTCATATGGATCCAAGTCCTCATACGGACCAAACTCCTCACATGGATCATATTCCTCAAAAGGATCAAAGTCCTCATATGAACATCATCGTGCTAACCCGTCTGTTTCGCAGGGAAGATCTAAGGATTATGGATATGTGCATTATTCTTCAAATCATTATGTCCATAAGTCCTCGAAGAATTTCTCTGCATACTCTTATGCTTACTCTAACCCCTCTTATGTGAAATGAAATGGACTGGCTTCTATGCCATCCTTCTCGTATGGAGCTCGCAGAATGATGAACTCTTTGCCACCCCTTCAGATGTGGGTGGTGAAGAAAAAGAACTAATCTCTTCTGCAGGGTCAGGTCTCCAGACGACGTAATCTCTGAAGAATTTGCTGGAGACCTGAGTATGCTTGATAGGACGCAGGCTAATCATGAAGAAATGAACTTTCATTTCTCATGTCCTCACATTGCAAAAGAAGTGCAAGTTGAAAAGATCATCAATGACATCAAAGCGCCAGGTCCTCTCACACGCTCAAAAGCTTCATATTTATCTAACTTTTGTGGGCACTATGCTTTGTCTCTATCACAGAGCCCACTAAGGTAGATGAAGCATTTCTGGAGCCTGAGTGGATTCATGCCATGCAAGAAGAATTACATCAGTTCGAGCTCAACAATTTTTGGGAACTGGTCAAACGCCCAGATCCTCGCAAGCACAATATCATTGGCACAAAGTGGATCTACCGCAACAAGCAAGATGAAAATGGCCTTGTGGTGAGGAATAAGGCACGGCTCGTAGCTCAAGGCTACACACAGGTTGAAGGAATTGATTTCGATGAAACTTTTGCACCTATTGCCAGACTTTAGACTATTCCCATATTACTTGCTTATGCTAACCATCATGATATCACTTTATATCAAATGGATGTGAAAAGTGCATTCCTCAATGGTAAGCTTGAGGAAGAAGTATATGTTACTCAACCCCCAGGTTTTGAAGATCCAAAGAATCCTGACAAAGTCTTCAGACTCAACAAGGCCCTCTATGGCCTCAAGCAGGCCCCACGGGCGTGGTATGGTACCTTGAAGGAATTCCTCATGAAGAAAGGCTTCAAACCTGGTTCACTCGACCCTACTCTTTTCACTAAATCTTATGATGGTGAATTGTTTGTGTGCCAAATATATGTTGATGATATTATCTTTGGTTGCACTGACCAACGTTATAGTGATGAATTTGCCTATATGATGAGTGAAGAATATCAAATGTTTATGATGGGAGAGTTGAAATTCTTCTTAGGTCTTCAAATTCGTCAACAACGCAATGGCATATTCATATCCCAGGAGAAATACCTCAAGGATTTACTAAGGAAATTCGGCATGCAAGATTGCAAAGGTGTCATAATTCCTATGCCCACAAATGGACATCTATGCACTGATGAAAATGGTATCGACTTCGGTCATAAGTTATACCGCCCCATGATTGGCTCTTTATTGTACTTATGTGCATCTAGGCCAGACATAATGCTTAGTGTTTGCATGTGTGCCCGGTTCCAAGCTACACCGAAGGAATCACACCATAAGGCTGGGAAGCATGTTATTCGATATCTAGCTCACACACCAACACTTGGATTATGGTACCCCAAGGGCTCGGCTTTTGATCCCATTGGATATTCTGACTCTGACTATGCTGGTGATCGTGTGGACCGCAAGTCAACATCTGGTACATGTCATTTCCTCGGACGATCTTTGGTCTGTTGGTCCTCGAAGAAACAGAATTGCGTATCACTATCTACTGCTGAAGTTGAGTATATTGCCGCTGGTTCTTTCTGTGCTCAATTGCTATGGATGAAGCAAACTCTCAAGGACTACGGCGTCAACATGAAGAATGTGCCTCTCTACTGTGACAATGAGAGTGCCATGAAGATTGCTCACAACCCAGTTCAGCACTCGAAGACAAAGCACATTCAGATTCGTCATCATTTTCTTCGTGATCATGTGTTGAAGGGCGACATTTCTATTGAGCATGTGAAGACTGAAGAACAGCTAGCCGATATCTTCACAAAGCCCTTGGATGAGAAGAGATTTAGCAAGTTGCGGTGTGAGCTAAATATTCTAGAATCTTCAAATGTTCTTTGAAAAGGACACTCATCCTAACACTTATGCAAAATTGATGACTTAGATGTGCAACACATGAAGAAACGTTTTTCTTCACTCAATGAAGAATAACACTCTTAGTGTGAAGAAATTAACGAAGAATTTGATTCTCAGAACCCGACGATAATTGTACGCGGTGTCTGAAATCATCTGTAACACCCCGGATGAAATTTACCTTATATGTATCCCAACTCTTGCCGTTTTCGGCGCTAAGTTATTTTATTTCCTCGGATTCGGGTTTTTGTCTTTGTTTGTTGTTGCCTTTGTCATGCATCTCATATCATGTCATCATGTGCATTGCATTTGCATACGTGTTCGTCTCATACATCTGAGCATTTTCCCCGTTGTCCGTTTTGCATTCCGGTGCTCCTATCTCCTCCGGTGGTCCTTTCTACCTCTTTTCGTGTGTGGGGGTTAAACATTTCCGCATTGGACCGAGACTTGCCAAGCGGCCTTGGTTTACTACCGGTAGACCGCCTGTCAAGTTTCGTGCCATTTGGACTTCGTTTGATACTCCAACGGTTAACCAAGGGACCGAGAAGGCCTCGTGTGCGTTGCAGCCCAACACCCTTCCAATTTGGCCCAAAACCCACCAAAACCCTCTCCATCATCTAGAGCGTTCGATCACGATCGCGTGGCCGAAAACCGCACCTCATTTGGACTCTCCTAGCTCCCTCTATGCCTATATATAGACCCTCTCCCGAAATTCCCGGATCTCCCCTTCCCCTAGCAACCGGACGCGTCTGCCCGCCGCGCCCATCCAGCCACATGCCACCACGTGTCGCCACCGGGTCTCCCCCGCCGCCGGCCCGCTCGGCCCGGGGAGAGCCCCCGAGGCCCGCGCGCCCCGTGCCGCCCCTTACCTCGCCGCGCCGCCTCTTACCTCGCCGCGCCGCTATCTTCGTCCCGTGCGCCGGCCGCCTCCGCCGTGACTTCTGCCGCTCCGGTCACCGCCGACCATCGCCGGCCGGGTCGCTCCTTGCCGCCGCCACCTCGTCCTCACCGCCCGTCGCCCCCCTCCTCGTCGTTCACCGCCGCAGGAGGCCGGATCTCCTCCGCGCCGCCCTGCCCCGACGTCAACTCTGGCGCTACAGTGAATTCCGGCCGTTCTCGGGCCGCGTGCACGCCGGATCGGATCCAGATCCGAGCTAGAGTGAAACCCTAGAGGGTTGACTTTTTTCCTCTCCCTAGTATTATTTTGCATTCTTGCTCATGCCGTAACTCCGCATCCGTAGCTCCATTTTGCGCGTGTAGCATATCAAAATGTTCATCTCAGAGAGTACATCATTTCATATCATTGCATCATTTTCATTTGAGCTCATCTTGATGCCCGAAATGCTGTTGGAAGAGAGCTATATGAGATAATTGTCAGATCTGCTGCATCAAATAGCTATATGAGCTCTACATGAGTTTTGTTATATGCCATGCCATCTTTACAGAGGTGTTTACCATGTATTTTTGTGATTTGTGTGGTGACTAGCACAAGCTTGCAAAGTAGTGCATTCGTTAATGCTGATTTCAGGGACTTAGAATTTCTCTAAGTCCTTGATCTGATTTTATCAATATGCCATATGTTCATGTTGTTTCCTAGTGATCCGTGCCTCTTTTGAGGATGATCAGTAGGGATGTTTTGTTAACATTGTGGTGCTCTATCCATCCATGTCTTTGTTTGCAATTATGGAGAAACCTAGCTTGCTTCAATCGAGCTCTACTTTTGCTATTTTGTGAATCCTGGCAGATTGTTGACTTGCTAGCGATTTTGCCGAGGATGTTGTTGTTGACCCGTGCATGCTATGTTGTTATTCTTGCCATGTATAGCTTCTATGATATGTATTCTTGATGGGTGTATTATTAGTTTGTCATGCCATGCTCCGTAGTGAGTGCATTGAGCTTGTAAACATGCCTACTCGTTAACAGATTTGCATGCTCCAGTTTTTCACTAAGTCTGTAATCTGATTATGTTTTTGCCATGTTCACATGCTTGCAATTGTATTTTCTGATCCCTTTTGGTTCAAGGTCACTAAGGGACTTTTATTAAGTGCTTTGAGTAGCTTCATGTAATGCCTTTCTTTGCCATGTTAAGTTCCTGTAGCATATAGTTTTCATGCTCCAAAGTGTGCTACCTGATGTTAAATTCCAGACTTGTGTTAATTTCACTAAGTCTGAAACCTGTTTACCATTTGCATTTTTGCCATGCTTGTTTGAACCTGTTAATGGATGAATTATCCATAGCTCAGTGTTAATCTTTTGTCAAGCATCATGATTCGATCCCTGCCATGTATTTTGTCGTCATGTTTGAGTGCTGTAGCATATTTATCTTGATGCATTTAGATGACTACTTGCTGTTTATCGTAGACCGGTGCCATATTTGTTTTGCTTGCCATTTCCAAACCGTGCATCTGATTCCGGTGATCTTTATATCGATTTCAACCGAAATCACCTCACCTTTCCAGTGACACTCTTGGATTTCCAATTTGAGGCCAGGTTCAATCATTCCTTGTCAAATCTTGCATATGCATCACATACCGCATCCCGCATAGCATACCATGTTTGCATCATGTTGTTGCAGCATTGCACGTGGTTGATTGTGTTCCTTTCGCTTGTTTGTCTTGTTTGGGTAGAGACGGGAGACGAGTTCTCTAACGAGTAGCCCGTTGAGTTTGCTTACGAGGATCAAGTCAACTCTGACAACTTTGCATGTAAGATGATCATACCCTCGAAATCACTTCTATCTTTGCTTGCTAGATGCTCGCTCTTTTGCTATGCCTATGCTACGATGCCTACCACTTTCTTATCGTGCCTCCCAAATTTCCATGTCAAACCTCTAACCCACCATGTCCTAGCAAACCATTGATTGGCTATGTTACCACTTTGCTCAGCCCCTCTTATAGCGTTGCTAGTTGCAGGTGAAGATTAGAGATCGTTCCTTGTTGGAACATTGTTTATTGTTGGGATATCATTATATTATCTTGTTATCTTAATGCACCTATATATTTGGTAAAGGGTGGAAGGCTTGGCCTTTTTTCCTAGTGTTTTGTTCCACTCTTGCCGCCCTAGTTTCCGTCATATCAGTGTTATGTTCCTGGATTTTGCGTTCCTTACACGGTTGGGTGATAATAGGAACCCCTTGACAGTTCGCCTTGGATAAAACTCCTCCAGCAATGCCCAACCTTGGTTTTACCATTTTCTACCTAGCCTCTTTTTCCCTTGGGTTTTCGGAGCCCGAGGGTCATCTTTATTTAAACCCCCCCGGGCCAGTGCTCCTCTGAGTGTTGGTCCAAACTAGAGCCCTGTGCAGCGCCCCCTCGGGGAAACTCGAGGTTTGGTTTTAGTTGTATGGAGCGCTCATCTGAGTGTGCCCTGAGAACGAGATATGTGCAGCTCCTATCAGGATTTTTCGGCACATTCGGGCGGTGTTGCTGGATTTGTTTTACCATTGTCGAAGTTGTCTTGTAGAACCGGGATACCGAGTCTGATCGAAAGGTCTGGGAGAAGGTTTATCCTTCGTTGACCATGAGAGCTTGTGATGGGTAAGTTGGGACTCCCCTACAGGGATTTGAACTTTCGAAAGCCGTGCCCGCGGTTATGGGCAGATGGGAATTTGTTAATGTCCGGTTGTAGATAACATGAACCTTAACTTAATTAAAATAAATAAACTGCATGTGTTACCGTGATGGTCTCTTCTCGGCGGAGTCCGGGAAGTGAACACGGTGTTGGAGTAATGCTTGACGTAGGTTGTTCTATAGTTCTTCGTTCGTGCTTTGCCTTCTCTTCTCGCTCTCTTTTGCAAATAGGTTAGCCACCATATATGCTAGTCGCTTGCTGCAGCTCCACATATTACCTTGCCTTGCCTATAAGCTTACATAGTCTTGATCGCGAGGGTGCGAGATTGCTGAGTCCCCGTGACTCACAGATTACTTCCAAACCAGATGCAGGGACCGATGATTCCATTCCAGATGATGCGCTTGAGCTCAAGTGGGAGTTCGACGAAGACTCACGCCGTTACTATGTGTCTTTCCCTGATGATCAGTAGTGGTGCCTAGTTGGGGCGATCGGGACCATGTCGCTTGTTGGGGTTGATCTTTTATTTTGGTACCATAGTCGGACCATGAGTGTATTGGATGATTGTAATGCTATTCATGTACTTTGTGTGACGTGGAGAGTGTAAGCCAACTATGTACCTTTTCCCCTATTATCTATTTTACATGGGTTGTTGTGAAGATTACCTTACTTGTGACATTGCTTTCAATGCAGTTATGCCTCTAAGTCATACTTTGACACGTAGGAGATATAGCCGCATCGAGGGCGTTACATCATCATTCTTATACGGTGGGTCACGCCACCACCAAAAGTTGAAATCCCTCAATTGTTCATATTCTTCAACTTTGCATTGTCTTCACTGCTTCCGTCGTTTTTCTTCATTGGCTATATATATATATATATATATATGAGTTTATGTCCTCTACAGCATTCACTTATTGTTAATTCTTCAAGTTGGTTTTTCTGCTAAGTGAATGTGATCGGACCCTTCCCCTCTATGCTATACTCAACCCAATCTATTCACAAATTCTTCATGTGCGTTCTATTTGAAACTCGTTCAAAATCTTCACTGTGTCCTTGTCAGCTGAAGAAATTGTGAACGGAACTTTAAAACCTATCTTATCTAAATTTTCAGCTTTGCCGCTCAAACCGTTCTGCATCCCACAATATACTTATCCACTCACCCACGATCTAACACGAGCTCCACTTCTCACTACGTGGGTGACACATGTCATGCGAATGAGAAGGGTCAGGGGCACGTTCGTCCAATTTCTTCGGGCGAGCAGTTTTTCACCGTGGCTATAAATACCCCTCCTTCCCTTCCTCACTTCTTTTACTCCGCTCGACCTCTCTCTAGCTCGAGCTTCTCAAACCCTAGCGCCGCCGCTACTTCATCGCCGCCAGTGAGGAAGAGCTTCACTGGCTCGACCTTGTCACCGACGTACTCGTGCCGACCACGGAAATCTTCACTCCGCCGCCGCCGTAGCCGTCTTCCTCCGCCGAGTTTGGGCGTGGAAGATCTACACAGACGAACTTCATCTCTACACCTCACTATTCGTCATGTTCTTCATCCAGGGTAATTAAAAGTTACTTTTACTGCCCTTGTTGATTCGAATGATTATCTACAAAATCTTCAAAGATGTTTTTCTTCATATCTTCACACACTAAACACCTCACAAGTTATATGTTCTTGATTCGTTTCTCTAAGAATCATTTTTCTTCAAGATTCCTCAATTGTGTGGATCTTCGATCTATAGAACTCTGGAACCTAAGAGAAAGAACGCTTAGTGAAATTCTTCAAGACTCATCTGGTCAAATTCCTCAAACTTGTTCTTTTTGAAAAACCCTCTGAGAACGCATATGCCCTCTCCAAATTCCTCGCGACTATACTCTGTTCACGGGTACACATGTCAGCTGCTGAATCACTAGGTTATCATCAACTTAACTCATTTGCAGCGTTCCTCGAAGAAAAGTTGCATACTTCTTCAGAGAATTCGATTGTTCAAATTCCTCAACTGAAGAAAATAGCTGATGGTAAAAAGCCACAGAAAGGAGGAAAGAGGCCCGAGGTCAATACAGCTTTTGAAATCCCTGATGCAATATATGCTGGGTACTGCACACCTACTGAGGAAACCAAAAATGAGCGCAAGGTGCGTATTCAGAAGATAGAGAGGAGATGGGCTAGAGAGTGGAGGGAGTACAGATATGTCACTCCCAAGTATATGAAGAAATTCGCACTCAATCCTCCATGCCCAAGACCTCCATTGGCGCCTGGCCAAATAGCTGATCCCACCAGCCTCAAAGCGGTGAGGACTATCCTGATGAATGGGCCAAGCGCCAAGCCAAGTTGGCTAAGAAAGCCATAGAAGCAGTGAGGAAATTCAATGAAGACTATGCTGCTGCTGCCTCTGCTGAGGCCTCTGCTGTCAAGCCGAAGAAGGCTATGTCAAAGAAGCCTGCGCGCAAGCCAAGTGCTTCACCAACAATGCCCTCAAGGCCAATTTCCTCAGCAATGCCCTCATGGCCAGAATCCTCAAAGCCCTCACGGCCAATTCCTCATGCTGCTCCTGCTCCCCCAAAATCCTCAGCTCCTCCAAAGTCCTCAGCTGTTCCAACAAAGTCCTCAGCACCTGTGCATCTCGCCTCGTGCCAAAGGACTGCAGGCATCTCCATTGCCTCAGGTGTCTCAGCTAGTTCCTCAACTGCACCAAGTTCCTCAGCTGGCCCCTCACTGCTGAAGACAAAGTCAAATGATGGACGCAGTCCTTGACAAAGTCCTCAGAAGAAGCAGGCCGCTTTTCAAGTGTCGTCTAACAAAGACGAAGCTGATGATGATGAACTTACAGAAATCATCAGAGATAGGCAAGTCCGGGCCACTAGAGCCAAGGGAAAAGAGGTGCCACTGCTTTTGGATCCCAAGTTGATCCTCGAATACATTGATGTTTGGCACAAGGACCCCAACACTCCCATGCCTGACTTCAAGCTGACTCCTGGCCAAAGTCACATGCTGACCCACTTCATTCAAGAAGAAAAGTGGAAATTTGAGAAGGCCAGGCAGATCAAGAAAGCTCAGTACAAGAAAGAGTGCTATCTGAAGAAAAACGTTGTCTCTATGACAACTGAAGAACTTGTCACTATTCAAACTGAGATCAAGAAACTCAGTGATGACTTTGACGCATATCGCGCTGATTGGCTTGGAGCCAAGGTTCGTTTTGTGAAACTTGTGGATAACTTCACCTCAAATGTTGCATCCCCAACGCAACAGGAAGTTCCTCAGGCTGAAGCATCTGCTCAGCCAACTGAAGAACATGCCAGCACCACTGATGAAAATCAGGCTGCTGAAGAAAATGTGAGTTCCAGGGCTGATGTATGCATTCCAGCCGCTGAAGAAATTGCCAGGGCATCCACTAGTGGTGCGCCTGAATAAAATGAAGAAAATCAACCAGATTCCTCTACTCCTCCTGCGCCTACACCAACTCCAATCCTTCCATCTGTATCAGATGTGAAGAAGACCAAGGCTGTAGAGCATGCAGCAGTTAAGAAAAGGAAAGCATCAGATGCTTTAGATTCTTCAGCTTCGAAGAAGATGAAGCCTATGACAAGTTCATTTGCTAATCCCATTGATGTTGTTCCCATCTCAACCAGGCCATCAAAGGACCTTGTTCCTTTTGATGAAGAATATGTGATCCCCATCAGTTCTGATGAAGAAACTCCTTATGCTGCTTCGTCTGAGTAGTTGGATGAAGAAATTGAAGTGGATGCGATCCCTTCAACACATGTCATCTCCTCGCCCATGCCTCAGTTCACAGCTGAAGAGGCTGGCGTTGAAGAAATGGAAGATGAAGATGTGGACGTTGGCTGCTCCACACCCGTAATTAGTGATGAATTCTGGGAAAGTCAGCATCCAAACTCTCCAATGTTCACACCGTTGCAGAAAATACCTCAGTCGCCTGCACAAACTGTTCAAATGGGCTCTAAAGAAACTCACCCCACTTCATCTGTACATGAGGAAATTCCAGCCACTAGCACTGAAAACTGCTGCTGCTGAACAACTGAAGACGCAGACTGCCACTGAAGACGAACCAGAAATTTCTCAGCCTGAAGAACCAGTGATTGAGATTCCTGAGGTCGTGATGCAACTCACTGACACTCCTCTGCCCAAGCCAAAGGATCCATTCTCATGCAAGCAAAAGTTCAAGGCTGATGACTTCTTCGGCAAGCATGTATTCTTTGAAGAATACAACCCCTATAACTCTGCTCGCATTACGAAGAGGCGTTTCTGGACTGCTAGTCAAGCAAATTTCTATTCCTCAGTATTGTTCAACAAAGAGAAAATCTTCTACCATGAGCACATTCCTCAAATGGATATGGAATCTCTGCCGTGCTTTGCACCAGTCCTTAGTGTTCTTCACGATGCTGGACTGTTAAACTTTTGCTCTGACATCTATGATTGGAATGAAGAACTGATTCTTCAATTTTACGCAACGCTGCACATCACAGGAGATTCTGAAGATGTGAATTCATGGGTGCTGGACTGGATGTCTGAAAACACTCACTACATTGCATCAGCCTCTGAATTGCTTCGTGCCTTACCACTCAGTCCTCCCCTTGAAGAAGCTCGTTGCATCTATAGTGAACCTGAGCTTACAAATCGTTACATGCAGGTGGTGATGAAACCTTTGAAGCCAGGTCAAGCACCAAGAACCAAATTCCTCGTGAAGGAATTGCTTTATGTGCCTAGAACTTTCTATCATATTCTTACGAGGACAATGAGTCCTATCAAAGGCCACGACTCATCTGATGAGGAAATTGTTGGCATCATGAAGAATCTAGTATTCAACATCGTTCATGGAATTCCTGTCAATTATCACGATTTCTTCATGAGGACTCTGGCAAATGTTGCACTATCTCCGTTTGAGCTGAAGCCTTATGCACCTTGGATTATGAGATTCCTCAGGACAAGGTCTTCACTCAACTACAAAGCTGATTTCCAGAATCACCTCAGCTACTTGTCCCCGATTGAAGTCCTCAAGCAGACCTATTCCTCGGTTGATGGAAAGGGCAAGGCACCAACTGTTATCGATGAAGGAATTCGTCCATTGGATGGTCAATTTCGCAAAGCTGCTTCTTATTCCACCAATGATGACTCTGCCACACATGACTCTGCCAATGCACCCGAGTCCACTCCTCAAGCCACTGCTCCGCACGTGATGACTGACCGTGAACTTCTCCTTAGTCTTCACCAGAAGGTGGATCGAAATCACAAATGGGTTAAGCGTCAGTTTGGTTCATTTCTTCACAACATGACTGCTACACACAATGCAGTGAAGAAAAACCATTACTACCTCCATCAAGTCTTTGGTCGCACCTGGGCAATCCTGTCACATCTGTATGGTGAAGACGATCTGAAGAAAATGGGTGAGCGAGTCCTGGATTAGGGGGTGTCCGGATGGCCGGACTATACCTTCGGTCGGACTCCTGGACTATGAAGATACAAGATTGAAGACTTCGTCCCGTGTCCGGAAGGGACTTTCCTTGCCGTGGAAGGCAAGCTTGGCGATACAGATATGTAGATCTCCTACCATTGTAACCGACTCTGTGTAACCCTAGCCCTCTCCGGTGTCTATATAAATCGGAGAGGTTTAGTTCGTAGAGAGAACAACAATCATACCATAGGCTAGCTTCTAGGGTTTAGCCTCTCTGATCTCGTGGTAGATCTACTCTTGTACTACCCATATCATCAATATTAATCAAGCAGGACATAGGGTTTTACCTCCATCAAGAGGTTCCGAACCTGGGTAAAACATCGTGTCCCCTGCCTCCTGTTACCATCCGGCCTAGACGCACAGTTCGGGACCCCCTACCCGAGATCCGCCGGTTTTGACACCGACATTGGTGCTTTCATTGAGAGTTCCTCTGTGCCGTCGCCCTCAGGAAGGATGCCTCATCCCGTCTTTAAAGACGGCACCATTGCTAAGGGAGCTTTGGCTGTCGGCCAAACTCTCCGGCTAGGCGGTTTCCTTATGACCGCCTGTTCGGCTGCAGCGCCGACGATGACCTCTCGGGTCATCGAAAGCAATCTTCATGTCAGCTCGGAATTCACCGAGTAGCTAGATCCAATGGAGCTCTCTTCCCTAAACGAGCTCTTGGATAGCATCGCCGCCCTGGGAGTCGCTACGGATTATGACCAGATTGGGCCTAAACCCGATCTGAGAGAGATTAACTCTCCCAGATCACCCATCACGTTGCCGTGGTAGAGGGATAGTGCGGCGACCCTTCATCTATCTTAAGGACTAGCTATGTCCGGATTCCCGATCCCTCCAAGCCGGATACCCGCGGAGGGGAGGATATCACTCAAGACCTGAACTTAAAGTCAGGCGACGGACTAGATTCATTGGGCCGCATCCAAGAATCCCAACGTCCGAGTTCGGAAACTCCTTGGCCCCTGGGTCTCAGATTGGGTGAGGTTTCGGATTTGATTCCACCCACCCACCCATACATAAGCGATCTATCCCAAATTAGGCAAGAGCCCGAAGAAACAGTACATCATTACTGGGCCAGATTCCTCCTGGTTATGAACAGGATAAAGGACTGCCGCGAGGAAGACGCAATTTCATTCTTCTGCAATAATTGCACGGACAAGGGAATCCTCAACGCCATAAGTCGCCGTGATATTACATGCTTTGCTGACTTGGCGGCCATAGTACGAAGGTATTGTGCGATGGAAAGCGCCTGGAAAACCGAAACAAAATTTTGGGACAATCTGGCCTTGAATACAAACCCAGTCCGAAATAAAAGGGTGCATCATCGTCAGACACCCGGGTTCAATACCAAAAAGAAAAAGCCCTCTACAGGGCATGGAACCGTACTGGAAGGATGGCTTGATGGACCCTGTAAAATTCACAGTGCAGAAGGCGCCAACCAACTGACAGCCTTAGAGCATGTTGGATACTCCGGCAGGTGGCAAAAATTGGCAAAGATCTTCTAATTCCAGAAGCCACAGAAAGCCACCCCAGAGAAACCAGTACGGTATTAACAGTCTTCGAGACTTTCGCATCAAATAATATGCGAAAAAGAACACTCCGCGGCCTTGCCGAAGTCTACCAAGTAGCAACAATAAACCCATGGAGTGACACGGCTATTACTTTTAACGCCAGTGACGAACCTAAATTCCGAACAGCCCAAGCACCAGCCGCATTGGTCCTCAGTCCAATAGTGGACGGCTTTCGTCTTACCAAGGTACTCATGGATGGCGGCAGTGGATTGAACCTCATTTATGAGGAAACCCTTCAAACAATGGAAATAGACTGGAACCGCATTGAGCGAAGCAGCACAACCTTTAGAGGAATAATCCCCAGTCGGGAAGTGTGCTGTACAGGAAAAATCACACTAGATGTGGTGTTCGGCACGCCGGATAATTACAGGTCCGAAGAGGTTACGTTCCAGGTGGCCCCGTTCAGTAGCGGATATCACGCTCTGCTTGGGCAGGAAGCGTTTACAGTCTTCCAAGCAATACCCCATTACGGGTACATGAACCTCAAGATGCCCGGGCCTAACGGAATCATCACTCTCGTTAGTGATCCGGACATAGCACTACGCGCCGAAAACAAGACAGCCGCACTGGCCCTCGAGGCGCTATCCGAAGCCCTAGCGGCTGAGGAACTGACTGCGTTGCGCTCCACGGTGAATAGGGACGATATGATACTCGATAAAAGATCCAGGTCCACCTCCTTTAAACCGGCGGACGAAATAGTCAAATTCCAGGTCCATCCAACGGACCCCAATAAAACAGCTTCCATCGGGGCACAGTTAAACCCTGATGTAGACGCCGCACTGCGAGAGTTCCTACGAGAGAACTGGGACATTTTCGCCTGGCACCCTTCAGACATGCCAGGAATCCCACGCAGGCTGGCCGAACACAGCTTAAATATCCTAAAAGGATTCAAGCCAGTCAAACAGGCTCTTCGGCATTTTTCCGAACCTAAGAGACAGGCCATGGGAGAGGAACTAGCCAAGCTATTGGAGGCCGGATTCATCAAAGATATCAAACATCCGGACTGGCTAGCAAACCTGGTGATGGTACCAAAGAAGGACAAATCCTGGCGCCTATGCGTTGATTTCAAAGACCTTAACAAGGCCTGCCCAAAGGATCCCTTCCCTCTCCCCTGCATCGATCAAATTATCGACGCTACCGCAGGACACGATTCGTTGTGTTTCCTCGACGCATACTCCGGCTACCATCAAATAAAGATGGCAGAGTCAGACCAAGCCGCAATGGCATTCATCACACCATACGGCCCATTCTGCTTCAACACAATGCCCTTCGGGCTCAAAAACGCCGGCGCAACATATCAGTGCATGATTCGGACATGTCTGGCAAACCAGATCGGCAAAACAATGGAGGCATACGTAGATGATGTGGTCGTTAAAACAAGACATGTCGAATCTCTAGTAGACGACTTGAGGCTAACATTCGATAACCTCCGAACATACGACATCAAGCTCAACCCGGAAAAATGCGTTTTCGGCGTTCCAGCCGGAAAGCTCTTGGGCTTCATTGTATCCGGTAGAGGAATTGAAGCAAATCCAGCCAAAATCCGAGCTCTGTCACAATTGGATATCCCGAAGGACCTCAAACAAATACAAAAATTAACCGGATGTGTGGCGGCTCTAAGCCGCTTTATCTCCCGCTTAGGAGAAAAGGCCCTACCCCTTTACCGCCTCCTTCGGCACACCGAACACTTCGAGTGGATGGATGCAGCCACGGCCGGACTCGACGAAATAAAAGCCATCTTGGCAACAAACCCAGTCCTGGCCGCGCCAAACATCGGTGAACCAATGCTATTATACATTGCAGCAACCCATCAGATCGTAAGCGCAGTGCTCGTCGTCGAACGAGAAACGGACGGACACAAATTCCCCCTTCAAAAGCCGGTCTATTATGTGTCCATTGTCCTTATTCCGTGCAAGTCATGGTACCCGCACTATCAAAAGATTGCGTACATGGTATTTATGGCATCCCGGAAGCTGCGACACTACTTTCAAGAGTGTTCAATAACAGTAGCCTCAGAAGTGCCACTTAACGATATTATAAATAACCGCGACGCGACGGCCCGGATTGCAAAATGGGCCATTGAGCTCCTCCCGTTTGACATAACTTACAAGCCATGGCGAGCTATCAAGTCGCAAGTTTTGGCCGACTTCGTCGCAGAATGGACGGAGGCCGAACTCCCTAAAGAGTATGGCACATATTCAAACTGGGTCATGCACTTCGACGGCTCCAAAATGTTGGCCGGTCTAGGGGCTGGCGTCGTTTTGACGTCCCCCACAGGAGACACGGTTCAATATGTACTCCAGATAATGTACACAGACTCCAACAATGCAGCCGAATATGAGGCCCTTTTACATGGTCTCCGGATGGCAGTATCCATGGGCATTCAACGCCTAGAGGTTCGCGGGGACTCCAACCTCGCAATATCCCAAATAAATGGAGACTTTGATGCCAAGGATCCAAAAATGGCAGCTTATCGCAACGCTGTCCTAAAAATGTCAGCTCGGTTCGAACGGCTCGAATTTCACCATATAGCCCGGGAAAATAATCAGGCGGCAGATGTCCTGGCACGCATCGGCGCAAAACGCGATGTAGTCCCCCCCCAACATCGTTTTGGAAAGGTTGTTCAAGCCGTCCGTAGTATGGGAAGGGGAACCTGGCAATAGCAGCTCAGACCCAACCACACTGCCCGACACCGAACACTCTGACACAATTGGAGGCTCTGCCAATGAAATAACACCTTCAGCCCATGTAATAATGGCCGTCATCGCCCCGTGGACAGAACCATTCCTCGCCTACCTTACCAGGCAGGAACTCCCTGAGGACCAAAATGAGGCACGCTGCATAGTGCGGTGATCTAAAGCCTATAAAGTCCATGAGGGAGAGCTTTATAAGAAAAGCACTACCGGAGTCCTTCAAAGGTGCATCTCCAAAGAGGAAGGGCGGAACCTCCTGGCTGAAATTCATGCCGGACTCGGCGGACATCACGCTGCAGCTCGGTCCCTTGTAAGCAAGGCCTTCCGTACAGGCTTTTATTGGCCGACGACCTGGGCAGACGCCCAGGACTTAGTCCAACGATGCATCGGTTGCCAGCTTTTTGCAAACCAAAGCCATATGCCACCCACCGCCCTCCAAACTATCCCCATCACTTGGCCCTTCGCGGTCTGGGGGCTTGACATGGTTGGACCCCTTAAAGGCGGAACCCACAAGAAAAAATACTTACTGGTCATGGTGGATAACTTCACCAAATGGATAGAAGCCAAGCCTGTTAAGACGGCCGAATCCGGACCGGTGATAAACTTTATATCCGGGGTTGTACACCGTTACGGCGTCCCCCACAGCATCATCACTGATAACGGCACGAACTTTACGGCCGATGAGGTAAAACTCTGGTGCAAAAACATGGGCATCAAGCTCGATTATGCTTCCGTCTATCACCCACAAACCAACGGCCAGGTCGAACGTGCAAATGGTCTTATCATGAGTGGCATCAAACCCAGATTAGTGCGGTCCCTTAAGGAATCTAATACACACTGGGTAGAGGAGCTCGACTCCGTACTCTAGGGGCTGCGGTCCATGCCGAATCGCACCACCGGATACACACCATTCTTCATGGTGTACGGCGCAGAGGCAGTTTTGCCCTGCGACATAATTCATGACTCACCTCAAGTGCGCATGTACGAAGAAAGAGAAGCCGAGCCCGATCGGCAGGACAGTTTGGACGCCTTGGAGGAAGAGCGTGATGTGGCAAAAGCCCGTTCCGCATTCTATCAACAGCAGGCTTGAAGATACCAAAGCAGAGAAGTACGGGCCAAAAATTACAACATTGGCGAATTAGTTCTACGCCCGCCGGAGAAGAAAAAGGACAAACTCAAGCCCAAGTGGGAAGGTCCCTTCATAATCGACCAAGTCCTAACTGGTGGAGCGTACCGCCTACGAGATGCATCAGATAACCGACTCAAGCCGAACCCATGGAACGCAGCTCATCTATGAAGATTCTATGCCTAGCGCCGGACTCTATGTTCGTCTCCTTCCTCTATCCATTTTTTATATTCTTTCTGTCTTACATTTCTCTCCTTCTCCTCTCTCTCTCTCTTATAGCCTCCAAAGGCTCATAAAGTGACGCGCTATCCGTGGTCATTAAACCTAGGGGCTTCTTTAAATAGAAGCTTATTATACGGGCTTCATGCCCAACACATGTGTCACACTTCCGCATGTACCTTTTATTCGCCATTATATGCATTGATATGACATAAGTTTTGGCCAAGCTGGGTTGCCTGGCTCCTGTGCTTACCCCTACGTTCCCAATTGTTCGGCTAGGTGGTAAAGGGAGCACCTCTGCGATTGTTACTGCCGGGTCAGCCGGATGTGTACCTCAGACTGGGTGAAGCCGAAAGCTAGCGTTCTTAAGGGAATATTTGGTCGGTGAACTAAAGATGATCTTTTCTTCCACTTATTTATCTATACGCCCCAGATGTTTTTCCTGCGTCTCTTTTCGCAGAATGGACATGCACTTTAGGGCATGCCTCCCAGGGAAAGGAACCCCTAACGGAACTATTCTCCCTGGAAGATGTTTCTTACTAACCATGTAATATAACATAAATAGTTGGGCACTTGTCTGTTCAAGCACTAATGACCCCTACGCCTGGTCTCCATGCATACCCCGGTTCTTATATAACCGCGAGGGTATTCGGACACACTCCGGACCGTCAGGTCCCGAGGTTGAAGCGAAAAGGTCGGCCATGACAAACGATCTACAATCCGGCTAGAAGGCATTACACATGTCAATTAAAATTACATAGTCAATCTGACTGATTGTAGTCCTCTTCAATTCCATCTAATAGGCTGTCTAGTTTACAGTCCTGTTGGGAATACTTTGCGGCCAACTCTACTTGGCCGTATACTAAGCTCACAGGGATCTCCTTCCCATCAGGCCCTACGGGTCCGACCTCGGCCATGTGGTTTGGGTCAGCCTTCGTGTATCGCGTCTTCACCATGGCCCAGGCCTCCCAGGTGCCTTGACGGCAGGCTTACATCTTCCACAATCAGAAGCGCTGCCGCGCTCCCTCCAGCTTCTCTACAAGCTCTCCAAGGCCTTCGGGCATGGAGACGGACGTCCACAAGGCTTGGGCGACGCCTCGCATCACCTGCCGAACTCGCTCGTGCAGTTGTGGGAGCCCGGGAAGAAGGTCACCCGTAGAACCGGGCATTTCCTTTGCAGGACGACCTGTCAGCATACCTACAGGCATTACTCTGTTAGTCGACTTCCTCGCCGAACTCTTTTTTTTCAAAGTTCGTTCAAGCACTTACTATATATGCCGCGTCGAAGCCGCTAATTCTCCTTCACGGAGTCCAATAGCTGGGCACGAACGTCCTTCAGTTCCATGCCTAGCTTGGTGTTGGCATCTTGGAGATCGTTCTTCTCCCACCTCACCTTTGTCAGCATGCTATCACCAGCCTTTAGCTGGCGTCGGAGTTGTTGCACTTCCGGATTTAATCCGGCGCCATCTGCAATTTCATTTGTCAGATTTGCACCCACACCGCACTTCTCAAAATACTTATCTTTCGAAGAGTATATTACCAGAGGGGGTCTCCTTGGGCTCCCCTGCCGCGGCTAGTGCGGCCTCAAGTTGGGCTTTGCACTCTTCCAGCTCCTGGGACAGCAGGGTATTCTTTTCTGTAAGAACCTGCATAACAGATGATCCTTACATCAGTTATTCTAACTGTTTCAAGTCTCGGGGGCTACTGGTATACATATATAATTACCAACATTTTCTTACCCATATGTCTTTCACATACTGCTCCGTGGCTCTGGCTAGACCATTTTGAGCGGCACGGAAGTACGCGTCTCCCAAATTGAAGGCATCCAATGCCTCTTGGGAGAAACAAGCGTCGCGAAGAACTGTCCGGAAACGCCTGTGGTTCATGGAACTCTCCACCTCGGAATTGGTGGCAGACAGCCTGTCTGCATCCTCCGTCGGAGGAGCGTCCGGTGCGCGCCTCGTGTTCGCCTCCGCTTTCAGACCAGGCTTTGGAGCCTGGCTGGTGGAGGCGCGATTGGCAGCCTCTCCGGATATAGTCCGGCGAGCTCTCTTCGTCCTGAAGAGAGCACGAGTGTCAATATGCCTCGAAGGAGTAACACCTGGGAATAAGGTGGCGCGCTATACCTTTGCGCTGGTGCCTCGGTCCATACCACACTTCTTTTTAGCTCGCGGGGCCTTGTCGCCCCTCGTTGGCTAGTCGCCGCAGGCTCGGCCTCCCGTCTCAAGGACCTCCCCTGCAAAACACGGTTGTCATATGGTAATCGAAAACACGCAAGGACAGATCCCTTTTCAAAGTGCTGAGACTCCGGTCCCAGTTACCTATGAGGTTGGGAGTAGCCCTGGATAATCGGCCGTAATGGCCACCAAGGCGTTGTCCCTGCTCAATTGATGAAACACTCCATCAATCAGCTCCACAGATAAGTCCGGATCCTCTTGAGAGGCCGGGTCGAGGGACCGTCCCGGATCCTTGGGTTGTGGAGGAGGGCTATTTATTTCTTTAACAGCCTGACGCAGTTCCCGCGTTGAAGTCGTTAGACTGAAAATTTCACGATGGGAATATAAAACGAGTGGGCAAGTAAAAGTGTCCACTTACCCAACTCGGGGGATTGTACATAGAAAATCCACCCCGTGGGTTGACACGGAGAAATTCCTCCTCTTCTCCCTTGTACAAAGAGGACAAGGTATTTATTAGAGCGGCAGCCGAATCCGGCCCCTTACGGCCATAGCGGGTGGCGTCGTCCTCCCCGTTGAAGTCCCACATGGGGCGGCCTCTATACTGAAGCGGCTGCACCCCTCACATGATGCATGCGGCCATGACCCCGATCATGGTCAGTCCGGAATGAGCTAACAATCTTATCTGGCCCATCAGGTAAATAACGTCCCTGTCGCTTTCCCTCTGAGGGCTCCGTGGACGCCAGCTTAGGCGCTTCTTTAGGGGAGCACTATCGAACTCAGGGAGGCCGATCCGGACAGGATCCGGTAGCGGAACGTCCTCTATATAAAACCATTCCGAAGGCCAGTCCTCAGACGCCTTCTTTGGGGTTCCGGATAGATATCCAGTCCCGGCGATGCGCCACACTTCGGCTCCGCCCACTTGATATATCGACCCCTCCTTAAAGCGGGGCACAGGGCAGAATAGCCTTTTCCACAACGCGAAATGAGCCTCGCAGCCCAAAAACAGCTCGCAAAGGGCTATGAAGCCTGCGATATGCAATATGGAGGCAGGTGTGAGGTTGTGCAGCTGGGGGCCATAGAACTCCAGAAGCCCCGGGAGAAACGGATGAATTGGAAATCCAAGCCCTCTTATCAAGTAAGGGGCAAGGCATACCCGCTCTTCTTTGGAGGGATTGGGGGCGCTCTCCGCTTGCTCTCCGCCATTATAGGTGGCAAGTCCGGCTCGAACCGGGACCATATAGGCCGGGGGAGAAATCCCTAGGTCTGGAGCTTCACTAGCTCGCTGTGCGGGATGGATCACTTCTTCCAATCTCCAGGCTGAGGGCTGGAAGGGCGAGAGGATGAGCTACGGCAGCTGGCCATGATAGAATGGACCTCTGTCGGATACGCTCTCATGAATACTCGCGGAAGGGAGAAGGTGTGGTTTGGATCTAAATCCTCGTCCCCTTGAATAGACGGCTCATTCACACGGCTAGGGGTGTAAATATAAAAACACCCTGACTTTTCGTATTCGTTTGACACGTGGAAAACGGCCATTATTGGGCGTAGAAGCCAAGGAGCACTACATTTACAAGAAACCGGACACTATTTAACAGGTACACGGAATTTGGAGGAGAACCCGCCTTGCAATGCCGAAGACAATCTGCGCGCCGGACTCGTCGTCATTGAAGCCTGGTTCAGGGGCTACTGAGGGAGTCCTGGATTAGGGGGTGTCCGGATGGCCGGACTATACCTTCGGCCGGACTCCTGGACTATGAAGATACAAGACTGAAGATTTCATCCCGTGTCTGGAAGGGACTTTCCTTGCCGTGGAAGGCAAGCTTGGCGATACGGATATGTAGATCTCCTACCATTGTAACCGACTCTGTGTAACCCTAGCCCTCTCCGGTGTCTATATAAATCGGAGAGGTTTAGTCCGTAGAGAGAACAACAATCATACCATAGGCTAGCTTCTAGGGTTTAGCCTCTCTGATCTCGTGGTAGATCTACTCTTGTACTACCCATATCATCAATATTAATCAAGCAGGACGTAGGGTTTTACCTCCATCAAGAGGGCCCGAACATGGGTAAAGCATCGTGTCCCCTGCCTCCTGTTACCATCCGGCCTAGACGCACATTTCGGGACCCCCTACCCGAGATCCGCCGGTTTTGACACCGACATTGGTGCTTTCATCATGGGCGTTTTTTTTGTTAAGTTACAACTCTCGTTCTTCTGAGACTTTATTGGATCGAGTTGTAAACTTAAACCCGATGGTGCTCTGATACTTTTGATATGTTTTTCTGCATGCGTATTCCTCATATATTCTAATGCACGCATGCTGAATTACATCAGTCACCATACTTCGTCATGCATTTCAAATTCTTCATTGTGATATGTCAAATGCGTGTATGAATTACAAGATATAGGGGGAGATCTCCATGATTCAACTCTTCAAGTGTGCATTGCTTCAAAAGCAAATTCCTCACTATGCACATCTTCAGGGGGAGTTATTCTATATCTTGCAATCAAATTCCTCAATATTAGTATTTACACTTCATATGTTTATCCCCGTTGAAAACTTAACCTATATTGTCATCAATCACCAAAAAGGGGGAGATTGTATGTGCATCTAGTGCCCCTTAGTGATTTTGGTGTATTGAAGACTTATAGGTTAAGGGACTAATGCGTTTGTGAGTGTACACAGGTCTATAAGTCTATGAGGAGTTTGATATTTATAGAGAAAGTCGATCCCTAAAAATGAAGTTCTTCGACTGAAGACTTTGGATTTCTGAAGACTTTCTGAAGACTTTGAAAGTGAAGAAATTGGTGTGACCTTGAAGACTTGGTATTCATTCGAGGAACATGAAGCGTGAAGACTTTTGTTTTCGTAGTTTCATTTTCTCTTTCTTGAGTCATAGGAAATGCCGTATTGTTAAAGGGGGTCGAGGAAATACTAAGGAAAAATTTCCATGTGATGCTCAACTCAAAATCCTACACCTACCAATTCCTTCGAGTGAAGCCATTGGAAATCTCATACAGTTCGGTCAATTTCTTAAGTGACAGAGACGAAGTTCTTCTAGTCTCTGAGGAATTTGTTCTGACTGAGGAGTTAGGAATTCGCCAGTGTGGATTGCCTACACAGTGAGGAACATGATAGCCCTGAGGATTTTGCTACTCAAAATTCTGACCGTTGTTGTGCTATGCGCCAGCTGTCCCAAAATATCTATCCACCTAACGGTCATATCATTGAAGGGCATTTATGTCTTATCATGTCGGGCTGCTCCCAAGGCTATAAATAGCTGCCCCTACAACCACTAGCTGGTTGGCTGCTCCGAGAGAAACTAACACTTGTCATTTGAGAGCAACCCATCCTCCGAGGACTTCGAGAGAAAATCATCAAGTGAGGAAAAACTAAAAACCCAAACCCAAACACCTACAAACCCCAAGTGATTGAGCATCACTGAAGAGATTAATCCTGCGTGGATCCGACACTTGTTACCTTTGAAGACTGTGCTTCTTCCAGATGGTTAGGCGTCATGGTCTAGAGCATCCAAGAGGAATTGTGGATCGCCGAGTGACCAAGTTTGTGAAGGTTTGGAAGTCGCCTGAAGACTTACCACAAGTGATTGGGCGAGGTCTGTGTGACCTTAGCTCAAGGATAATACAGTGAGGACTGGGTGTCCTAAGCTGCGTGTTCAGGACTGGGTGTCCGGGACTGTGTGTCCTCGAGTTTAAATACTCAGCCGCTCCAACCAGACGTACAACTGAGACAGCAGTTGGAACTGGTCTACCAAATCATTGTCTTCACCAAGCTTACTGGTTCTATTTCCTCAACTCTTTCATTTCCTCATAACTGTGTTGTGAGCTTGTTCATATCTGTGTTTGAAGACTTTGACTGAAGACTTTCTCAATTTCCTTAGTTCAATTTCTTCAGTCTGATTGTCTTCATCCTGCGTTATCCCGTGCTTACGCTACCTGTACTCTGTGCCTGTCTTCATTTCATCATGATGACCATGCTTGTATTCTGTTATGGTTACTTTTGAGTACTTATTCCGCTGCTAGTAGTTCTTCATTAAGGAATTTCCTCACCAGCAAATTCCTCTGTGAAGAATTTCATAAAAATCGCCTATTCACGCCCCCTCTAGTAGATATAACGCACTTTCAATTTTAGCACCATAGAATCTGCTCCTGCAATAAAATAAAGAACGTCCTAGCGGTGTATCGCTAGACGGGTTATCTTTCCCAACAACATTGTTTATAACCATGGCTAAGTATAAAACATAACCATATACAATGTAAGATATATCATACCTGTGATATTTTATCACACTGCTGGTTTTAGCAAGCCGGTATAGTAAGGGTGATAACTCATAACTTGAATACTGGTAATCATCATCTGTTTGCTGGTTTATGAACGGGCCCAGGCTAGATCAAAAAACACCGGACAATAGTTTTCTGCTTGCTGGTGACTTATAGTCAAAGGCCAGGACGGGTTAATAAGTATAGATAAATCATACTCATAAAACATTATAAACCAAAAAAAATCAAAAAGGATTTAAATAATCATAATTATGGTGTTGCACTCATCAAGAGGGTTTAAGCTATGGTTTGGATATGACCAAAGCCCCCAAATGATTTCCCTGGTGGCCTTATGCCTATCAAGAGGTGTAGCTATGGTTCGAATACGACCAAGCCCCCAAGTGATTTCCCTGGTGGCCTTACGCCTATCAAGAGATGTAGCTATGGTTCGAATACGACCAAGCCCCCAAGTGATTTCCCTGGTGGCCTTATGCCAATCAAGAGGTGTAGCTATGGTTTGAATACGACCAAGCCCCCAAGTGATTATGTGGGTTGTGCCCAAGGGGTACCTATGTTTGAGCTGTGTTGTGCAACAGACTCTCTTTGGTCCCTTTAATCCGGGCATTAAGCCTCAAATAGACCAGAGCTATGCTCATATGAAGTTATAATATTGGCTTGATAGCTGGATTACCAAGGTAACCAGAGTTGTGCTCTTAAAATATGGGCTTTATAGCCGGATTACCGAGGTAACCAGAGCTGTGATCTTATGATATGGGCTTGATAGCCAGATTACCGAAGTAACCAGAGCTGTGCTCTTATGATATGGGCTTGATAGCCGGATTACCGAAGTAACCAGAGTCGTGCTCTTATGATATGGGCTTGATAGCCGGATAAAAAACTCATTTAAAAGAATGACAGAGGCCCCACATTAGCAAGGATGCCGGTTTATTATATCAATCATAATATATACATTGTCTAAATATGTACATAAGGGGAGCCTATAGCTCAAGTGTAGTATGGCCTAAGCTGAGCGATATTCCAAGGCCGGCGGGTCTCCTCCTCCGACGTGCGTGAGTCCTTGTGGTCTCGAACATCGACAAGGTAATATGACCTATTGTTTAGATTCTTGCTGATCACAAAGGGTCCTTACCAAGGTGGGGATAACTTGTGCATATCAGTCTGATCCTGGATGAGCCTGAGCACCTGATCGCCTTCTTGAAAAGTTCCGGTTTTAACCCGGCGGCTATGGTAACGGCGCAGATCTTGCTGGTAAATCGCCGAACGAGCCGTTGCAATGCCATGCTCTTCATCTAATAGGTCAAGCGCTTCCTGACGTGCTTTTTCATTGTCAGCTTCAACATAAACCGCCACGCGGGGCGAGTCATGATGGATGTCACTAGGGAGAACTGCCTCTGCTCCATAAACCATGAAAAAGGCGTATAACCCGTAGACCTGTTGGGGGTGGTATTAATGCTCCATAACACGGAAGGTAACTCCTGGACCCAAGAACCTGGCGTCCTCTGCAAAGGAACCATAACCCGTGGTTTGATACCTCTCAAAATCTCTTGATTGGCTCTCTCAGCTTGACCATTAGACTGGGGGTGAGCCACTGATGATACATCAAGCCAGATATGCTCACGTTGACAATAATCTTCCATAGCTCCCTTGGAAAGGTTAGTGCCACTATCAGTTATAATGCTATGTGGAAAGCCAAAGCGGAAAATCACCTTCTTCATGAACTGAACCATCGTTGCTGCATCACACTTACTCGCTGGCTCTGCCTCTACCCATTTAGTAAACTTGTCAACTGCCACCAAGAGGTGGGTCTTCTTATCCTTGGATATTTTAAAGGGCCCAACCATATCCAGTCCCCAGACTGCAAACGGCCAAGTAATTGGAATCATCCTTAACTCCTGAGCCGGAACATGAGCTCGACGTGCAAATTTCTGACAACCGTCACACCTTCTGACCATGTCCTCAGCACCAGCATGAGCCGCCAACCAATAAAAACCGTGATGAAAAGCTTTGGCCACCAGAGATTTTGAACCGGCATGATGACCAAAGTCCCCTTCATGGATCTCACGTAGGATCTCACAGCCTTCTTCAGGAGACACGCAATGCTGAAATGCCCTTGTGACACTACAATGATGCAACTCTCCATTGACAATAGTCATTGACTTGGACCGCCAAATTATCTGCCTGGCCAAAACTTCATCCTCAGGTAACTCACCCCGGGTCATATACGCCAAATAGGGAACTGTCCAATCCGGGATAACATGAAGAGCTACCACCAACTGAGCCTCCGGGTCAGGGATAGCCAAATCCTCCTCTGTGGGTAACTTGACCGACGGGTTATGAAGGACATCAAGAAAAACATTGGGCGGCACCGGTTTATGTTGAGAACCCAACCATCTTAAAGCATCCACCGCTTCATTCTTTCTCCGGTCCACATGCTCAACCTGATAACCCTTGAAGTGACCAGCAATAACATCCACCTCCCGTCGATAAGCTTCCATGAGTGGGTCTTTGGAGTCCCAAGTACCTGATACTTGTTGAGCTACCAAATCCGAGTCACCAAAGTACCTAACCCGGCTTAAGTTCATCTCCTTAGCCACTCGAATACTGTGGAGTAAGGCCTCATATTCAGCTGCATTGTTAGTGCAAGGAAACATTAAGCGGAGAACATAACACAATTTATCACCTCCAGGCCGTTGAAGCTAGCACAACTCCAGCCCCCGAGCCCTCCAATTGCCTGGACCCATCAAAGTGAATAGTCCAATATGTGTTATTCGGCTTTTCGTTCGGCGTCTGCAACTCTGTCCAGTCATTGATGAAATCCACAAGTGCCTGGGACTTGATTACCGTACGAGGCATATACTTTAACCCGTGAGGTCCAAGCTCAATGGCCCACTAGGCAACCCGGCCAGTTGCTTCCCTGTTTTGGATTATATCTCCCAAAGGAGCAGAACTGACCATAGTGATGGGATGACCCTGAAAATACTATTTAAGTTTCCGGCTCGCCATGAAAACTCCGTACACCAGCTTCTGCCAATGTGGGTATCTCTGCTTGGACTCAATGAGAACCTCGCTAATATAATAAACCGGCCGTTGAACCGGATATTCCTTGCCTGTCTCCTTTCGCTCTACCACAATAGCGACACTGACAGCCCTGGCATTGGCAGCCACATATAGCAACAATGGCTCTTTATCAATAGGAGCTGCAAGGACAGGTGGCTCGGCTAACTGCTTTTTCAAGTCCTCAAATGCCGCATCAGCAGCGTCACTCCAGACAAAATTGTCTGTCTTTTTCATCATTTGATATAGAGGGATAGCTTTCTCCCCCAACCGACTGATAAACCAGCTCAACGCTGCAATACGACCCGCCAGACGTTGAACATCATTGGTACACACCGGTTTAGCCAGAGAAGTAATTGCCTTAATCTTTTCTGGGATAGCCTCAATACCCCTGTTAGACACCAAAAAACCCAAGAGCTTGCCTGCCGGTACACCAAAGGCACACTTAGCCGGGTTCAGCATCATCTTATAAATTTGGAGATTATCAAAAGTTTCCTTCAAATCATTTTTCAACGTCTCCTCTTTCCTGGACTTCACAACAATATCATCCACATAAGCATGAACATTGCGCCCAATCTGAGTATGAAGACAATTCTGCACACAGCGCTGATAAGTCGCCTGGGCACTCTTGAGCCCAAAAGGCAGACACATAGCAGAAGGCTCCAAAGGGAGTTATAAAAGTTGTCTTCTCCTGGTCCTTAACTGCCATCTTGATCTGATGATTAGAGTAAGCATCCAGAAAACTCAAACGCTCACAACCCGCCATAGCATCGATAATCTGATCAATACGAGGGAGGGCGAAAGTATCAGCCGGACAAGCCTTGTTTAAATCTGTGTAGTCCACACACATGCTCCAAGTGCCATTCTTCTTAAGTACCAGCACTGGGTTAGCCAACCACTCAGGATGAAACACTTCAATGATAAATCCAGCTGCCAGGAGCCGGGCTACCTCCTCACCAATAGCCTTACGCCTTTCTTCATTGAAGCGGCGGAGAAACTGCTTGACCGGTTTAAACTTAGGATCAATATTAAGAGTGTGCTCAGAGAGTTCCCTCGATACACCTGGCATGTCAGAAGGTTTCCATGCAAAGATGTCCCGGTTCTCACGGATGAACTCGATGAGCGTGCTTTCCTATTTCAGATCCAGATTAGCACTGATGCTAAACTTCTTGGATGAATCGCCAGGAACAAAATCAACTAACTTGGTTTCCTCAGCCGATTTAAACTTCAAGGCCAGATCATGCTCTGCAGTTGGCTTTTTCAAAGAAGTAATATCTGCCGGAACAATATTGTCCTTATAAAATTTCAACTCCTCTGTTGCACAAACCGACTCAGCATAAACCGCATCACCCTCTTCACATTCCAAAGCTATCTTTCGGCTCCCATGTACCGTGATGGTCCCCTTATGACCTGGCATCTTGAGCTACAGATAAACATAACAGGGTCTTGCCATAAACTTAGCATAAGCTGGTCGTCCAAACAGGGCATGATAAAGGGCTCTTGATTTTCACCACCTCAAAGGTCAACGTCTCTAATCTAGAATCATGATCATCTCGAAAAGCAACTTTTAGGGCTATCTTACCAACTGGATACGACACTTACCAGGCACCACTCCATGGAAAACAATGTTTGACGGTTTAAGATTTTTATCCGTCAAACCCATACGACGGAAGGTGTCATAATAAAGGATGTTAATGTTGCTCCCTCCGTCCATGAGCACCTTGGTGAACTTATACCCTCCAACCTGAGGCACAACCACTAATGCCAGATGACCCGAATTATCAACCCGGGGCGGATGATCCTCTCGACTCCACAAAATGGGCTGCTCAGACCAGCACAAGTAATGGGGTACTGCCGGTTCAACGGAGTTCACTGCCCTCTTATGAAGCTTCTGATCCCGCTTGCACAAACCCGAAGCTTGAACCGCCACCACCGTAACCTGGACCCTGTGAACCGGATCCTGGACCGCCTCCCGGTCCATGGTTACTTTGAAAAATATTTGAATTCTTGAACTCCCTCATGATGTAACAATCCTTCCAAAGATGAGTAGACGGTCTTTGATGTGTACCATGCTTCGAGCAGGGCTGATTCAACATATGCTCAAGATTAATGCCTGATCCTCCGGTCTATGGGGGCGGTCTGTCCTTACGTCCCTAGCCGTTATTCTGCGTATTGGTATTTGCCACAAAATCCAGGTTGCTATCAGCCTTGCGCTTACCATTACCTACCTGATTCACCACCGGGTTATGTTGCTTCCCTTTCGTGCTGCTGCTCTTCTTTCCCTTTCCCGGCTTGTCATCATCAGACTCAGGATCTTTGGTACTATCAGAGTTAGCATACTTAAGCAGAGCAGCCATAAGTGTCCCCATGTCATTGTAGTGACGTTTGAGCCACCCTAATTTCTGCTTGATGGGCGTAAAATGGTAATTTTTCTATAACGTCAAGACAGCTGAATCAGCATTGATCCGGTCTGACGAGTGCAGTATCGTTGAAACCCGACGCACCCAATGGGTTGTTGATTCTCCTTGTTCCTGGACACAGGAGGCCAAATCCACAATTGACATGGGCTTCTTACACGTGTCCTTGAAATTCTGGATAAACCTGGCTTTTAACTCGGCCCATGACCCAATGGAGTTAGTCGGTAATCCCTTCAACCAAGTACGAGCCGTTCCTTCTAACATCATGGTAAAATACTTAACACATGCAGCCTCGTCAACATCCAACAGTTCCATCGCCATCTCATAACTCTCAATCCATGATTCAGGAGGTAAATCGGCCGTGTAGTTGGGTACCTTACGGGGACCTTTGAAATCCTTGGGCAACCGTACGTTACACAAAGCCGGGGTCAAACACAGCACACCCAAAGACCTGAAAGTTACTCCTATCTCGACCGAAGCCATCAGATGAACCGGAGAAGGCTGACGGGCCACGTACTGCGCCGCTAACTCGGCCTCTCGATGTGCTCTCCCTTGGTCCACCATGTTCTGAGCACCGGCACCACCGCCTGCCGGGTTATGGCCACGAGGCGGATTACGATTATGCGCACTACCGGACACGGCTGGCTCATTAATATGTCTGTTGTATCTCTGGCTTGGGCAGGGGGTGGAATGAATCCTCTCACGGCTGTATGAATAAGCCTGCTGTTGAGCCCAGGCTGTCTGAAGGAGCTCTCTAGCCCATCGCGTCTCAACCGCTACTGGGGACTCGCCTTAGACTGGGAGAGCTACCAAACGTGAAGCGGCGGCGACCATGTTATCCAAGGGGTTAGAGTAATGACCCGGCGGTGCTGGCACATGATGCGTCGTCGGTGCATGGTGCGGCGGGTTATCACCCTGACGAGGTGGATTCATCATGCGCGGTTGAACCGGTGCCCCTGTTCTTGGTGCTTCAGTCCGGTTTATCACTGGCTGGTTACTAGTCCCTGCTCCGGGCGTGTTGAAGAGGTTTCTCGGCTCGTAAACCAAAGGTAGGCGGGTCTGATGCCTTCTCCTCATGACATCATTCGACGCGTTATGATCTAACATAAGTCGGAAGGATTCTGATTGAACTCGCTGCGCCTCAGCCTCCAACTCGGCCCGCATCGTGGCCATCCTTATATCCTCGGCTGCCAGGTCTTCCTTGGCTTGAGTTATCTGGTCTCTCAACTTGGCAATTTCCGCATTATGTTCATCCCGGTTTGTCGCACTAACCTCGGTCGTCATTAGTGTTGCTAAAGCGTCAAGTAAACCGGACAAGACTTGAGCCGACGGGCACGCATGGCCTCCTGCCCCGGCTGCTGTTGCCGTTGCTGACCCAGAGATTAACGCCGCCGCAGTTGAAGAATTTTGCCCTGGCTGTGTACCGGCCATAAAGATTGCAACCCGGTTTAGTGGCTCGTGTGGATCCGGAATACTGTTGCCATCGGAATAGCCCCCAAGATGGCCGTCTTGCAGTTGGTACAATGACTCGGTCTCTCCAGTAGATGACTCGCCATCGGAGTAAACGAAGGTTTCACCATCAGATACCGATCTATCCTCAGATTCTGCCCCATGGATGACTCCCACGAAGGCACGCTTGATGGCAGGCTGACTCCGGGCGGGTCTCGCATGCTGAGCCGTCTCGATGATGTCGGTGCAGATGTCCGGCTCAGGGCGCGGTTCGCCGATCTTGCAGATGAATACGTGAAATCCGCCGAAGGGGACCCGGTACCCGTACTCAATGGAGCCGGCCTCGGGGCCCCAGCCTGTGTCGTCAATGTAGAGCTTGCCACGGAGACTCTTGGTCATCCAGCCCACGACGTATCCCTTGAGCCCTTTGAAGCTGCCCTTCAAGAAATCGAAACCATCGTGCGATAGCCCCACAGTTGGCGCCAACTGCCGTGGAAACGTCACGACAGATGTTCTAGTGTGAGGACTTAGTCGTGAGGCCATCGCGTTGAGGTTAGCTTAAAGGGGTTAAACAGGACAGAGGACATGAGAGTTTATACTGGTTCGGCCCCTTACGATGAAGGTAAAAGCCTAGTCCAGTTTGTAGTTGGTAATGCTAGGGTTTCGATGAACGGGGAGCGAATATGCTCGACCCGGCTCTCGATCTCTTGTTTCCCGTCCCTAAACCGTCGCCGGGTCGTCCCTTTATATACACAGGTTGACGCTCGGTGGTTTACAGACTCCCAGCCAGCTCATAAACATGTCCAGCTCGGTTTCTACCTTTTCTTATCTTACAACACAAGTTATACATCTTATGGCAGTTTATATCTATGGGTCATAATCCGCCTTTGGGCCTTGGGCCCTCTTGTTAAATCTCCATCGTAAAGCGTCGTACTCCTTGTCCTCGTGGGCTAGGAAAGGAACAACTCACTATGAGTATAATCCGGCCCCTCCTGGGCGGTTTATACTCAATAGTTATATCCCCAACAAGAAACGTTCTTACCTACACATCAAAAACCACAACGCGGTATAGTGATTGCATTTTGATCTTCAGAAAGAACCCTATTCATTGAATCTGATTCAACTAAAGTTGGAAAAACTGACACCCGCCAGCCACCTGTGTGCAAGGCACGTCGGTAGAACCAGTCTCATGAACGCGGTCATGTAATGTTGGTCCGGGCCGCTTCATCCAACAATACCGCCGAATTAAGAAACAACTAGTGACGACAAGTAATATTGTAGCGGCCCGACCCAAAATGGATCGAAGTCTCTGTGCTTAAGTGTCGTCCCTGGATCGGTATGCTGACACACACAGTACTCGAGGAATTATAACAGAGTTCAATCACACTTTATTACATCGATGTTCTCAAAAGAGTATTTATTACAATAATATGGCCAAAGGCCATCTAAATAAAAATAACTGCGGAAGCTTCAAAGGTGAATGAGTCCATCCAACTCCACGGCAAACTGAGTGCAGAACAACGACCTATCGCACCTTTAATCTTCGTCAGAAAAGTCTGCAACATGAAACGTTGCAGCCGTGTAGGTCAGCACATGGAATATGCTGGCAATTTCACACCATAGAATAATAATAAATGAAAAGACTATCTCTATATGCAAATTTAGCTCGTGGAGGCTCTAAGTTTTATTTTGCATAGAGCTAATTTTACCCTACAACAAAGGAATAATTTTTTTACTACTAAATTAAAATGCCAGTATTGAGAAGGTTCCTCCAATTCAATCCCAAAATTCCCAAGTTATTAGTAACCCAATAATTTCATTAAATAGAATGATGAGATCAACCAATAATTCCCTTCTAGATACTCAAGTTGTCCATAACCGGGGAAACGGCTAATCATGATTAGTTTGTACACTCTGCAGAGGTTAGGGCACATTTCCCCGCAAGACTCGACCACGTTCATGATCGGAAGATCGAGACATAGCCTTTCTGAAGTATTTCCTCCAAACCCTGGGTAGACCGGTACACCTACTTTCCCCTACACCCGCTAGTCTACCATGGAAAAAGGTCACACAACTTACTCAGCTATGCCAGAGCCCATAATGGCTTGTGGCTGCACACGGAAGTTTCTAGGCATGAAATATCTTATGATCCCTTTGAGCCTCAGTGGCGGACCTAGGGTAATCAAACGGGTACTCCGAGATTCCCCTTGGGCAAGCACTGGTTACTCCAGGTGCCCCAAACAATCCACCTAGATGTGTATTAAAGTTGCCACCTTAAGTTGTCCCAAATTATTATCTCTCGCAACTTGCATGAATCTCACATACCAATCCCCGTCTACAAGCATGACTAAGCAATATATGACATAACGAATATTTCCGGGGTCATCAAAGTCGTAGGTTCCTACCACATGAACTACAAAGCATAACCACATGTTCCCAATCCTACTCATGCAATCTTTGAGGGTGAAACTAATGCATAGTAAAACTGGGTATTGGAAAAAAATATGATCAAAGTGTGAACTTGCCTAGCTGATGATCGTTGAACTCTAAAGATTCGTAGTAGCAAGCTTCGCACTCCGGATGATCTAGCGTAAGCAAGCAATAACATACATAAGCATACAAGCAAAGATCCAAAAAGAAAACAAATGAAAGACTTCGAAAAACTCCAAAACATCCAAATAAAGTTTCTGTACAGAACATAATTTTTATAGCAAAAAAAATAAATGGTTTTGGTTTTAACAGAAAGTACACGTTACGAGCTTCGATTTGCAAAAAGAAACACCTAAAACGGAGTTACGAAACTCGAGACACGGCCTAACGAAGTTTGAATTCAGATCTGTTTGAATCAAATTTTAAAATTTTCAAAAATATTTTTCGTTTGGTTCTATGGATAGAGGGGATTTTTATGAAACCGTAGGAAAAATAATCAACTAACTCGGATCTATAGACTAAAAGATACGCTAAAAGAAAAATCGGACAGAAATCTGAAATAGGAATTTTTCTGAAAAAAAACTAATTCCGGCTGGCGACAAATGGCGCTCTATGGTTGGCTGGGCGGGTGTTTGCTACTAGATTAGGAGAG
This sequence comes from Triticum urartu, assembly GCF_056163025.1. NCBI lineage: Eukaryota > Viridiplantae > Streptophyta > Magnoliopsida > Poales > Poaceae > Triticum > Triticum urartu. The sequence continues at coordinate 233,095,949 of NC_141875.1, forward strand.
GGCGCCCGATCTGTAACATAGAAGGTTTTTTTACTGGAACAAACTAGAGCGTACACGTACACTTACAGAGAAGTACGTGAGGAGATGGAGGCGATTGGCCGTGGTGGTGGTGGCTCCGGCAGTCGTGGGCAGCGGCGGGGTGTCTAGGAGATGCGGTGGAGAGTGGCTCGTCCGGTGGTTAAGTCAGTGAAGATCGGTGACGATGAACGGTGACAAAACCAAGCGATCAAACTCGCGAACTCCGGGTGCTCCGGTGAAGACAACGTGGTCGGTATGGCCTCTGTAGATGGAGAGGGATCAAAGGACCTTGTCAAAACGACTGTAGGGATCAAGAGAAGTCGGAACACAAAAGGATAAGGCTTGGGATGGCTCACCGGCGTCGGAATCTGATGATGAACTGCGGCTTCTGAGGCGAGATTGGAACGTCGAGTGCGTCGTCTAGAGATGGTTTTGGCGTGGATTTTCGACAGAATCGGTCGGGGAGAGTCGTGGCTATTTATAGGACTTGTTTCTTGGACGTGAAGTGGGCTAGAGAATTGATTTCCAGGAATTGGAAACGAAGGGGCTTCGGGAGCCATGTACGCATACGTTTCTGTTCGTGGGAGAGGAAGAAGATGAGGTGTGCGGGGCCCAGGTGCAGAGAAAATAAGTCAACGAGGGAGAGAGAGGAGTCAGGCGGGCGAGGGGAAATCATGCGATGGCGCTTGTCCTGTTTTTTTATTGAAGCACATGGACGCTGCTGGTGGCTCTCGCTCGCTGGTGGCTGGCTGGGCGATCGGCCTGCCTGGGCTATGGCCTTGCTGGCAGCTGGCTCGGCAGACTGGCTTGGCCTGGTGGCTCCATTTTTAAATAAATACGCTTTCTTTTTGACAGAAGCAATTTAGGGCATACAAATACAATAAAATAACTCCTAAAAATCCCAGAAAAATTCACATAGATATATGGTCTTATATATGACCTTGTGAACTTTTATCTGGCCTAAGATGCAAGTTTTCAAAAAAAAACTTTTTGCTATGCTAATAAATTGCAAATAAAACTCAACGAAAATATATTTTGATTCCAAATTCAATTTCCAATATTTTACTTCTATTTTTGAAGAAGTCATTTTATATTCTCTCTTTATTTTATTTTTTTGATATAATGGAAATGAATTTTGGTGAAACCAAATTTGATCCAAATCCCAACTTCGAAAAAAATTCAAAATTGGTTTTTAGGGAAACTTCCAACTCTCTCTTTTGGTCCTTAAGTTGCTCAAAGTTCCTTGGATCAAAAATCAAATAAAAGAAATGGCGTAAAAATGCATAAATCATGGATGCATATGAATGATCTATTATAAACATCCAAATTGAAAATTGGGATGTTACAAACCTACCCCCCTTAAGATGAATCTCGCCCTCGAGATTCAGGTTGGCTAGGAAAAAGGTGTGGGTGGTCCTGTCGGAGGTCTTCTTCTTGTTCCTAGGTGGCTTCTTCCTCAGTATGATGACTCGATTGAACCTTGCAAAACTTGATGACCTTGCTGCGAGTAACCCTGCTTGCAGTCTCGAGAATCTTGATGGACTTCTCCTCATAGGTCAGATCACTATCCAACTGTATGGCATCCAGTGGCACTGTATCTCTCAAATGAATATCGGCCATCTCCGCATGGCACTTCTTCAACTGGGAAACGTGAAACACATCATGAACTCCTGACAAGGCTTATGGTAATTACAACTTGTAGGCAACTTCACCCATGCGTTCTAAAACTCTGTACGGCCCCACAAACCGTGGTGCTAACTTTCCTTTGACTCTGAATCGTTTAACTCCTCGAAGTGGCGACACACGCAGAAATGCTCTATCTCCGACTTCATAGGTTACCTCCTTGCGTTTAGTATCGTCATAACTCTTCTGTCTAGATTGGGCTATTTTGAGTCTATCACGGATCAACTTGAATTTCTCCTCTGAATCTCTAATTAAATCTGGCCTGAATAATTTATGGTCTCCAACTTCATCCCACATCAATGGTTTCCTGCACCTCCCTCCGTACAAAGCTTCGAAAGGGGCCATTTTCAAACTAGCTTGATAGCTGTTGTTATATGAGAATTCTGCGTAAGGCAAATTATCATCCCAACTAGATCCATAATCTAGCGCACAAGCTCTCAACATGTCCTCTAGAATCTGATTGACTCTCTCGGTCTGCCCATCTATCTGCGGATGAAAAGCTGTACTGAACTCCAGCCTGGTACCCAAAGTTTCATGTAACTGATGCCAAAACTTTGAGGTAAATTGTGTTCCTCTATCTGATACAATGGTCCTCAGAACTCCATGCAGACATATGATCCTGGTCATGTATATCTTGGCTAACTTAGCACTTGTATATGTGGTTTTCATGGGGATGAAATGAGCTACCTTAGTCAAGCGATCAACCACTAACCAAATAGAATCATAGCCTGATCGGGTCCTGGGTAATCCTGTAATGAAGTCCATGCCAAGCTTGTCCCACTTCCAATCTGGTATCGGCAAAGGATGAAGTAATCCTTCTGGTTTCTGGTGCTCTGCCTTAACCCTCTGACATAAGTCACATACTATGACATACTCGGCAATATCCTTTTTCATACCTGTCCACCAGAAACTTTCCTTCAAGTCCAAATAGATCTTGGTGTTGCCCGGGTGTATTGAATAAGGCGAATCATGAACCTCCTGAAGAATCAATTTCCTGATCTCTGGGTCATTTGGCACGTAAATACGCTGCTCAAACCATATGGTTCCATGTTCATCCTCACGAAATCCTTCTGCCTTTCCTTGGTTCATCCTTCCCTTTATCTCCACAATACCTTTGTCTAACTTCTCGGCTTCTCGAATATTTTCCAACAAAGTGGACTGAATTTCCATTGCGGCAAAAAAACCTCATGGTACTATCTCCAATCGAAGATCTCTGAGATCATCAATTAACTCCTGAGGTAATCCTCCTACTGTGAGGGTATTAACATAGCTCTTGCGGCTCAATGCACCTGCCACAACATTGGCCTTTCCTGGGTGATAGTGCAATTTCATGTCATAATCCTTTATGAGTTCCAACCATCTTCTCTGCCTGAGGTTCAACTCCTTCTGCGTGAAGATGTATTTCAAACTCTTATCATCCGTGTAAACATCACAATGATTTCTGATAAAAAATGTCTCCAGGTCTTGAGTGCGTGCACTACGGCTGCTAACTCCAAATCATGTGTGGCATAATTCCGCTCATGAGGTCGAAGCTGACGTGAGGCATATGAAACAACTCTTCCTTCTTGCATAAGAACACCTCCAAGTCCCTGACGAGAAGCGTCGCAATATACTTGGAAATCCTTGCGTATATTCGAAAGAATTAGCATTGGGGCTGTGACCAAACGTTTCTTCAGCTCCTGGAAACTAGCCTCACATTCCTCAGTCCAATTAAACTTGGTGTCTTTATTCAATAATTCTGTCATGGGCTTCGCGATCTTGGAGAAATTCTCAATAAATCTCTGGTAATATCCTGCGAGTCCATGAAAACTATGTATCTCTCCGACTGAGGTGGGTGCCTTCCATTCAGTGACGGCTTCAACCTTTGAGGGGTCTACTGCTATTCCTTCTCCTGATATAACATGTCCGAGATATCCAACTTCCTTCAACCAGAATTCGCACTTGCTGAACTTTGCGTATAACTGATGTTCCCTGAGCTTCTCGAGAACCAAGCGCAAATGTTCCTTGTGTTCTTCTTCATTCTTCAAGTAAATCAATATGTCATCAATGAATACCACAAAAAACTTATCCAAGAACTCCATGAATACCTTATTCATCATACTCATGAAATAGGCAGGGGCATTTGTCAAACCAAAAGACATGACTGTGTACTCATAAAGTCCATATCTCGTGGTAAAGGTTGTCTTGGGTATATCCTGTTCTCGAATTTTCAGCTGGTGATATCCTGATCGAAGATCGATCTTTGAGAAAACTTTTGCTCCTTGTAGCTAGTCAAACAAATCATTGATCATCGGCAGAGGGTACTTGTTGTTGATCGTCACCTCATTCAGCGCACGATAATCTACCACCATTCTCAAGGATCCATCCTTCTTCTCAACTAGAAGAACTGGGGCTCCCCAAGGTGATGAACTCGGTCAAATATAACCTTTCTCCAATAATTCCTTAATCTGCTTCTTAATTTCCTCCAGATCATTTGCAGGCATCCGGTACGGTCTCTTGGATATTGGTCCGATGCCTGGTAACAATTCAATCAAAAACTCTATGTCCCGATCCGGTGGCATGCTGGGCAATTCCTCGGGGAATACATCGCGATAATCCTTCACAACTGGTACTTCCTCCTGAACAACTCCCGAAAGAGAATTCACTTGAGTCCTCCTTGGCGTATGCCTTGACACATACTTGATTCGTTTCCCCTCTGGGTGGTGAGAAGAATCGACTTACGAGCACAATCAATATTCCCTTCATACTTGGATAGCCAGTCCATGCCTAGAATTATGTCCAGTCCTTGTGATTCTAGGATGATGAGGTCTGTGGGGAAAACGTGTCTCCCTATGGTCAATGGCAACTGAAAACATCCCCGACTAGCCATATACTCTGCTCCTGGGGAACTCACTAACATAGGTGACTTAAGGGCTACGGTCGGCAACTTAAACTTACCCACAAACCCCCTTGATATGAATGAATGTGATGCACCAGTGTCAAAAAGAACAAGGGCTGTAAATGAATTAATCAAGAACTTACCAACAATGGCGTCAGGCTAGTCATAAACTTCCTCCACATTGACATGGTTCACCTGACCTCTAGTGAAAGGATTGGGCTTCTTTCCAGAGCTTCCATTACCATTCCCGTTCTTGGCCTCAGGGCAATCGGTGGCGTAGTGTCCGGTCTTCCCGCACTTGAAGCAGGTAATGTGGCTCAGATCCTTCTTTGCTGGTGTAGCGGGGTTGGAGTGATGCTGATTGTTGTTTCCTCCATTCCCATTGCCATTCCTATGGCCATTATGGTTATGTCCATTTCCTCCATGATGAAAATTTCCTCCATGGTTATGGTGAGTGTGTCCACCATACTTGTCGGATCCTGATCCATTATTTCCCGTGTATGGGGTATAGCGGGGCTTCTGCTGAACTCCAGAGTTGTACTTTCCATGTCCGTACATCCTCTTGCGATTCTCCACCTGCTACTACTTGCCTTCTAGAATGAGAGCCTTGTCGACCAACTCTTGATAATTGTTAAAGGTAGCCACAGTCAACTGAAGTCCCAGATCATCGTTTAGTCCCTCCAGAAATTTTTCCTGCTTAGCGGCATCATCAGCCACGTCTCCGGGAGCATACCTGGATAACTTGCTGAATTCCTCCACATAATCACCAACAGAACGATTTCCTTGGCGTAAGTTGCGGAACTCACGCTTCTTCAGACTCATAGCTCCGGCTGAAACATGTGCGGTACGGAACGCCTACTGGAACTGATCCCAAGTCACATTGGCTATGGGGAATGTGGTGGTGTAATTCTCCCACCATGAGGCTGCTGGTCCATCCAGTTGATGTGCGGCAAAGTGCACCTTCTCAGCATCAGTGCATCCTGTGGTGGTCAGCTCTCTTACGATCATGCGAAGCCAGTCATCTGCAATGATCGGCTCCATGCTGCTAGAGAACACTGGTGGGTTCAACCTCAGGAAACGGGTAAGGTTGTCGACCGGGGGTGGTGGCGGTGGGTTGTTGTTGTTCTGGTTCTGATTCTGGATGAGTAGTTGCATGAGGGCATTCTGGTTCTGGATCAACTGGGTAAGTTCTAGTGGGAATTCTGGGTCACATCTTGGAGGCATCTGTTAGGTTTAGAGTGTTGGGGAACGTTGCAGAAAACAAAAAATTTCCTACAGTTTCACCAAGATCCATCTAGGAGTTCATCTAGCAACGAGTGATTAGATGCATCTACGTACCTTGTAGATCGCGAGCGGAAGCGTTCAAAGAACGGGGATGAGGGAGTCGTACTCGACTTGATTCGAATCACCGAAGATCCTAGCACCGAACGGACGGCACCTCCGCATTCAACACACGTACGGAACAGCCATGTCTCCTCCTTCTTGATCCAGCAAGGGGGAAGGAGAGGTTGAGGGAGATGGCTCCAGCAGCAGCACGACGGCGTGGTGGTGATGGGGCTGCAGTACTCCGGCAGGGCTTCGCCAAGCACTATGGAGGAGGAGGAGGTGTTGGAGAGGGAGAGGGAGGCACCAAAGATCAAGGTAATAAGTCCTCCATCTCCCCACTATATATAGGAGGGCCAAGGGGGGGGCGCCGGCCCTAGGAGATCCAATCTCCTAGGGGGGTGCGGCCAAGGTGAGGAATCCCTCCTCCCCAAGGCACGTAGGAGGTGCCTTCCCCTCCTAGGACTCTTCCCTCCTTGAAACCCTAGGCGCATGGGCCTCTTGGGGCTGGTGCCCTTGGCCCATGTAGGCCAAGGCGCACCCCCTACAGCCCATGTGGCCCCCCGGGGCAGGTGGCCCCACCCGGTGGACCCCTGGGACCCTTCCGGTGGTCCCGGTACAATATCGGTGACCCCGAAACTTGTCTCGATGCCCGAAATAGCACTTCCTATATATAATTCTTTACCTCCGGACCATTCCGGAACTCCTCGTGATGTCCGGGATCTCATCCGGGACTCCGAACAACATTCGGGTCACTGCATATACATATCCCTACAACCCTAGCGTCACCGAACCTTAAGTGTGTAGACCCTACGGGTTCGGGAGACATGTAGACATGACCGAGATGCTCTCCGGTCAATAACCAACAGCGGGATCTAGATACCCATGTTGGCTCCCACATGCTCCTCGATGATCTCATCGGATGAACCACGATGTCGAGGATTCAAGCAACCCCGTATACAATTCCCTTTGTCAATCGGTATGTTACTTGCCCGAGATCCGATCGTCGGTATCCCAATACCTCGTTCGATCTCGTTACCGGCAAGTCACTTTACTCATACCGTAATGCATGATCCCGTGACCAGACACTTGGTCACTTTGAGCTCATTATGATGATGCATTACCGAGTGGGCCCAGTGATACCTCTCCGTCATATGGAGTGACAAATCCCAGTCTTGATCCGTGTCAACCCAACAGACACTTTCGGAGATACCCGTAGTATACCTTTATAGTCACCCAGTTATGTTGTGACGTTTGGCACACCCAAAGCACTCCTACGGTATCCGGGAGTTACACGATCTCATGGTCTAAGGAAAAGATACTTGACATTGGAAAACTCTAGCAAACGAACTATACGATCTGATGCTATGTTTAGGATTGGGTCTTGTCCATCACATCATTCTCCTAATGATGTGATCTCGTTATCAATGACATCCAATGTCCATAGTCAGGAAATCATGACTATCTGTTGATCAACGAGCTAGTCAACTAGAGGCTTACTAGGGACATGTTGGTGTCTATTATTCACACATGTATTACGATTTCCGGATAACACAATTATAGCATGAATAAAGACAATTATCATGAACAAGGAAATATAATAATAATGCTTTTATTATTGCCTCTAGGGCATATTTCCAACAGTCTCCCACTTTCACTAGAGTCAATAATCTAGTTACATTGTGATGAATCGAACACCCATGGAATTTTGGTGTTGATCATGTTATGCTGTAGGGAGAGGTTTAGTCAACGGATCTGCTACATTCAGGTCCGTGTGTACTTTACAAATATCTATGTCTCCATCTTGAACATTTTCACGAATGGAGTTGAAGCGACGCTTGATGTGCCTTGTCTTCTTGTGAAACTTGGGCTCCTTGGCAAGAGCAATAGCTCCAGTGTTGTCAGAAAAGAGCTTGATCGGCCCCGACGCATTGGGTATGACTCCTAGGTCGGTGATGAACTCCTTCACCCAAATTGCTTCATGTGCTGCCTCCGAGGCTGCCATGTACTCCGCTTCACATGTAGATCCCGCCACGACGCTCTGCTTGCAACTGCACCAGCTTACTGTCCCACCATTCAAAATATACACGTATCCGGTTTGTGACTTTGAGTCATCCAGATCTGTGTCGAAGCTAGCGTCGACGTAACCCTTTACGACGAGCTCTTCGTCACCTCCATAAACGAGAAACATTTCCTTAGTCCTTTTCAGGTACTTCAGGGTATTCTTGACCGCTATCCAGTGTTCCTTGCCGGGATTACTTTGGTACCTTCCTACCAAACTTACGGCAAGGTTTACATCAGGTCTGGTACACAGCATGGCATACATAATAGAACCTATGGCTGAGGCATAGGGGATGACACTCATCTCTTCTATATCTTCTGCCGTGGTCGGACATTGAGCTGAGCTCAATTTCACACCTTGCAACACAGGCAAGAACCCCTTCTTAGACTGATCCATATTGAACTTCTTCAATATCTTATCAAGGTATGTGCTTTGTGAAAGACCTATGAGGCGTCTTGATCTATCTCTATAGATCTTGATGCCTAATATATAAGCAGCTTCTCCAAGGTCCTTCATTGAAAAACTTTTATTCAAGTAGGCCTTTATGCTGTCCAAGAGTTCTATATCATTTCCCATCAAAAGTATGTCATCTACATATAGTATGAGAAATGCTACAGAGCTCCCACTCACTTTCTTGTAAAAGCAGGCTTCTCCATAAGTCTGCATAAACCCAAACGCTTTGATCATCTCATCAAAGCGAATGTTCCAACTCTGAGATGCTTGCACCAGCCCATAAATCGAGTGTTGGAGCTTGCACACCTTGTCAGCATTCTTAGGATCGACAAAACCTTCCGGCTGCATCATATACAATTCTTCCTTAAGGAAACCATTAAGGAATGCCGTTTTGACGTCCATCTGCCATATTTCATAATCATAAAATGTGGCAATTGCTAACATGATTCGGACGGACTTCAGCTTCGCTACCGGTGAGAAAGTCTCATCGTAGTTAACCCCTTGAACTTGTCGATAACCCTTAGCGACAAGGCGAGCTTTATAGATGGTCACACTACCATCCGCGTCTGTCTTCTTCTTAAAGATCCATTTATTTTCTATGGCTCGCCGCTCAACGGGCAAGTCAGTCAAAGTCCATACTTCGTTTTCATACATGGATCCTATCTCGGATTTCATGGCTTCTAGCCATTTGTCGGAATCCGGGCCCGCCATCGCTTCTTCATAGTTCGAAGGTTCACCGTTGTCTAACAACATGATTTCCAAGACAGAGTTGCCGTACCACTCTGGTGCGGAACGTGTCCTTGTGGACCTTCGAATTTCAGTAGGAGCTTGATCAGAAGTATCTTGATCATCATCATTAACTTCCTCTCTTGTCGGTGCAGGCACCTCAGAAACATTTTCTTGAGTTGCGCCATTTTCCGGTTCAAGAGGTAATACTTCATCAAGTTCTACTTTCCTCCCACTTACTTCTTTCGAGAGAAACTCCTTCTCTAGAAAGGATCCATTTCTGGCAACAAAGATCTTGCCTTCGGATCTGAGGTAGAAGGTATACCCAATAGTTTCTTTAGGGTATCCTATGAAGACGCATTTTTCCGATTTGGGTTCGAGCTTTTCAGGTTGAAGTTTCTTGACATAAGCATCGCATCCCCAAACTTTTAGAAACAACAGCTTAGGTTTCTTCCCAAACCATAATTCAAACGGTGTCGTCTCAACGGATTTCGACGGAGCCCTATTTAAAGTGAATGCGGCAGTCTCTAAAGCATAGCCCCAAAAAGATAGCGGTAAATCGGCAAGAGACATCATAGATCGCACCATATCTAATAGAGTGCGATTATGAAGTTCGGACACACCATTACGCTGAGGTGTTCCAGGCGGCGTGAGCTGTGAAACTATTCCACATTTTCTTAGGTGTGTGCCAAACTCGTGACTCAAGTATTCTCCTCCACGATCTGATCGTAGAAACTTGATTTTTTCTGTCACGTTGATTCTCAACCTCACTCTGAAATTCGTTGAACTTTTCAAAGGTCTCAGACTTGTGTTTCATTAAGTAGACATACCCATATCTACTCAAGTCATCAGTGAGGGTGAGAACATAACGATAGCCACCGCGAGCCTCAACACTCATTGGACCGCACACATCAGTATGTATGATTTCCAATAAGTTGGTTGCTCGCTCCATTGTTCCTGAGAACGGAGTCTTGGTCATTTTACCCATGAGGCATGGTTCGCACGTGTCAAATGATTTGTAATCAAGAGACTCTAAAAGTCCATCAGCATGGAGCTTCTTCATGCGTTTGACACCTATGTGACCAAGGCGGCAGTGCCACAAGTATGTGGGACTATCATTATCATCCTTACATCTTTTGGTACTCACACTATGAATATGTGTAGCATTACGCTCGAGATTCATTAAGAATAAACCATTCACCATCGGAGCATGACCATAAAACATATCTCTCGTGTAAATAGAACAACCATTATTATCGGATTTAAATGAGTAGCCATCTCGAATTAAACGAGATCCTGATACAATGTTCATGCTCAAACTTGGCACTAAATAACAATTATTGAGGTTCAAAACTAATCCCGTAGGTAAATGTAGAGGTAGCGTGCCGACGGTGATCACATCGACCTTGGAACCATTCCCGACGCGCATCGTCACCTCGTCCTTTGCCAGTCTCCGCTTATTCCGCAGCTCCTGCTTTGAGTTACAAATGTGAGCAACTGCGCCGGTATCAAATACCCAGGAGCTACTATGAGTACTGGTAAGGTACACATCAATTACATGTATATCACATATACCTTTCGTTTTGCCGGCCTTCTTGTCCGCTAAGTATTTGGGGCAGTTCCGCTTCCAGTGACCACTTTCCTTGCAATAAAAACACTCAGTCTCGGGCGTGGGTCCATTCTTTGGCTTCTTCCCGGCATCTTGCTTCCCGGGCGCGGCAACTCCCTTGCCGTCCTTCTTGAAGGTTTTCTTACCCTTGCCTTTCTTGAACTTGGTGGTTTTATTGACCATCAACACTTGATGTTCCTTCTTGACTTCTACCTCTGCTGATTTCAGCATAGCAAATACTTCAGGAATGGTCTTTTCCATCCCCTGCATATTGAAGTTCATCACAAAGCTCTTGTAGCTCGGTGGAAGCGACTGGAGGATTTTGTCAATGACCGCGTCATCCGGGAGATTAACTCCCAGCTGAGTCAAGCGGTTATGTAACCCAGACATTGTGAGTATGTGCACATTGACAGAACTATTTTCCTCCATCTTACAGCTGAAGAATTTGTCGGAGACTTCATATCTCTCGAACTGGGCATGAGCTTGGAAAACCATTTTCAGCTCTTCGAACATCTCATATGCTCCATGTCTCTCAAAACGCTTTTGGAGCCCCGCCTCTAAGCTGTAAAGCATGCCGCACTGAACGAGGGAGTAGTCATCGGTACGTGCCTGCCAAGCGTTCATAACGTCTTGTTCTGCAGGGAGAACAGGTGCATCACCTAGCGGTGCTTGTAGCACATAATCTTTCTTGGCAGCTATGACGATGATCCTCAGGTTCCGGACCCAGTCCGTGTAGTTGCTGCCATCGTCTTTCAGCTTGGTTTTCTCTAGGAACGCGTTGAAGTTGAGGACTACGTTGGCCATTTGATCTAAAAGACATATTGTAAATATTTTAGACTAAGTTCATGATAATTAAGTTCATCTAATCAAATTATTCAATGAACTCCCACTTAGATAGACATCCCTCTTCTAGTCATCTAAGTATAACATGATCCGAGTTAACTAGACCGTGTCCGATCATCACGTGAGACGGACTAGTCAACGTCGGTGAACATCTTCATGTTGATCGTATCTTCTATATGACTCATGCTCGACCTTTCGGTCTTCTGTGTTCCGAGGCCATGTCTATACACATGCTAGGCTCGTCAAGTCAACCTAAGTGTTTTGCATGTGTAAATCTGTCTTACACCCGTTGTATGTGAATGCTAGAATCTATCACACCCGATCATCACGTGGTGCTTCGAAACAACGAACTGTCACAACGGTGCACAGTTAGGGGGAACACTTTCTTGAAATTATTATGAGGGATCATCTTATCTACTACCGTCGTTCTAAGCAAACAAGATGAAAAAAAACATGATAAACATCACATGCAATCAAATAATAATAGTGACATGATATGGCCAATATCACATAGCTCCTTTGATCTCCATCTTGGAGCTCCATGATCATCTTGACACCGGCATGACACCATGATCTCCATCATCATGATCTCCATCATCGTGTCTCCATGAAGTTTCTCACCAACTATTACTTCTACTACTATGGCTAACGCGTTTAGCAATAAAGTAAAGTAATTTACATGGCGTTTCTCAATGACACGCAGGTCATACAAAAAATAAAGACAACTCCTATGGCTCCTGCCGGTTGTCATACTCATCGACATGCAAGTCGTGATTCCAATTACAATAGCATCAACATCTCATACATTACATATAGATCATTCATCATTCATCACAACTTTGGCCATATCATATCACAAAGCACTTGCTGCAAAAACAAGTTAGACGTCCTCTAATTGTTGTTGCAAGTTTTACGTGGCTGAAGTAGGGTTCTAGCAAGAACGTTTTCTTACCTACGTGAAAGCCACAACGTGATTTGTCAACTTCTATTTACCCTTCATAAGGACCCTTTTCATCGAATCCGCTCCAACTAAAGTAGGAGAGACAGACACCCGCCAGCCACCTTATGCAACTTGTGCATGTTAGTCAGTGGAACCGGTCTCACGTAAGCGTACGTGTAAGGTTGGTCTGGGCCGCTTCATCCCACAATACCGTTGAAGCAAGATAAGACTAGTAGCAGCAAGAAAGTTGACAACATCAACGCCCACAACAGATTGTGTTCTACTCGTGCAAGAGAACTACGCATAGACCTAGCTCATGATGCCACTGTTGGGGAACGTTGCAGAAAACAAAAATTTTCCTACGGTTTCACCAAGATCCATCTAGGAGTTCATCTAGCAACGAGTGATTAGATGCATCTACATACCTTGTAGATCGCGAGCGGAAGCGTTCAAAGAACGGGGATGAGGGAGTCGTACTCGACTTGATTCGAATCACCGAAGATCCTAGCACCGAACGGACGGCACCTCCGCGTTCAACACACGTACGGAACAGCCACGTCTCCTCCTTCTTGATCCAGCAAGGGGGAAGGAGAGGTTGAGGGAGATGGCTCCAGCAGCAGCACGACGGCGTGGCGGTGATGGGGCTGCAGTACTCCGGCAGGGCTTCGCCAAGCACTATGGAGTCGGAGGTGTTGGAGAGGGAGAGGGAGGCACCAAAGATCAAGGTAATAAGTCCTCCATCTCCCCACTATATATAGGAGGGCCAAGGGGGGGCGCCGGCCCTAGGAGATCCAATCTCCTAGGGGTGTGCGGCCAAGGGGAGGAATCCCTCCTCCCCAATGCACCTAGGAGGTGCCTTCCCCTCCTAGGACTCTTCCCTCCTTGAAACCCTAGGCGCATGGGCCTCTTGGGGCTGGTGCCCTTGGCCCATGTAGGCCAAGGCGCACCCCCTACAGCCCATGTGGCCCCCCGGGGCAGGTGGCCCCACCCGGTGGACCCCTGGGACCCTTCCGGTGGTCCCGGTACAATACCGGTGACCCCGAAACTTGTCCCGATGCCCGAAATAGCACTTCCTATATATAATTCTTTACCTCCGGACCATTCCGGAACTCCTCGTGATGTCCGGGATCTCATCCGGGACTCCGAACAACATTCGGGTCACTGCATATACATATCCCTACAACCCTAGCGTCACCGAACCTTAAGTGTGTAGACCCTACGGGTTCGGGAGACATGTAGACATGACCGAGATGCTCTCCGGTCAATAACCAACAGCGGGATCTGGATACCATGTTGGCTCCCACATGCTCCTCGATGATCTCATCGGATGAACCACGATGTCGAGGATTCAAGCAACCCCGTATACAATTCCCTTTGTCAATCGGTATGTTACTTGCCCGAGATCCGATCGTCGGTATCCCAATACCTCGTTCGATCTCGTTACCGGCAAGTCACTTTACTCGTACCGTAATGCATGATCCCATGACCAGACACTTGGTCACTTTGAGCTCATTATGATGATGCATTACCGAGTGGGCCCAGTGATACCTCTCCGTCATATGGAGTGACAAATCCCAGTCTTGATCCGTGTCAACCCAACAGACACTTTCGGAGATACCCGTAGTATACCTTTATAGTCACCCAGTTATGTTGTGACGTTTGGCACACCCAAAGCACTCCTACGGTATCCGGGAGTTACACGATCTCATGGTCTAAGGAAAAGATACTTGACATTGGAAAACTCTAGCAAACGAACTATACGATCTGATGCTATGTTTAGGATTGGGTCTTGTCCATCACATCATTCTCCTAATGATGTGATCTCGTTATCAATGACATCCAATGTCCATAGTCAGGAAATCATGACTATCTGTTGATCAACGAGCTAGTCAACTAGAGGCTTACTAGGGACATGTTGGTGTCTATTATTCACACATGTATTACGATTTCCGGATAACACAATTATAGCATGAATAAAGACAATTATCATGAACAAGGAAATATAATAATAATGCTTTTATTATTGCCTCTAGGGCATATTTCCAACAGTCTCCCACTTGCACTAGAGTCAATAATCTAGTTACATTGTGATGAATCAAACACCCATGGAATTCTGGTGTTGATCATGTTATGCTCTAGGGAGAGGTTTAGTCAACGGATCTGCTACATTCAGGTCCGTGTGTACTTTACAAATATCTATGTCTCCATCTTGAACATTTTCACGAATGGAGTTGAAGCGACGCTTGATGTGCCTTGTCTTCTTGTGAAACCTGGGCTCCTTGGCAAGAGCAATAGCTCCAGTGTTGTCACAGAAGAGCTTGATCGGCCCCGACGCATTGGGTATGACTCCTAGGTCGGTGATGAACTCCTTCACCCAAATTGCTTCATGTGCTGCCTCCGAGGCTGCCATGTACTCCGCTTCACATGTAGATCCGGCCACGACGCTCTGCTTGCAACTGCACCAGCTTACTGTCCCACCATTCAAAATATACACGTATCCGGTTTGTGACTTTGAGTCATCCAGATCTGTGTCGAAGCTAGCATCGACGTAACCCTTTACGACGAGCTCTTCGTCACCTCCATAAACGAGAAACATTTCCTTAGTCCTTTTCAGGTACTTCAGGGTATTCTTAACCGCTGTCCAGTGTTCCTTGCCGGGATTACTTTGGTACCTTCCTACCAAACTTACGGCAAGGTTTACATCAGGTCTGGTACACAGCATGGCATACATAATAGAACCTATGGCTGAGGCATAGGGGATGACACTCATCTCTTCTATATCTTCTGCCGTGGTCGGACATTGAGCTGAGCTCAATTTCACACCTTGCAACACAGGCAAGAACCCCTTCTTAGACTGATCCATATTGAATTTCTTCAATATCTTATCAAGGTATGTGCTTTGTGAAAGACCTATGAGGCGTCTTGATCTATCTCTGTAGATCTTGATGCCTAATATATAAGCAGCTTCTCCAAGGTCCTTCATTGAAAAACTTTTATTCAAGTAGGCCTTTATGCTGTCCAAGAGTTCTATATCATTTCCCATCAAAAGTATGTCATCTACATATAGTATGAGAAATGCTACAGAGCTCCCACTCACTTTCTTGTAAATGCAGGCTTCTCCATAAGTCTGCGTAAACCCAAACGCTTTGATCATCTCATCAAAGCGAATGTTCCAACTCCGAGATGCTTGCACCAGCCCATAAATCGAGCGTTGGAGCTTGCACACCTTGTCAGCATTCTTAGGATCGACAAAACCTTCCGGCTGCATCATATACAATTCTTCCTTAAGGAAACCATTAAGGAATGCCGTTTTGACGTCCATCTGCCATATTTCATAATCATAAAATGCGGCAATTGCTAACATGATTCGGACAGACTTCAGCTTCGCTACCGGTGAGAAAGTCTCATCGTAGTCAACCCCTTGAACTTGTCGATAACCCTTAGCGACAAGGCGAGCTTTATAGATGGTCACATTACCATCCGCGTCTGTCTTCTTCTTAAAGATCCATTTATTTTCTATGGCTCGCCGCTCAATGGGCAAGTCAGTCAAAGTCCATACTTCGTTTTCATACATGGATCCTATCTCGGATTTCATGGCTTCTAGCCATTTGTCGGAATCCGGGCCCGCCATCGCTTCTTCATAGTTCGAAGGTTCACCGTTGTCTAACAACATGATTTCCAAGACAGGGTTGCCGTACCACT